>NC_064830.1:48735509-49038539 GCF_024166365.1 Elephas maximus indicus
TGAAAAGAATGGGAGTTACAGTACTGGCTGATGTGATTGATTCTGACTATCAGGGGGAAATCAGACTGTTCACATATTGCAGGTAAAGAAGAGTATGTCTAGAATACAGAAGATCCCTTGGGAAGTCTCTTAGTACTACCATGCCCTGTGATTAAAGTCAATGGAAAACAGAAATTCAATTCTGACATGGCTACTAATGGCCCAGACCCTTCAGGAATGAAGTTTTGGCTCACCACTCCAGACAAAGAACCATGACCAGCTGAGGTGCTTGCTAAGGACAAAGGGATATGGAATGGGTGGTAGAAAAAGGTAGTTCTAAATACCAGTTACGATCAAGTGACCTGTTGCAGAAACAAGGACTGTAATTGTTCAGAGTATTTCTGCCTTGTGTGTACAGCATCAAATATTTTTGTTTTCTTCACATAAAATATAAGATGTAAACATGGCTAGTGCTTTTTTGGTTGTACATGTCTTACTTAGTTGTATCATGTTAGTGCAAGTTTGACTTTATAACTGTCTTTGTTTAGAGATTAAAAAAAAAAATTACATGTGGTTTAAGGAGACATATACAGGGGCCAAGCTGACAAGGGGTGGACTGCAATGGTTAATACTTTGTGTCAGCTTGGCTGGGCCATGATTCTAAGTGGCTTGGAAATTATGGTGAAGGTTGCTGATTATGTAACGATGTAATCACCTCATTGATGATATCTGCTATGAGTAGTCAATCAGTTGAAAAGGAGTTTCCTTGGGGGTGTGGCCTGCATCCAACATATATGGACTTTCTGGCTTTTGCTAGCTCTATACCCTTTATCCAGCTTGACATCATCTGACCTCCAGTTTTTGGACCTGAGCCAGTGATTTGTTGTATTGCCTACTGCTCTTGGGATTCTTTGGCCTCCACAGCCTGTGAGTAGATTCTGCCCTTTCTCTGCCGCTAGCAAGATTTGAGACCTGGGTAAATATCTGCTTCTCCCAGTGTCTTGGTTTCTTTATCTATGAAATGAAGGAACTGCTTAGCTGAATGATCTTTGGCCTCCAGCAGCCTTGCCATCTTACCTGCTAATCTTGGCTTCATCAGAAGCCTCCAGCATGATGCCTGACCCACAAAGTTGGGACTTTTCAGCCTCAAAAACTATATGAGTCATTTTCTTGTGGTAAATCTCTCTCTCTCTCTCTGTGTATATATGCTTCATTGATTTAGCTTCTCTACAGAACCCAGCCTAAGACACCACTGGAGAGAGTGCCATGAGGATGGTTACTCTACCTTTCAGGGTCTTGTTTTCATAAAACAAAAGTTTTGGCTTTCAAGATTTTGTAGCCTTTTTAACTCTAACAATATACAGTTCTAGGATTGAATCTTAGGGTGGACCTGGAGTGCAGGCATAAAGCACACTTCTTCAAGGTCAAGGGAAGCAAAGGGAGAAAGATGTCTACACCTAGGCATGAGGGAGGAGGCACTAAATTGGTGCGGATTAAAAGAAGAGAGGTCAAGGCCAGAAGAGAAGAGTGAAAGCTGAGAACACCTGGAAAAAGTTACCTGCTGCTTGAAACCTGCACAAAGCTAATTGTGTCGCATGAAGTCATGTACTTAGGCCTCCCCCGGCTATTCATGGCACATGTCTCACAGATCCTTTGCACATGAATGAGTATTTCTGGTGCAATGGTAGGAATTACAAGTGTCTTGTACTCGCTGAAGAGAGAACAGAAGAGTGCTATAGAAGAGAAAGCAAAAGCAAAAAACAAAACTCACACACAAAAGTTGAAAAACACTGAGAGACCTGGTCTTTGGAGAAGAAAATTCTTTATTTCTCCCTGGTGACAGTTATTCAAATCCATGGCAGGAAGCTACCCAAGAGAGTTTCTGATTGTGCTCTGAGGGTCAATGAATGGCTGGAGAGTGCCAATGGCAGCCTGGCTTTATTTACAGCCTTGCTTGGGATTTGCCCAGCTTCTCTTTCACTAGCCTATGACTACTATATGTATATATATATGGCTAAAAGAATGAGTAAGTGTTCTCGCTATGAGTTGGAATCGACTCGACTGCCCTGGGTTTGGGGTTTAGGCTAGGAAACTCAAATGGCAAGAAAATGGAAAGTACTGAAGTAAAAAACAAAAAAAATTGCACTTGGGAGGAGAATAGGAATGGGAGTTCCAAGAGTAGATTCTGCCCTTTCTCTGCCGCCAGCAAGATTTGAGACCTGGGTAAATATCTGCTTCTCTCAGTGTCTTGGTTTCTTTATCTATAAAAAGAAGGAACTGCTTAGCTGAATGATCTTTAAATCATGTCTGCATATTAACATTACTTGAAGAGTTTTAAAAAAAATACCAGTGTTCAGGCCTCTCCCCAGACCAGCTAAATCAGAATCTAGGGTTAGGACCAGGCATCAATTTCTTTTAAAGTAAGCAACCAGCTAATTCTAATGTACTTCCCAGTTTGAGAGCCACTGACTTAGATAGACCCTCACGACTCAGTGCGATTCCTGCACCCGTAGCATCAGCGTCACTTGGGGGCTTGTTAAAAATGCAGAGTCTCAGGCTCTGCCCTAGACCTGATGAATCAGAATGTGAATTTTAACAAGATTTACAGATGATTCACTTGCCCATTCAAATGTGAGATGCCTCAAGGTAGATGATATCTAAATAGAATTTTATTTTTTATTGTGAAATATTTTTAACATACAGGAAATTACAGAAGATAATTTAATTAATGCCCATATACCCAACCTCACTTTATCAAGTCACTACTTTCTACCATTTTTGCTTTGGATTGTGTTTAATGTACTAAAACATATTTTCATTTGAAGCCGTGTATATATTCCTCTTGGGTGCTATTCTTTTTCCTTTTTTCGTAGCTGTAGTTACTATCCTGAAATTGGTGTTTTTACATCTGATGCATGGTTTTTTTTTAAAAAAGTATTATTACATAGTTAGGTAATTACGTGTATAGTATGACTTTGAATATTTAATACGTGCCCTGTTGTTGAGTTGGATTTGGTTGCCAGCATTTTATTTATTTAGGCTTTATAGTATTAAAGGAGATTGGTGTAAAGTGTTATTTTATTGCCAGTTTTTTATATCAAAAGTATGCTGACCTTATTAAATAAGTTGGATGCTTTCATTTTTTTTCTGTTTTCTGAAATAGTTTGCCAAAGATAGGATTTGCCTTTTTCTTGGAGGGTTAGAAAGGCTTGCGTGTAAAACCATCGGAGTCTTGGGTCTTTAGTGGCATGGAGGAAGGACTGTTTGATTACTGAAACCTTCCAATAGTGGTTGTTAGTCTATTTAGATTTTCTATTTCTTTTTGAGTCAGTTTTGGTCATTTATGTTTTTAAATAAAATTATACATATCATCTATGTTTTCAAATGGATTGACATAAAATTATTCATTGAACTCATTCATTTAAAAAAATTCTACTATATTTGTAGTTACTACTTGACTTTTACTTTTCCTTCTCTTTTATTAATTTTCTTTTTTTTCAGGGAACCAGTTTTGTTAATCACTATTGTTTTTTCTTACATTTTCTTTAAGTTTAGTTAGGTTTTATATATGTAGCTTGTTGAGCTGAATCTCATGCATTTAAAAAACAATAAATGCACTTGACTTTACTTTTCCTTCTCTTATATTAATTTTTTCTTTTTCCTGGGAACCAGCTTTGTTAATCACTATTATTTTTTCTTACATTTTCTTTAAGTTTAGTTAGGTTTTATATTTGTAGCTTGTTGAGTTGAATCTTACTCATTTAAAAAACAATAAATGCATGTGGGCTATAAATTTGACCTTGAAGCTCACTTTAGTTGCCTTCCACAAATTTCGATTAGCGCTTTTATTTTCTCACAGTTCCAAATAAATAGTAATTTATGCTGTGATTGTTTCTTTAACCCATGAATTACTTAAAAGGGAATTTTTATGTTTCCAAGCATATATTGTTATTGCTTTTCAACTATCTTTTATTATCATTATTTTGTTGTTACAGCACTGTGGTCATAAAACAGGATTTTGGTGGTATCAGTGTTTTGAAATGTTAGACTTCTTTGGATATAGAATGTGTTCAATTTTTATAATGGTTGCTCGTGTCAAAGGAAGGACTGTATGCTCTCTATTTATTGGGTTCAGGATATGATCTTACATATTAATTTTGTTGTTCAAATCCTTTATATCCTTACAAATTATTTTTCTGCTTGATATCCAATTTCTGATAGATTGGTTTGCCAGCTCCTCTTCGTATGTCTGTCAGCTTTTACTTTATACATAAGAAGGCTGTATCATTAAGTGGCTGAAATTTTGCTGTTTCTAAATTTTCTTGCTAGCTTCTTCTTTTGTTATTTTGTTGTGTCCCATTATTCATATTACAATTTTTTATCTTAAGCTCTGTTTTGGTAGATATTAATCATTTCTTTTGGCTGGATGATAAACATTTTTCCATCTCATTTTCAACCTTTTTGTGTAGCTTTGTTTTAGGTATGTTCTTATAAGGAGTGGGTAGCTGGATTCTGATTTAAATTTTTAATTCTATCTGGAAAATGCTTTAATAGGTAAATTTAATCAACTTCCTTTTTTTGTATAACTGATATATTTGAACTGTTTCTATCAACCACCATGACTCTTTTTTTTTTTTTTTTAGTGTTTGTTTACAAACTTTCTTCTTTTATTTTTCCCCAGTTGCCTTCTGATGGACAAATTCTTTTTCTATATTCCATTTATTCTCATCCGGTTTGGAAGCTATAGGTTATCTTTCTATCCTTCGAAGTAGTCTTAAACATTTACATGTTGTCGAGTGGATTCTGACCCACGGGGTGACACACAATTCATGTGTTTCAGAGTAGAGCTGTGCTCCTTTGAATTTTTAATCCCTGATTTTTCACAAGTATATCGTCTGGACTTTCTTTTGAGGTGCCTCTGGGTAGACTTGAATCTCCAACCTTTCAGTCAGAGAAGTCCAGCGTGTTAACCACTTTCACCATCCAAGGACTCCTTTGCATGCACATGTAAATATAATTTATTTCAAAGAAAGACTAAATTTAAATTTATTCAGTAGTTCTTTCCTTCCCTCCAAACAACATAGATTTAGCATTCTTTAAGTACTCATTGAACATCACCCTCCCAATTTTTTCCTAGAGTTTTAGTACGCTCAATTATTTCTTATAGTCAATGATTAATTGTAATAGCTTAGACTTTACCAGTGCATTTTATCTATTTCTGTGATACATATTATTTCTTATACCCCATACCTTCCCTCTAAATTTACTTTATTAATATTCTTTTCACAGAGTCCATGAATTATAAACTCTCTTAGCCTTTATAAATCTGAATATATCTTTACTTTGACTTCATTCTTTAATGACACTTTAGATGGTTATAAAATTCTAGGTTGACAACCACTTTCCCTCAGTACTTGGTAGATATTAGTCTACTGTTTTTGGTATCTCTTGTTGCTAAGAAGAAGTTTGCTGTCATTCTGATTCTAGATAATTATTTTTTAAATGTTCTACTAGGTTATACATTTTTTCTTTATTATTCTTTATAAAATCATATATCATATAATTTGTCTAGATGTAGATATATCTTAATTCTGCACGTATGTAAAGAACAATTTTTATCTATATAATTCTGCCTTTCTTCAGTTCTATGGAATTTTCATATTTTCCCAAGTATGAATTCTCCTCCATCCTCTCCACTCTTCTTCTGACATGCTATTAGACTATGTAAAAGGCTTTCTATCTTCCATGTCTCTGAACTGGTTTTTCAAAAATTTTGAAAACAACATTGTCTCTTGCTGATGCATTCTGGGCAAATCCTTGAGTGCAACCATCCAATTCACTAATTTTCATTTGAATAAGACCATTCCAGAGTTCATTACATCTATTGAGTTTGTAAATTTTATTTTCTTAATTTTATTGTGCTTCGGGTGAAAGTTTACAGCACAAATTAGTTTATCATTCAAAAATTTATACACAAATTATTTTGTGACATTGGTTGTAATCCCCGCATTGTGTCAGCACTCTCCTTCTTTCCTTCTCACCCCAGGTTCCCCGTGTCTATTCACCCAGTTTTCCTATCCCTCCTGCCTTCTTGTCTTTGCTTTTGGGCAGGTACTGCCCTTTTGGTCTCATATACATGATTGAGCTAAGAATAACTTTCCTCACATGCATTATTATTTTATAGGCCTGTCTAATCTTTGGCTGAAAGGTGGACTTTAAAAGTGGCTTCAGTTCTGAGTTAGCACAGTGTCTGGGGGCCATAGTCTTGGGGTTCCTCCAGTCTCCGTCAGACCGATAAATCTGATCTTTTTTTGTGAATTTGAATTATGCTCTACGTTTTTCTCCCACTCTGTCCGGGACTCTCTATTGTGATCCCTGTCAGAGTGGTTGACGGTGGTAGCCAGGCACCATCTAGTTATTCTGGACTCAGGCAGGCAGAGGCTGTGGTTCATGTAGTCCATTAGCCCTTTGGACCAATATTTTCCTTGTGTCTTGGGTTTTCTTCATTCTTCTTTGCTCCAGACTGGATGGGACCAATAGATATATCTTAGATGGCCGTTCTCAAGCTTTTAAGACCCCAGATGCTACTCACAAAAGTAGGCTGCAGCTCATTTTCTTTATGAGCTATGTTATGCCACTTGACCTAGATGTCCACCGAGACCATGATCCCCAGCTTTCGGCTCCAGCAACTTGGTCCCTGAAGGTGTTTGGATGTGTCTAGGAAGCTTCTATGACTTTGCCTTGGTCAAGTTGTGCTGGCTTTTCCTATATTGTGTGTTGTCTTTCCCTTCACAAGTTAACCCTTGTCAACTATCTGGTGTGAAGCTTTGGTGGCGTAGTAGTTAACAGCTCAGCTGCTAATGAACAGGTCAGCAGTTTGAATCCACCAGTCACTTCTTGGAAACCTCTGGGGCAGTTACGAGCCAGAATAGGGCTGCTGTGAGTGGGAATCAACTTGACAGCAGCTCGTTTGTTTTTTGTCTATCTAGTTAGTGATTTCCCCTTTCCACCCTCTTCGTCCTCATAGCCGTCAAAGATTGCTTTTTTCTGTGTGTAAACCTTTTCTTGGAAATTTATAATAGTGGTCTCATACAATATTTGTTCCTTTCTGATTGACTTATTTCACTTAGCATAATGCCCTCAGATTCATCCATGTTGTGAGATGTTTCACGGATTCATTATCGCTCTTTATCATTGCATAATATTCCATTGTATGTACCATGATTTGTTCATTCATTCATCTGTTGGTGGACATTCAGGTTTTTTCCATCTTTTTGCTAATGTGAATAATGCTGCAATGAACATGTGTGTGCATATGTCTATTCGTGTGAAGGCTCTCATTTCTCTAGGATATAGTCCTAGGAGGAGAATTGCTAGATCCTGTCGTATTTCTATTTCTAGTTTCTTAAGGAGGCACCATATCATTTTCCATAGCGGTTGTACCATTTTACACTCCCACCAGCAGTGCATAAGAATTCCAATCTCCCTGCAACCTCTCCAACATTTGTTATTTTCTGTTTTCTTGATTAGTGCCAGTAGTATCAGCACTATGATGGTATCTCATTGTAGTTTTGATTTGCATTTCTCTAATGGCTAACGATCTCAAGCATTTCCTTATGTGTCTGTTAGCTACCTGAATGTCTTCTTTGGGGAAGTGGGTATTTTTACCCTTTGCCCATTTTTAATTGGATTATTTGTCTTTTTGTTGTTGAGATGTTGAAATTTTCCATAGATCTTAGAGATTAGACCCTTGTTAGATATGTCGTAGCCAAATTTTTTTTTCCCTCAGTTTGTAGGTTTTCTTTTTACTCTTTTGGTGAAGCCTTTGGATAAGCATGAGAACCAAAACCAAACCCACTGCCATCGAGTTGATTCCATCTCACAGCAACCCTATAGGACAGAGTAGAACTGCCCCATAAGGTTTCCAAGAAGCACCTGGTGGATTTGAACTGCCAATCTTTTGGTTAGCAGGTGTAGCTCTTAACCACTACACCACCAGGGTTTCCTTGGTGAGCATAACTATTTAATTTTTAGGAGTTCCCAGTTATCTTTTGCCATTTGTGCATTGTTAGTTATGGTTTGTATTTTATTTATGCCATGTATTTGTAAATTTTATTTTGAGTATATTTCTTACCGCTAATATTTCTAATTGGTCATTTTTCATATCCACCTCTTTTTATTTCGTTTTAGCCTGCTACTGTTTTGTAACTTCTGGCTCTTTTTCAACAGACCTTTTCCTTCATTTGTCTACTCAAGTATATCCTAAATACACTCATTTTAAAGCCCTTTCAGACTGTTAAAAACAAACAACAACAAAACTTCTTTTAATCCTAAAAGAATTCATAACCTGATTACTGGTCTTTGGCATTGTTTCTTGGCACATTTTTCACATTTTAGAATTTACTTGAAGTGATAGTTGTTTTTGAGTGATAACATGTGTTCGCCTTCCTCAACCACGCTCACTCCTTCCTTTCCAGTCCTTTGTGTTGCCTTGCCTGTCCTTCCCCCAACTCTAGCCAGGCCAGAACCAGATCCACATACTCAGTAGATCGGTTCAGTTCTGGGTCACAAGACACGTCTCTAGGACTAGAGCTTGCTAAAAACAATAGCTTCAGTGGCAAGCGTCAGGCTCCTTTTATGATTGGGGGAACTTACTATGTATCAGCCCTGGCCTAAATCACTGAGCTGGCCCAATTTCCCATCTTGGGTGGTGCACCCATATAACTGTTTACCCCACAGGGACCAAACCGTTGGCTCTCTGAGTTGCTCTGCTCCCCAGAACCCAGCAGGGCTGGAGCTTAATCCACTCACAACTTCCCATTTCTGTTCTGGGTTTGAACCATGAAGATGCCTGTATTTTTGAGCTCAGTCATGTCATTCCACGTTACCCGTCATTGCTACATATTTGGAGCTGGGGCCCGTGAAGTACACCGTCTTGCTGAAAGTCTAGGTTCACAGAGAATGGCCCAGAAACTGTCACCATGCTGACTGAGAATCTTGTTTTCTTCTGGAGGGGAGGGGTGTGTGTGTATCAGTATATCCTAAATTATGTTTTACCCTTTAGAATACAGGTATCAGAAGGACAGAAACTGTGGTTCTACCAGTCCCAGCATTTCAGAATTCAGAAGACTGTTTGGCATGAAGTGAGTACTTCACAAATGTTATAAAGAAGACTAAATAAGCTTCTCTCTGGACATTTTTCTGGACCTTTCTGATAATGTTCTTAGACTTAAATCAAATATCTACCCCCAGACCATAACTTCCGTGTTTCACATAAAGTCAGCACATTTTTAAGATCAATGATGTCTTGAAGTCAGCCACTAACTACACAAGTCAGAGCTGCTTAAGAGAGATATGCATCCTCCATTTCATCACAAAGGAACAATATTTACTGATAAATACCCTACCAGTAAATTAAAAACAGTAAGCAAGTACCTTCAAGTTGCTTTCACAGTGTGGTTTGTACATATTTTCTTTGAATATTATTTACGAGGGATAATTTACTGATATTGTTCTTACCCCAAATTATATACTAAAGAAAATCAAAAGCCCCACAGAAGAGGAAATAATGAATAGTAGCATTTAATTAAAGCCAAAGTGGTGCAATCGATGCCTGTCTAATACAATAATGAGCTTAATTTAATTTTCTTTTAATGGAAAAAAAATGAAGCTTAGATCAACTGCCTATGGAATTAAAACAACAATTTAAAAAATGCAACTTTTTCTATAGATTCCCAAGAAAATAACAATGACACACACAAAAGTGCCAACTAGCAGGTCCATATCCATCCCTGAGTAGTGTCAGAGGGGACAGTTTCCCCCAGGTAGCTGAACTCCACATTTTGAGCTTCTGGAAAGTAGAATTAATTAAAAAGCAATACTCTAACTTTCTGAACTTTCCAGTCATAAAAAAAAAGTAGGCAAAAATTGGATTTCTAGTTTGGGATCATGACCCAAAAGGGACTGAAATAAACAGATTGCCATATGGGGGAGCTCAAGTGGATGCTTCGTGCCAAATTTCTATGGCATGTAGAGCAACAGCTGAACACAAGGCTGGAGACGGGTGCATGCATGTGTGTGCGTTCGTTCTCTGTGGCTACGATGGAATCTGCAGCTAAGGGCAGAGGATTTGGTTTTGGCAATGAAGTGGGACTGATTTTCCAACTCCCAGTTGGGCCTTTGAAGAAAGGAGGTTGTACCAGATTAGGATTCTGTTATTTATGACCTCCAGTTTCTGCTGAAGAAAGGTCTCTGTTTGAGTTGGTTAATCCATGAAGATGTGGAATAGGAAGGAGAGTGGTGTAGTGTACAAAGCACCAAGTTCAAGGTTGGAAGTCCCTGCTCTGTAGCTTAGCAGCTCTGTGACCTTGGGCAACTCACTTAACCTCTACGAGGCTCTGTTTTCTAAACTGTAAAATAAGGTTAATGGTATCCATCTTCCCCTACCTCACATCATTTTTTTTTTTTTTAATGATTCAGAGAATGGGGAAGGAGACATTTATTCAATGCCTACTGTGTATCAGTCTCCATGTTGCGTGCCATTGAGGCGATTCCAACACAGTGACTTAGTTATCTAGTTCTGCTATAACAGAAATACCACAAGTAGATGGATGGCTTCAACAAAGAGAAGTTTATTCTCTCACAGTTTAGGAGGCTAGAAGCCCAAATTCAGGGTGCCAGCTCTAGGGAAGGCTTTCTCTCTCTGTCAGTTCTGGGAGAAGGTCCTTGTCATCAAGCTTCCCCTGGCCTAGGAGCTTCTCAGTGCAGGAACCCTGGGTCCAAAGGACAAACTCTGCTCCTGGCTCTGCTTTTGTGGTGGTATGAGGTTCCCCTGTCTCTCTACTTGTTCTCTTTTTTTATATCTCAAAAGAGAGTAACTCAAAATATAATCTGATCTTGTAGATTGAGTTCTGCCTCATTAACATAACTTCTTCTAATCCTGCCTCATTAACATCACAGAGGTAGGATTTACAACACATAGGAAAATCATACCAGATGACAAAATAGTGGACACTCACACAATACTGGGAATCATGGCCTAGCCAAGTTGACACACATTTTTGGTGAACACAATTCAATCCATAACAGGGACTCTATAAATCAGAGTAGAACAGCCCTGTAGGATTTCCAAGGCTGAAATCTTTATGAGAGCAAATCACCAGGTCTTTTTTACTATGGAGCAGCAAGTGGGTTTGAAGTGATGACCTATTAGTTAGCAGCTTAGTGCTTAATCATTGCACCACAGGGCTCCTTATCAGTCACCATACTAGGTATTAAACATGATTTCATTTAATTTCCTGTCCATTTACTTACCTCATTGCCATTTTACTCAGACAGAATTAGGGTCCCAGACTGGGCCGGACCAAAAACTCACAACCTGTGGTACCTTCCACCCTTCCAGCAGGCTGCATGGTATCCTGATATTGTTCCTGGAGTTTAGCCCATATGCAAAAGCAAGGGGGTCCAGTATGTTGGAGCTCATTTTCTTGGGTTGTTTTTTTATATATAAATAATCTGAACCCGTTGCCATTGAGTCGCTTCTGACTCATAGCCACGCTTATGGGACAGAGTGGAACTGACCCATAGGGTTTCCAAAGGGCAGCTGGTGGATTCAAACTGCCGACCTTCTGGCTAGCAGTTGTAGCTCTTAACCACTGTGGAACCAGGGCTCTCTTTCTCTCTCTCCATGGAATCTCTGATGGTGTAGTGTTTAAGAGCTATAGCTGCTAACCAAAAGTTTTGCAGTTTGAATCCACCAGGTGCTCATTGGAAACCCTGTGGGGCAGTTCTACTCCTATGGGGTTGCTATGAGTCAGAATCGACTTGATAGCAGTGGGTTTGGTTTGGTTTTGTATATATATATCCCCCTCCCCTGTGGGACTTTTGTCATGCACACATAGACACACACCAACACCCCTCCACATTTTGTCTGCCCTACTTAGACTCAACTTCACAGCTGCAGGGATCATCTCATATGCAGCTCTAGGTTACCCCAGAACAGTTCTCTGGATAAAGCAGCTGCTATTAATATATGCCAATGGAAAGGTTAAACTATTTGCATTCTCTTCATTTTTGCAAACTGCTTTTCAGGCAACTGACAAGTTTCTGTTATTTACTCCTTAAAAACCTGTAACCGTGGTCCACCAGGTGCCTACTTCCTATTACATAAGTAGTCTTTCTTCACACTATTGTATTGAGCAGAATGCTGGGGTCACTCCCTAACCCCCAGAACTAAGACTCACTAAACAGGGCTAGTATAGGCCGTGTCAAGCAGTTTCCCTCGCGTGACTGATGGTACCCAAGCTGTGGGCTTGGCTTGAGCGGTAAAATACCGGTGAGGCACCAGATAGCCTTTGTGACCATATGTCATGAATTTCAATGAGGTTGGTTTAAAAAACAAAGAATGGAAACAGAATGAGGTCTAACACTCTTTTCCTTCATCATTTACCCATAATCTTCCCTATTCATTTAATAAAAATGGTCTGTGGGGAGAACCTGAAACCATGCAGACCCACTGGAGCTCCACAACCAAGGCACATGATCTGGGGGAGATGAGGCATAGGAAGTGGAGACACCATGTCAGCTTAGCAGGAAAGTGGCTTTAGTCCTGCACTTTTGATTGTCACCTGGTCTTCCTCCATGTGGGAAGGCTCTCACTTTGCCTAAGCTAATTACTTTGGTTTTATGGAGCAAAGGAGAGAGGTCTGACTTTATCAGCCAACTCAACAGCAGCAGTCACTGGGGTATCAAAATGAGGCCACAAGCTCTGAGGACCCAAAACCAAAAAACCAAACCCACTGCCGTTGAGTCTATTACAACTCATAGTGACCCTAGAGGACAGAGTAGAACTGCCCCATAGAGTTTCCAAGGAGCACCTGGCGGATTCGAACTGCCGACCTTTTGGCTAGCAGCCGTAGCACTTAACCACTACATCACCAGGGTTTCCTCTCTCAGGACCAGAAGTACCGAAATTCTACCAAAAGAGAACCCCAAACTGATCGCCTTCAGGGCTTACAAAGACAAAAGCCACTTAAAGTGGAATTAGAGATGGACTATTAACTATAGCAGAACTGTGCAAATGAAATGCAAAAGAGATGAAAGGAGACCACTTTTATTTACATGTTTATGTCTCATATTAGCCTGTGCATTTCTTAAAGCAAGGTCTGAATTTTAGTTTTTCCATTTTTATCCCTAAGGCTTGGCATGGTGCCTAGTAATTAATACATGCTCAATAAACAATTAAATTAAATATTCTTCAGGTATAAGATCTCCCAAAGATGTTATATTAATCTGGTGCTTGATACTGCTGGAAATAACAAAGCCTGACAAATATGTTGTCTGGGGCCTGATGGGGAGTGTCTCAGTGGACTCCAGCAGGATGGGCTGATGGAGGCAGGCTCTAGCCCGGAGCCCACAGCCTTATCCTAGGATGAAGCAGGTGCAAGGGGAGCTGTCTTAGGTGCAGAACCTGGGAAAGTTCCAGGATCTGGTGTCTGAAGGGCATGGAAATAGCCAACTTGTTATGCAGGCATTCTGAAGGGGTGGGGGAGTGACTCCATGGAGGAGAGAAATATGTTAACAGAAAAGCCAATAGCAGGTGATGCTTCAGACCCACAGGAAGGTGAGACGTCTTCAGGTAGCTGGGACTGGGTCTTTTGGCTACATCCAGGCTAGGACTCCATACCCGGAATAAGGGAACAGCCTCTTGCCTATCAGGACATGGGGCATGAGTCAGGGATCCACATGCCATGGATAAAGCAGAAGCAAGGGACAAGAGGTCACAGCTGGCCAGGCAGTCAGGATGATTTTATGCTGAATCCCAGATTATTAAGTGCTTCTTAAATTGTCCCTTTCTAAGGGAAGAACTGGTGAGAACATTGGTGGTTAGTGGTAGAATTCTCACTTTCCATGCTGGAGACCCAGGTTCGATTCCCAGCCAATGCGCCTCATGTGTAGCCACCGCCCATCTGTCAGTGGAGGCTTGCGTGTTACTATGAAGCTGAACGGGTTTCAGTGGAGCTTCCAGATGAAGATGAACTAGGGAGAAAGGCCTGGCAATCTATTTCAGAAAATCAGTCAGTGAAGACCTCGTGGATCACAATAGTATGATCCACAACTGATCAGGGGGATGGCACAAGACCAGGCAGCATTTTGTTCCATTGTGCATGTGGTCACCATGAGTTGGGGGCTGACTTAACAGCAGTTAACAACACAACAGCAAGGGCAGAACTGGAGCTGAGGAGAAGGGCTGCCTACAAGCAGCAGGATCACATGACCTGGGCCATGGCAGAGGAGGGGCTAAAGTTCAGCATGGCCTGGTAGCAGAGTCAGACAGTATGTCAGTTTGTTGCTCCGGATCATTTGCTAGCACTCCAATGACCCAAAAGGGTTCACGTATCAGGTCAACGTTGGGGAGAGGCAAAATATAAATACTTATCATGTACTAGAACAGTGATTCTCACTGTCAGGTCTCTGGATCAGCAGCATCAGCGTTGCTTGGGGACTTGTTAGAAATGCATATTATCAGGCTGTATCTGGTGGCTCAGTGGTTAAGAACTCGGCAGCTAACCAAAAGGTCGGCAGTTCAAATCCACCAGCTGCTTCTTGGAAGCCCTATGGGGTAGTTCTACCCTGTCCTACAGGGTTGCTGCGAGTCAGGATCAACTCAAGGGCAATGAGGTTTTTTTAGTCCTAGATCTAAAAGGATCTCTGGTGGTACAGTGCTTAAGCACTTAGCTGCTAATCAAAAGGTTGGCAGCTTGAACCCACCAGGGGCTTCTTGGGAGAAAGATGTAGCAGCCTGCTTCCATAAAGATTAAAAACCCAGTGCCTTTGAGTCTATGAGATCCATAAAGATTACAGCCTTGGAAACCCTATTGTCAGTTCTACTTTGTCCCATAGGGTCACTATGAGTCAGAACTGGACTTGATGGCAATGGGTTTGTTTTTTTTTTTATGGCTTGGCCCTAGACCTACTGAGTCAAAAACTCTAGGGTGGGATGGCGGAGGCAGTAATTTTTATTTTAACAAGCCCTTAAGTGACACTAATGCATGCTTAAGTTTGAGAACCATTGTAGTAGGGAGGGGAGCCCCTGGATGGTGCAAATGGTTAGTCGATTGGCTACTAACCTAAAAGTTGGAGGTTGGAGTCCACTCGGAAGCACCTCGGAAGAAAAGCCTAGTGATCTACTTCCGAAAAATCAACCACTGAAAAAGCTATGAAGCACAGTTCTGCTTTGACACACATGAGGCCACCATGAGTTGGAATCAACTCCGTGGTAGCTAGTTTGTTTTTTTGGTAGTAAACAACACCTAGGTCAGGGATTTGTAACTGTGTGTGTGTGTGTGTGTGTAATGCCAATGGACCTACCTGTTCTTAGAATAATGTTTTCGGATACATAAAATAAAATACATAGAACTACACAGGGAATCAATTATACTGAAACACAGTTATCAAAATATTAAAAAAATAATGATATAGTAGTATGTGTACTTTTTTATTAACATATTAAATAACAGTATCTCATGACAAGTCTAATAACAGCTATAATTTTGAAGTGGGGATGAGCTTAAACAACATTTCAAGACATCTGTAGCAACTATAATGTGATTGCTGTTGGTAACAAAACCACGTATACTACATTACTAATGTGGTTTGCTGTCTACCACACAATTTTTGAAATTGAAGAAATGCTAAATTTCAGTAAGACGCAGTAAAAAATAAAAATGTGTTTTTCTCCGTCTAAGCTCACCGTTGTGTTGAGTTGATTCCAACTCATAGCGACCGTATAGAACAGAGTAGAACTGCCCCATAGTGTTTCCAAGGAGCAGCTGGTGGACTCCAACTGATGATATTTTGGTTAGCAGCCGTAACTCTTAGCCACCGTGCCACCAGGGCTCCCCTCCAAGCTCACAGACCCCTCAATTCTATCCATGGTCCTCTAAGGATCCACGGACCCGGGATTAAGATCTCTGGGATAAGTAGTTAATAAACATCATCTTATTTTAATTATTTCAACACTTATTTTTAATATTCCCATTTTGTAGATGAGGAAATTGAGGCCCAGAGAATTTCAGAAATATATCCAATGTCTTACACAACTAGTAACATATGGAGTGCAGATTCAAAGCTTCTGTGAATCAGGTTTTCTGTCTGAGCCACTATCATCTTCTGATGCCTAGAACATTACCAGGCCTATAGTGGGTGCTCAGTAAGTATTTACTGAATGGAATGAATAAAGTGAATTGAATTGAATGAAAGCCAAGCCTACCTCCCTCAAAAGTCCACGTTCTCTCTACTCCGTATCTACCCTATGTTACTATTGTTACTTGCCATCTAGTTGGCCCCCATGTATGACGGAACAAAACATTGCTTGGACCTGTGCCATCTTCATGATTATTGGTATACTTGAGTTCATTGTTGTGGCCACTGTGTGCTTTAAGTGCCTTCCAACCTAGGGGGCTTACCTTCCAGCACTGTATCAGACAATATTCTGTTATCATCCATAGGGTTTCCATTGGCTAATTTTCAGAAGTAGATTGGCAGGTCTTTCTTCCCAGTCTGTCCTAGTCTGGAAGTTCTACTGAAATCTGTCCACCATGGGTGATTCTGCTTGTATTTGAAATACCAGCAGCATAGTTTCCGCATCATAGCAACATGTAAGCCACCACAGTATGACAAACTGAGAGACAGGTTGTAGATGCCACTATTAAAAGGGGACATTTTTTCTTATTTATCCACAAAGCAAGAAAAGGTAAGCTCACATCCCTGATCTGTTAGAGCTGACAGCTGAACCTGGATTCTAAAACGTATGTTGAATACATGTATCATGAAAGACATTATTCTATAAAAGCTGAAAACAATTCAATAAATTGAGGAGAGGAGCAACTCAGCAAGGAACTTGAGTCCCTCTGGTTTCTCTTGGAAGCAACTGAGCTTGTTTCTGAAACAGGTTGGTACTTTCACTCAACATGTGTCCTCCTTTAACATGAATTTGTTAATGCCAGGAGAAGAGGGAAAAAGGCAGTGACTAACGGAAGGCTGTGGGGAGCCCAGGCTCTGGAAGAAATGCAAAATGAAGGAAAAGAAACATAGAAGGAATTCTTAGCACCTGAGCAAACCCAGTTTTTCTCAGGGTCTTTTCATAGATGTTTAACTAACCACACTTAATTTAATTATCTTTAAGGTGAATTGGATGCCGAAAATTCATTTACATAACAGCAATTATAATGCTTATAAATTGCACAATCAATTAGACCCTTAAGAACAAATGTTTAGGCTGTAAATGAAATATCTATCTAGTAGGATTAATCAAAAGTTAATCATGAAAAATTTCATCCTTGCTCTGACTGGGAGAATATGCCAGCTTACAGTATTGCAGGGCCTGTTTAATACTCAGTCATATTAATTGACAACACTATGTTTAAAGTGTTTCAATAGTCCCCTTCCTTCTGAATCAGAAATTCATTCATCTCTAGGCTTTGTCTTCTTGACCCAAGTCATCACCAATATTATTATGACTGTAACAAGTGTGTATTGAGTGTGTTCTCCTTGGAGGACACAGGGCTAGCCACTGGGGATACACTGAGAAATAAGATGTAGCTCTTGTCCTTGAGGAGAGAGGAGACAAGGATCCAGGTCCTTGATGGTTCAGATCAGAGTTGCTTAGCAAAGAGTAGTAGAAAAGACATGTTAGGAGTGGGAGTGAAAAATCAGGACCCTTTAATTTTTTTTTTTAGGGTGACTCCCACATTGGACTAGATTGTGCCTTACTTTTATTCAGCATCAGGGATCGAGTCTACCCAGAGGTGCCTCAGAAGAAAGACTGAAAAATGACTGTGAAAAATCAGCCATTGAAAATCTGGAACATAGCTCTGCTCTGACACACATGGGATTGCCATGAGTCAGGGTCAACTGGGTGGCAACTGGAATCTGGAACACCCAGTGCCTAGCTCAGTGCCTGGCGTGTAGTAGGCTCCTAGTGCACATTCGATGACTTAAAGTGAATCTTCACTTTGGTCCTGTGGTTCTGTCTAATAAGAACAAACACAAGAGTACTGATGAAGAGTTGGCTCCTTCTATTCATAAAAGTCCTCATAGAGGATTTTTGAGACCAGATGTAACATCAAGTTGTGGTCCTCTGAGTTAGGGAATCTGACTGTCCGGGTATGCAGAAGCCTGTGGCAGATTCCAAAAACCCACTGTTGTCCAGTCAATTCTGACTCATAGTGACCCTGTAGGACAGAGGAGAACTGTCACATAGTGTTACCAAAGCTGTAATCTTTACGGTGTCTTGGAAGAAGTACAGCTGGAATGCTCCTTAGAAGCGAGGATGGCTAGACTTTATCTCACATACTTTGGACATGTTACCAGGAGGGACCAGTCCCTGGAGAAATACATCTTGTTGGTAAAGTATAGTGTCAGTGAAAAAGAGGAAGACCCTCAAGGAGATGGATTGACATAGTGGCTGCAACAATGGGCTCAAGCATAACAATGATTGTGAGCATGGCACAGGACTGGGCAGTGTTTCATTCCATTGTACATGGGGTTGCTATAAGTAGGAATCCTCTTGACAGCACCCAACAATGACAACAACAATATTTATGGAAGTAGACTGCCACATCTTTCTCCTGAGGAGTGGCTAGTGGATTCGGTTAGCAACTGAGCGCTTAACCACTACATCACCAGGGCTCCTGTTGCAGATCAGATGTAAGTAAGTGTTGTGATTTAAAAAAAAATCAACTTCATAGTGGTAATTTTGGCACCGATCCTTGGCCAAATTTTAAAACAGATTTCTAAGCAGATGGTTTGGGTGTGTTTAGAAAAGAACACAAGGAGAGCAGAAAATCCACTGTGGGTAAGCTCAGAACCAGGCATGCAGACCAATCTTGTTTTCTCTTCTGATAGGCTTGGCACTTGGCAGTCGGGGAATGTGATAGAGTAAACATCTCATTTCAGCATTTGCTGAGATCTCTCACTCCATCCATTTGAGTAATAAGAGACACATGGATTAGTTGATATCACCAGTAAGTTATGTGAGCATCAATAGCACGGAGTGCTATCCATGGAGAGACTTTCATCCCAGCAGCGCAGCCAGGGGGTGGAAGGGTGGGGGGAAGTGGGGCGAGTGCAGAGAGATCACTGGTCACCACTAGCCTGTCGGAGAACCTCAGGCAAGTTGTTCACCCCTTCTGAGGACACTTCCCAGGGTCTTCATGTGAGCAATAAGGAGTGGAATCCCCACCCAGATGCGTTTGGAAAGGGTTAGATAAGGTATATGCAATTGCTGGGATCAGAGACTGGTACCTACAAGGTGCTGAATAAATGTTATGGTTGTTATTTTTTTAAGTATTAGTTGTAGGAATAATAGTATCAAGAGAACACTCCAAACATTTTGGTCTTTAGACCTGATATTAGTCCACTTCATGTCTCTGTTAATGGTGAGGGAGAGTGCAGTTAAGAGAATTTGAACAGAAGCTACGGAAGAAACACGTGATGGGAGTGGTGGGAATGAAGCAGAGAGCTTGGTGATCAGAGGGTGCTAGAAAGCACACTAGGTTTGGGGCTCTGAGATCTGAGAAACCAGCAGCCTTGCTCTCACACATGAGGGTTTTAACACCAGGAATGAGGCAGTGAGTCTTGAAGGGGGCCGGGCGGTGGGCATGGCTCTAACACAGGCTCTGCCCCATCTAGGTGGCTGTCCGTCACTTGATAACCCAACCTGTAATATAAAGGGGCTGGGGTAGACTAGCTGGACCCTCAGGAAACCCTGGTGGTGTAGTGGTTAAGCGCTCTGGCTGCTAACCAAAAAGGTCAGCAGTTCGAATCCACCAGGCGCTCCTCGAAGACCCTATGGGGCAATTCCACTCTGTCCTGTAGGGTTTCTATGAGTTGGAATCGACTCGATGGTAACGTGTTTTTAGAGCCAGGCCCTGAAGCCCTTCACAGATCTAAACTCCTGGGATTCCAGGTCTGGCTGGCCCCGTGAGATGGTATTTATGATGGGATTCTTTTGCTGTCTCAATTTTGTCCCAAGGCTAAAGTTCCAGGATTAACTCACTACATATTGAATTCCATGGTGCTGTGAGAAGCTTTATGCTCTTTAGAGGCTTTGTGTGTATGTGTGTGCATGTATGAAGTCTCTTAGTACCTTTCTTTCAGACCTCAGCTGGAACATTTTCTTTCTTTCATTTGTTTATTCATCCTATAAATGTAAATTGTTCACTGACTCTGTATATTCTGCCAAATTGCTAGTACGCTCTGTACTGAAGAAAGTAATAACAATTCTATCACAGTTCACATTTAGCATACTGGAGAAGACAGGATTTTCAATGTATATTACATAAATTCACAGAGTAGGGATGGGCCTTAGAGAGTGTCCTGGAGCTCTCCTGTCTACCCCCCAGGCCCTCTCTCTGCCCTTCTCTGCCCTGCTTTGTGTCTTAGGAGGCTGAGCTGCATGGGATGCATCCCAGGACCCCTTGCTTTCTGGCTTCTGGTTGGGTTTGGCCAATGGGGAGCACCACAGGAGAGCAGAGAGACAAGAGCAGAGTTGGTGTATTTATTTCTTCAGCTTCTTTCCTGAAAGTTTCCTGGATGGTGCAAGCAGTTTGTGCTTGACTATAATTTGAAGGTTGGTGGTTCGAACCCACCCAGCGGCAACATGGAAGAAAGTCCTGGCTATCTGCTTTCATAAAGATTACAACCAAGAAAACCCTATGCAGCTCACTTCTACTCTGTAACACATGGGGTTACCATGAGTTGGAATTGACTCGACAGCCATGTTTTTTCTTTTTCCTTTCTGAGGCATTGCCACAGTCTGTCCCTAAAGAAGGTAGCCACCCACCTCAGGGCAGCCTTCTCTACACAGCTCTCTCCCTCTGCATTCTAGTAACCATGCCCTTCCTTTTTTCTTCAGGCCTGGGGGGGAGAGGGGGCTATGGCCTGTGCTTACTAGCCCTGAGTCCTGCTCTCTCCATAGTGGTTTTTTCACCCTGCCCAGGCCTTAGTAAAGAATCCCCTTAATTAAACTCGCTCAAGTTCTTCAGTTTGAATGTACCATCTCTTTCCTGCTGGGCCCTTGAATGATAAAGACTATCTATTCTGCTCTCATTTTGACTGGAAGTGACTTGCCCAAGGTCATTCATCTCAAGAGAAAGCCACGTAGGTCTTGGGGTGAAGAAGTCCCCGATGAATATGTAGAAACTGACCCAGATTTTTCTATTTTCTTGTATCTAGTCTCTTCTTCTGTCCCTGGAAAATGCCGTCAGGAGGGTTCACGGTGTAATTAATTACGCTGGCACATCCAATGAATGGTGCTCTGATTTAGCAAGTCTACTCTAGATGCTGATAAATTAAATAACAAAATGCATGTTTCAGTCTCGGTTAAGAGGGAAAGGGCACAACCTCACATTCCTTTTCTAAAAGAAAGAGGAGAGCCCCTCCTCCCCTTCCCTGACCCACTGGTGTTCCATGTCAGCAGTCTGGTGTAGCTCCACATTGCAGGGATCAAGTCAAACAACAAACATATCTGTAGCATTTTAAAAGTGTAAGATGCTTTACAAAATGCAAAAACATCGTAGCTACTCTACCCATAAAAATCTGATTTAAGGGTAGCAAACCGGTTTGCTCATTACTTACTCATTACATTAGATCCAAGCTATTCGGTCAAAGTTTTAAGGCCCTCTAAAAACTTACTATCTTTCCTCTACAATGCACCCACTTTCTCTGCCTCAGCCATTGGTCAAATATGAACAGAACCTTGCTCTATCTGACATTGCACTTGTGCAAGTTGGGTCCCGAACCAAAGCACCTGCTGAGGGGGAAGATGGCCCTACTCTAGCATGGTTCCCCCTGCCAGACCATGGGCCTGAGCCTGGAGGAAGGGGTGCCTTTGCCCATTTCTGTGCCCAGAGCTGAGCCTTTTCTAATTGGCCTCAGCTCCCTTGAGTCCCTTCTCTTCTCTTCAAGCTCTGCACAGACACACACACACTCTTTTGGTCTCCAGTAGTCAGCATTTGGTGGGCAGCTTTGCACAACTTGCTGTCACTCTTTTATATTTCCAGGTCATGTATTCCTATTATGAGGCTAAATCCCTTAAAGATAGAATCTTTTTTTTCCCTTTTAGAGTCAATACTCTGCTCACATAAAAAAAAAAAAAAAACTGCCATCAAGTTCACATAGGAACTCAATTAAACATATTGTTTTGGTCATGCAGGGGGCCTTGTGAAAAATAAGGCATAATCATCATTATAACAAGTCCCTGGTCACCTCTTCCATCTGAGGCTGAGATGATGAATATAGTAATAAAATGGTTATTGCTTTCCTGGTCCAGAAAGTGAATTTAATTTTTTTTCTGTCTTTCTATGTCTAAAAAACACGAAACTAATTGAGTGCTCTTGATATCTTTATAATACTATCACTTATAATAAGTAATATTATAAGTCAAAATTCAGTTTCATATACCATTACTATTAACTTCTTGAGGATTCATTGCTTTCTCTTTTTTTCTGTCACTAAATTGACCAAGTGCATTTCAGTGAGTGCATATGGGAGCTGAGAGGATGCTAAAGAATTACAGGATTCAGCATTTGTTCCACGCTGTCCTACAATGGCACCCAGATTCCTTCCAGATGAGCTGGCATTTTGACTGTGGATGACATGATTAATGTTCAAGTATGGCTGGGAAATATGAGCGGTGTGGTGGCCAGGTTGAAGTGGGGAAAGTTGATGTTCTTTATAGTGGTAGGCTATTAAAGCAAGGAAATAAACTCATTAATATCAGCCAGTGAAAACCCATAGATCACAATGGTCCAATCCACAACTGATCATGGGGATGGCACCGGACTGGGCAGCATTTTGTCCTCTTGTGCATGGAGCTGCTGTGAGTTGGAGACTGACTCTACAGGAGCTAACAACAACATAAGATATGCAAAAAAACAAACAAACAAAAAAGCACCAACAGAATAGTTTTGCAATGTGATCCTTTTCAGGAACCCAAAGCATGTTGGGGCAGGTAGTAAATGTGGAAAGTTATTAAAGCTTTCTGATTTCTGCATCTTTAAGACAGGAATACCCCACAACTCTCAGTGCCTCCTCTGTCCTCTGTCAGAAAGAGGGTTAAACTCAGGGTCTCAGATTCGTTTGTGCAGGCTGGGTCCCGCATCGGAGCACCTGCTGAGGGAGAAGCTGGCCCTACTCGAGCCTGGCTCCCCTTGCCGGACCATGGGCCCAAGCCTGGAGGAAGGGGTGCCTTTGCCCATTTCTGTGCTCAGAGCTGAGCCTTTTTCAATTTGTAAGAAGGAGCTATTTGTGCTAGCTAGCAATGCCCTGATTAAGTATGTAATGCTATTGTTATTCAGCCAAGGGCTTTCACTCTTGCCTAATGAGTATCTATCCCTCCTGCCAGTGGAGAGAATGCAGAGTTGGATTATCATTATAACTGAACACAATCAGAAATGGTGGCACAAAGAGGCCAAGGGCACAGATTCACAGGATCACAGCATTTTGAAGTCAGAAGATCACCTATTCCAAGCACTCCCATTTTGTAGAAAAGGACTTCAAGACTCAGAATATCACCCCCCTACACACTGGTGGCATAGTGGTTAAGTGCTACAGCTGCTAACCAAAAAGTCAGCAGTTCAAATCCATGAGGCACTCCTTGGAAACTCTATGGGGCAGTCCTACTCTGTCCTATAGGGTTGCTATGAGTCAGAATTGACTCAATGGTAAAGGGTTTGGTTTTGGTTTAACTCACACACACAAAGGTTTACTTAAGTTCATGAAGCTGGCTGGTGGCAGTTGGAATGAGAACCCAACCCAGGCATCCTGAATGGCAGGCCTGAGAAAATGAGAAGCAGAGCCCCCATTCTCAAACTGTATTTATTTCCCCAAGTTGGCACTTGAGAATCCAGAAGCCCAGCTCTTCTCTGGATCTCTTTCCTGGGAGCTATCCACACGCAGGTTGAGGCTGGCTTCTTTTACAAACTGGCATGAGAACATTTTCCTCCCTGACTCCACCCAACCTGAAACCCATCTCAGCCCTCTTCATCCATACTATTCACAATTACTGCTCAAGCTATAAGTCCCAAATTATTGCTTTCTCCTTGCAACTCTCATTCCTTTGTGGGTGGCCTCATTGTTTCCCACAGGGGACTCTCTTCAATGGCAGTCAGTGTTCCTCCTGCCATGCCCCCCACCAACTCCCTTGCCCCAGCCCTGTTTCCTCCTGACTAACTGACCACACTCTCCTTGGCCTCCTTTCCTTGATGCATCTGGAATGTGTCCTCGGCCCTGCCCATGCCCTCTCCTTGCCCCTCCCCAGGAAAGGGCATTAGTCCTAAGGATCCCTTCTCAGTGGAAAGTTCCATCCTGTCTCGAGCTCGCTCTGGGCTTCTTGCAGTTTCTTAAAAAGGAGCTGACCGCTCCTGCCATGACCCAGAACCAGAAATAACTAAAAGTGGACTCGTGCTCCACAGGCCCTTCTCCTAACCCTCAGTCTTCTTCTCATTCTCACTCCTCCAGGGACCACAGGTGGCAGGAGCTGCCCTTGCCTCCCACATCCAGTTCTATGTGTGACTGGTTACTTCTGTGCAGTCGTTCATCTGCCCTCCTCTCTCGGGACATGATTCTAGCCTGGTCCTCTTTACCCGTTTGGTCAGGTGAATGTCTCTGATGCAGTTCCTCCCTCCAGTCTCTTTTGCCTTGGCTGACCCCTCCGTATCCTGCCAGATAATTCTTCCTGGAGCTAAACCTCAGGGTCACTCCCTTAACACAGCTCTTATTGCTGCCCTACTGAGGAAACTACAAGTCCTTTGTTCACTTTGATTTTCTAGGTCTATCCACAGCCTGCCCACCTTTCTGACCTTATATCCCTGGGGAATGGGACAGTTTCCCAGGTCTACACTATTAACCTGGTGCCTAGTGTTAAGTTACCAGGGGCCTAGTATTAAGACAGCATTAAGATTAGCCAGTATTAACTAGTGTTGAGATTAGCTCTAAGAGAGCAGCACATGACTGGGTATCACGGGTTATCACTGAACCACTTTCTTTTCCTGGTCATACCTGGTACTCGTTCACCTCTGTGCTTTTGCTGTTCTCTCCTTTTGGGTTCCTCTCCTGCATATCCACGTGTCCATATGATCCCCAAACCTCCAACATTAATTTATATTTTACCTGTTGCCATTGAGTCGATTCTGACTTATGGTGAACCCATGTGTTACAGAGTGAACTGCTCTATAAGGGTTTTTTGGCTGTAATCTTAACAGAAGCAGATTGCCAGGTCTTTCTTCTGTGGCACTGCTGGGTTGGTTCAAACCATCAAACTTTAGGTTGGTAGTCCAGTTTGCACCACCCAGGGACACACCCTGCTAAATGAGGCCTGTCCAGGATCTGTCTTCTGAAAGTATTTTTTTCCTCATGAGTCAGAATCGACTCGACGGCACTGGGTTTGGTTTTGGGTTTTTTGGCACTGCCCTAGCATTTGACTAACATCTTTCTTCTTTTATTTATTCATTCATTCTACTTTCATTCAACACATTTTTAGTGAGTGTCTCTGTACCAGGCCCTGCGATAGTGCTGGGTACATACTGGGGAATAAAACAGACTTCGTGCCTGCTCTTGTAGGGCTTACAGTCTGTGCTGCACCCTTATCACTGGTTAGGACTCGCATCTACCCATTGTGAATCCCTTAAGGGCACAGATCATTGCTGTTTCCTTCCCAAGACCCTAGCAGTGCCCTTTGCACAGAGTTGGTTCCCAATAAAGATTTGTTGAATGGGTGAATGAACGAACCCAACAAGCACTTGCAAGTAGACCAGTTTCATAAATACATCCCTTGAAATCCTTCTCCAAGTTTCTTCCCAGAAAGTGTTTGCAGTACAAGTTACCTGCAAAATACAGCATGGATCACTCACATTTTTATTACTGAGAAGTTCTTGTTCCATCATAAATCTTGAGTTCCTCCAATGTAAACTGCCATTGAGCAAGCAGAACAATGACATCGGCATTCTTTTTATCAGGGACCTAGTATTAAGACAGATTAACCTGGAAGGAACAGCACCAGTCTGGGTGTCTGCCCCATCCCTCATTCTTACTGTGATTAATGAGATGGGGCACATATTTTTTTCTACTCTGCCTGAAAACATATTGAGTTTGTGCCTCGTCCCACAATGTTAAATATTGTCTTAGAATTACATTATCTCTTACACAGATAGATGGGCCAGTGCTGTGTGTACGCTGACAGTTTTCCTGAAGTGGAACCGGGAGTGGTAAGGGAATCATTCAGCCACAATTATAGCTGGAAAGTACACAGGAACCTCCAGTAAAACTGGAATACACAGGTATGCAATGAATCCAAAAGCAAAGGAACAATGCAAAGACGCAAAGATGCTGCAGACCAAGAACCAAGACAATAAAAGGTAGACACGCCTTTATGGTGGGCAATTAACTAGCAATAATGCCATCTTGAAGAAGCAGGGTCCTTTAGGAGATCATGTCTTCAGATTTGTAACTCAAGTGCTTTAGCACTGAGTATGGGCTCAATACATAGTTTTGAAATGAATGAATTTATATATTTTAAATTATTTTCATATTTACTATTTTATTTTATTCTTAAAATAATCTTATGAGATAGATAAATAATTAATTATGATTACCATTTTACAAGTAAAAAAACTGAGACATGATGTGGCATTACGAGTCACTTCGGGCTACCAGGGAGCTGGGATTAGTAATCTGGCCTACTGAATTTACATCCAGGGACTTCTCTTTCATTTAATTCATTCATCTTCTCAACAGTTGTTTGTTGAACAACTAATATGTTCCCGGATCCATTCTGTACTTGATTGTGGGTGAGGGCAGAGGGAGATGAATAAGGTATGCTCTCTTTCCTCGGGATGTCACAGCTTCCAGAAGATAAGGATATGATAATGAATCATTAGAATCAAGTTACCAAGAGCAAGTATAGAGGCATGGGCACCATACTTTGGCACTTAGAGGTCTGGGGACTAAGTTCAGTAAAGCTGGGGAAGGCTTTGGAGAGAAGGTGACATTTCAATCAGAGGATTTTTCTAGGTAGACACAGTGTCTTAAGACAATCTCAGCTGTCAGAGATGTAAAATCACCTGTGTCATCAGGGAATTCTAAGTTGTTCAGCATGGCTGGAATGTGGGTATTGGGTTGAGGAGTGGTGGAGAAGAAAGACTGGAGAAGTAGCAGGGGCTAGAGTCTTTTATTATTCAATTGAAAACATATTTGGAGCACCTATCAAGTGCTATGAACTGTGCTTAATGCTTTAGATCAAGCAGATAATGAGCTAGACAATATCTTTGCCCTTATGGAGCTTTCATTCCAGTAAGGACAGCCTAACTTTGTGGTTAAATAATTATAGGTATGAGTAGTGCTGAAAGGGCCCTGGTGTGCAGTGGCAAAGTGTTTGGTTGCTAACCAGCAGTTCGAATCCACCAACACCTCTTTGGAAACCCTATGAGGAAGTTCTGCCCTGTCCTATAGGGTCCTATGAGTTGGAATTTACTCGACGGCAACAGGTTTAGTGCTGAAAGGAAACAAGGTGCTGTGATACAGAAAAACAGAGGTCACAGAAAGCATTCCTGAGGTAATGATATTTTACCTGAGACCTAAAGGATGAGCAGGAGATGACAACATAGAGCCAAGGAAAGGGTGTTCCGTGCTGATGGAATAGCCAGTGCAGTAAGTGCAGGGAGAATGGTATGAAAGAAAGTCAGAGAGGAGGGTGGGACCAAGTCACACTGGGCTTTAGACCAAGATTTTATTCTAAGACCATCGGGAAGCCATTCAAGGGCTTTGCAGTATAGTAGCACGGTTTGATTTATGTTTTTAAAGTTTACTCTGGCTGCTGTGTAGAGAGACAGTTGTTGTTTTTAGTTGCCATTGAATTGACTGACTCATGGTGTCTCCATGTGTGCAGAGTAGAACTGCTCCATAAGGTTTTCAAGGCTGTGTGAGCTTTCAGAAGCAGATCACGAGGCCTCATTTCTGAGGTGCCTCATTTCTGAGGTGCCTCTGAGTAAGTTTGAGCTACCAACCAATCTTTTGGTTAGTAGTCCAGCAATTTACCATCTGTGCCACCCAGGGACTCTTAGAGAATGAATTAGAAGGGAGTACAAGTGGAAGCAGGAAGACCAGATAGGTGGCTATTGCTCTGATCTAGGTAGGAGGTGATGGTGGCTTGGACTAGGGTGGTGGCGGGCAGTGAGAGGAGTAAGTGGGAACGTAGATGTTTTGTAGGTTGGACTGACAGAACTTAATGTCAGAGTGGCTGTGCGGTGTGGGGTGAGGGAGGATCACAGTCTTGGGTAACACAGATAGTGGTGCCATTTTTGGAGGTGGGGTGGGGGGGTGCAGTGACATGGGGAAACTGGAGAGACTTCTTGATCTGCATAGGACATAGAGAGCCCCTGAGTGATGCTAAGCAGAAGAATAACAAGGTCAGACTAGCATTTAGGTCATTTCGACAGCTGGGTGGAGCCTGGAGGCAGGAAGCCTGGAGGCGAGGAGGTGCAGAGGTGACTCCAGTAGTCAAGATGAGAGATGATGGGATCAGATTGGATCTGAGACCCCAGGCTGCTAACAGTCTGCTGAAATTAGGCAGACCCAATGATAAGCCACTCCAGGTGTCCAGCTTTGTGAGGATCATGAAGGAAGCTAGGGTTCTTGCCTTGGAGGGGCTAGTAAATGGACAGTGTAAAGGAAGCCCAGTGGGGCTGACAGTAAATCAAAAGCCTTTGGGACCTCTTGATGGGGCATGGCCATACTTGCTCTGTGATGCTGGGGGAGGAGGGTTGTCTGAACTTTCCAGGGTGGGACACCCAAGGGCAGTTTTCTAACCCTCTAGGCACCCAAGCCTGACACAGTCCTCTAGGGTACCTCCCGCAAGACTCTCAGGGAGCAGAGTGGGTCCAGGGATCTGCTGTTGCCCCATGGCTGGGCAGGTGGTTTCTTCTCCCTGGGTGTAGGTCAGTTTCTTCTCCGTAGGCTTGGGGGCATCAGCAGTTCTACAATGAATGTTCTGTCTAAAGGTGGACTGAACTGGCTTTAGGATAGGAGATGTTCAAATAAACAGGTCCACCACTTGGCAGGGGCTTCGAATACCAGCTGGAAGCAGGGCTTCCAACCAATTTGTTCTGGTCTGACACCCTGCTGAGACTTTACATTTCCATCCCAGCCATACTGAATCAGAATCTACATTTTAATAAGATCCCCTGGTGATTCTTATGTGTATAGACAATAAATTTTGAGAATTGCTGTTCTACTAGTGTTTCCCGGAATTGGTCCCTAACCAGCAGTATTAGCATCACCTCAGAACTTGTTAGAAATGCAAATTCTCAGCAAGGGTTCCAACTGGAACAAACCAGATTGAAGCCCTGGCTGGAAGCTGTATTAGATGTTCTAAATGTCTGCTTCTCGCCAGATTCCAGTTCTCCTCAGGCCCTGACAAGCTCTATTTTGGGTTAAGGACTCTTGACATGATTGAAACCCCACTTCGGGTGGAAGAGATTGAAAGTTCGGAGCTGAAAACTTGGCTATGCTAGGCTTACTTTGTGGTGGCTAAAGGCTTCAGGAGATTGCTTCATATGGGTAAACGGCCAACCCAGGGATGGTAGTGGCCACATCACACATCAGAGCATTCATGGAATGGCACAGAAGGCAGCATCCCAAGAGGCCAGCACTGTTCGGCTCTTTCTATAACATAAAGGAGCCAAGGGATGTTCTAGTGTACCTAAAGAAATCACTATGAGAGGCTGAGAATGTTTCAAACTCAAAAGAAGGCAGATTAATTGGAGGAAAAAAAAAGTAACATGAGTTTGGTTTGGCAGCCAGCAGCAACCTGCTGGGGTTGTTTACTGGCATTCACCATGGGGACGCCTGGAACCTGGAAGAAAGCTCAGCCCTCATGTCATGTAAGTGGCTGCAGACATTGTAATGACACCCACATGGACTTCCAGATCAATCCCTGGAACTAATGGATTCTAGCGTGCTGCAGATGTGTGGCTAGCCCTCCCAGAGCCAGTCCTGGGACAAGCAACTCTACTCACCCAGTGATCTTTCGGATCAGTGCTTCCCAGAGTGACTGTGGCCCCAGAAGGACGTCTGACTGAGGCACAGAGGCTCCGAGCAAGGCTCTGCCAGAGACAGTGTTCTGGGGGCAACAGGATTCCGTTTCTTCTCTCCGTGTACAGAGCTCTCAGGTCAGAAAATCAAGCTTTGGTCATTTGACCCCAATTTCAGATTCTACATGCTTTCTGATTTTTCTTTTATTAGTCTATTAAACAAGTGACAACAAACACCAATTGCTTTTACTGCTAGAGAAAGCTAAGAAGCACAAAGCATGACCTCTAGTTGGGGTAACCAACTAACCCTGGTGGTACAGATGGTTTACGCACTTGGCTAGTAACTGAAAGGTTGGAATTTGCATCCACCCAGAGTACCCTCTGAAGAAAAGTCTGGCAATCTACTTCTGAAAAATCAGCCAATGAAAATTTTATGGAGCACATTCCCCTCGGACACACATGGGGTCTCTGTGAGTTGGAAGTGACTCCAAGGCGACTGTATATGTATATTTTTAGTTAGGATAAGGCGAGGCAATTAGAGAATAGAGAATGAGATGTTCATCTTGGGCAAAACATGGGTGGTTTCAGGTATAAATGAGGGGAGCTCGTCAGGGGCTAATGTCGTTGGGCTTGCTACAAAACGTAGGACTTGGCTTTAGAAGTTGAGCAGTACTTGGAGGGGGTGAAGAATTGCTGGGAGGGTGTTTCAGGTGGGACCTTGGGGCAACGGGCCAGGATATAGCTGAGGAAGCTACTTCAAATAACAGCAGAATGACTTCCAGACCCAGAGCAGGGGGAGCAGGGCCCAACTTTTATGAACATTTCTGTGGCCTCAGTGCCAGCACAACACCTGGAGTTAAGAGGTGTGCAGTGTTTGAGGGATGAAAGGATGAGCTGAACCAAAACACTTCAGGAGAAGCAGGCACTTCTCAGAGAAAGGAGCACGAATGCCTGGCCAAGCTGCTGTGATTCCCGACTTACGGCCCAAGCTGCAGGTGTGTCCCCACAGTAGAGGGAGGCCACTAAAGTCACTCAGCTGATTCTTCCAAAGGCCTGCTCTCAAAGCCACCTGCTGCTGAGAGTCTGACTGTTCAGTTCTCCATGTGGATTTGCTTGCAGGCAGGGAATATGCTAATTGGTCAAGAAGAGAATTCACTCCAATCAGTCTATGTTTTATTGGGCATTTAAAAATTAGCATTTGTGGCTTATATATGTCCTTTGGGAGCTGGGGCAGATTAACCAGTAAGCAAAGTAGCATTGTCTTACGTTAAGGGAAGTACTCACAGGCTTACTTGCGTTTTCCTTCTAATCTGTAGTGAATAATTTCACATGGATTTCACCATCTTTGATGCGGTGAAAAACAGGTGAAATCGCTCACTACAAATCATTGAGTACGCGCAAGTAAGCCCATGCATACCTTGCCTGTTGGGTAATCCAGCCCTGTTTGGGAGTGTGGTTAGCTCCAGTGCTGAGCATGTCTGGCCCTGCAGAGCCCAAGGTCTGCTCTAGAACTCAGTGAGGCACTGAGCCATGCCACCCTGCAGGGCTTGCTGGTTTCCTGAAAGCGCTTCTACCATCACTCATTCAGTGCACATGGAGAGCAGAAGGCACACTCACTCCATCTCTAACTGCTCTGGCCTCTACCCTCAGTTGATACCTGTGCGTGCACACTCAGATGCATTGCCTTTGGGCTGTTACTACCCAAATCCTGGTCTGAGCAGCACTGGCATCACCAGGGAGCTCCATAGAAATGCAGACTTTCCCCACCCCTGATCCACTGACTCAGGATCTGCATTTTAATTAGATCCCCAGGTGATATTATGCACAAAGCAAGTTGAGAAGCCTGTCTTAGGCCATCTAATGCAGTGTTTCCAAGTTTGCCCAGGGGTGAGAATCATCTGGGTGCATCATTAAACAGTGTCCCTCCCTTGATGATTCTGATTCAGTAGGTATTTTTACTTCAATAGAAAGGGTGAAAAAAAAAAGATTAAAAATGGAAAATGAGCAGTGTGTGCAGGTACCCCATGTGTGAACAAAGGTGAGAGGGAGACCCAACTCATGCTGCTAAAAGAGACTTGAACAGGGAGTTACTGCTTAAGGGGTGTTGAGTTTCTCTTTGGAGTGATGAAAAAGACTTGCAGATAAGTAGTGGTGGTGGTCGCACATTATTCTGAATATAATTAATGTCATTGGATTGTACACTTAAAAACGTTTAAAATGGCAAATTTCGTGATACATATTTAATCGCAAAAAAAAAAAAAAAACCCACAAAAAACAAAACTTAAATGGAGAGACTTTCCTGAGAACCATGTACACGCACAGACCATGGCGCCTACAGCTTCACTTCATTGAAAGCTTCTTGAAGAAAAGCACTGATTTTTGTGAATGTTTATAAATGACTTGTAGCAAATTTGAGGTATTCAATATTTAACAATCTGGCTTTGACCTTTTTCAACATTACTGATTTCAGCCTCATCTCTCACTAAAGCATCTTCAGCACATCCCTGGTTTCTCCTGTTGTAGAAAAAGAAGCTTATTTAAAAAAAAAAAAAAAGAGTCGAGATAGAAAGGCTTAAGGAGCACAGGGATTCCTTCAACCATGGAGAGGGCTGTCCTAGGAGTAAATTGGGTCTGAGAAAGCTTTCTGTACTCACTTGTACAACCCACTCAGTCTCCTCCGACTGGCCTGCTTCTCACTGAACATGAACTCTGAAATCTGGATGAAAGGAGCCTTTCTACCTTTTAGGCAAGTATCTCACTCTGGGTCCTCATGAATCCTTGGAAACCTTCATTCCTGAATGAATCTGTATCCTCACCCTGATTTCATCAAAGAATAGTACCCAAAGACTCACCCTAAATTATATAAAAGTCAAGGATAAGTAATTGGAGTCTAGGTTTCTTAACATATCTCTCTTCTTTTGTTCCAAGTTATTTTCAGTAGAATGCCTTTTATAACAACCAAGAAACTTCAGTAAGCAATTATAATGCAGACTTTTTGAGATACTAGAGAGACAGAGGACACCCTGGTGGCATTGCAATTAGGAGCTACTCCTGCCAACCAAAAGGTTGGCAGTTCAAATCCACCAGGCACTCTTTGGAAGCCCTACGGGACAGTTCTACTCTGCCTTATAGGGTCGCTATGAGTCATAATCAACTCAATGGCAATGGGTAGAGAGACAGAAAGAAGGAAGGTAGGGTGGGGGAGATAGATTTAAAAACAGAGAAAGAACCAGAGAGAGGAGGTAATTGAAAGGTAGTTTTTTACGTTTAGCAACTGTGATCTGTTTGTGTCTCAGGCTTGGGACTTGAGCACTTTGAGATCAGAAGAGGAAAGGCCAAGCAGGACTTCACTCACCACTCCTGTGGGCCACAGGTGTAATGGCAGCTCCCACATTGGGCCTGGGCCAAGGGGGTCAGTGGAAGGGACCACAATTTGTTGGCATTCCTGTGGCTTCCCTTAAAGGGAAGGGGAAGAAGTCCTGAGGGAAATGGAAAGGCAGCCAAGGAGAGGAGAGAGAAGGAAGCTGACTCACTTTTTCTCTCCTCTCACAGAGCAGTGACGCACAGCCCGGGTGCATTTAATTTAATTTAATCCTGCTCTGGCAAGGATGAAATGTACACACTAATTGACATTCTTAAATCCCCTGAAGAGTCCCCGGTGGCAGGTGGCTGCTATTACAAAGCATAAAAATATTAGGTGAGGGAATCAGTGAGTAAATCAGTATTTGTTTAGCATCCTGCAATGTGCTTAGCACCATACAGTTGCAATGCAATGTTGTGCAAAATAAGCATAAAATATGGCCCCTGACCAGAAGGAAGACATATCTATAGTGTTTATGAACAGGCTTTAGGGTCAGAAAGGCCCGAGTTCCAGTCCTGGTTCTACTGCATTGGGAAGTTGTTTAATTTCCCTGAGCCTTAGTTTTCTTCCTTGTAAATGGAAGTTAATGATATTTACATCATATAATATCACAAATATTCAATACATATAATATTTGTGAAGTGTTTAGCTTATAGCAAAAATTCAATAACGAGTAGCTAAAGAACAGTCTATTTGGGGAAACCGGAAACACCCACACAAAACAATTTGTAAACAAAGGTAGTGCGGCCTTTTGACAGACTAAAGAAACAAAAAGCGCAATGTAGCAACTTCAAGGTATTACCAGATCAGGTGGAACACTGGAGTGTTATTTGTAGTCTAGGCAGTTTTACAGAGTTGGAGAAGAGAGGGCAAGAGTAGGCTGAAGTCCCCTTGGAAGACTTCCGGAGAGAGGCAATTCATGAATCCGGCTCAGGAATTCCAGCTCCGCCTTGTCAGTTGTATCTGAGCTGTTCAGATCAGACTGAAGAAAGGTGGGCAGGAATAACTGGACTTTGATCCCTCAGCTCTCACCTAGCTTCCACACTTAAATCCCTCAACACAGCTGTCTACACATGCGCACCCCACCGTCTCAGCTCTCACTCGCTACTCTGACTTCTCTGACCTGGCTGCTGCACGCAGCTGAAACAGTTGCGGTCAAATTGATTCCAACTGATGGTGACCCCACGTGTTTCAGAGTAGGACTGCGCCATAGGGTTTTCATGGCTATGACCTTTTGGAAGTAGATCACCGTGCCTCTCTTCCATGAGGTGCCTCTGGGTAGATTCAAACCACCAATCTTCTGCTAGTAGTCAGGCACTTAACTGTTTGCACCACCAACCAGTTGCCATTGAGTGGATTTCAACTCATGGTAAACCCATGTGCGTCAGCGTAGAACTGTGCGGTATAGGATTTTCAATGACTGCTTTTTCAGAAGTAGATCACCAGGCCTTTTTTTTGAAGCACCTCTAGGTAGACTTGAACCTCCAGTCTTTCGGTTAGGAGCTGAGAGCTTAACCATTTACACCATCCAGGCAGCCTGCCCTATCACTACTAATCTCTAATTGCTACTTTCAAAACACCATACACTATTTAAATACAAATTTAGAACATGGCTTCTACAGCCAGTTTGCTCAGGCCCAATTTTCAGCTCGTCATTCATCCTGTGCCTCAGGTTTCCATCTGTAAAATGAAGGATAACAGTACTCTCTTTGTAAGGTGGTTTTGAGGTTCGAGTGTGTAAACAATGCCTGGAACTTAGAAAGTTGCTCACAAATGTTGGCCATTGATATCATCATTGTCTTCCGTAAAGCTCTACCTAAGGGGCACTTTTTCAGTCTCTGTCTTGTCTTCTTAGGCATATTCAGCATCTGCTGACCAGTCCTTCCTTTCCTTGTTTAAATACTTCTCAGTTCTGCTTGCTGGCCCATCTCCTCTGGTCAGCCCCCTTTACCTTTACCAGGACCTCTTTTTTCTGGCTCATCATCCAACTTTACACTCTTGTCTTCCCACTCTATTCTCTCAACTGTTTTTTTTAAATCAAATTTATTGAGATACAATTGATGACATCAGTGAGTTGATGACATCATGATGATATGATATATCCATGGGTTTTAATAGTTGTTGAACCAGGGAACAATAACTATATTCAAAATATAGAACATTTCCATCACCCCTCACCCTACACTGAAAAGTTCTCTTACCCTTTTTTAGTCAATCCTACCCTCCTCTGGCAACCACTGCCCTGTTTTCTGTCACTATAGATTAATAGATTAGTTTGCATTTTCTTGAATTATGTATAATTGGAAGGATATACACTGTATGGTCTTTTTTTTTCTTTCACTCAGAATAATGATTTTGAGATTCATTCATGTTGTTGCATGCATCAGTAGTTCATTTGTTTTGATTGCTAGATACAAAAAACAAGTACTACTAAAAACAAAAAAAAAAAACCCAAAACCAAACCCATTGCTGTCAAGCCACTTCCAACTTATAGTGACCCTAAAGGACAGAGTGGAAGTGCCCTATAAGGTTTTCAAGGAGGAGCTGGTAGATTTGAGCTGCTGACCTTTTGGTTAGCAGCTGAACTCTTGAACCACTACACCACCAGGGCCCCATTGCCAGAAAGTGTTCCGTAATATATATAAACCACAATGTGTGTATCGGTATGCCTGCTGATGAACAGTTGGGTCTATGGTAAATAAAGCTGCTATGAACTTCAATATGTAAGTCTTTATATAGACATAATGCTTTCATTCTCTCAGGTTAATACCATATATAGGAGTAAAATGGTGGGTTATATGGTAGGTGTATGTTTAACTTTTTAAGAAATGTCCAAACTGTTTTCCAAAGTGGTTATACCATTTTACATTTCTACCAGTGGTATGCTAGTTCTAGTTCCTTCACATCTTTGCCAACGTTTTGTATGGTCAGTCTTTAATTTTAGCAAGTCTAATTTCTTTGATGACAAGTAATGTTGAGGGTCTTTTCATGTGCTTGACCTATACAGACCTATTGCGGTTGAGTCGCTTCCGACTCATAGCGACCCCAAAGTTCGGAGTAGAACTGCCCTCATAGAGTTTCCAAGGAGTGCCTAGTGGATTCGAACTGCCGACCTTTTGGTTAGCAGCCATAGCTCTTAACCACGACACCACCAGGGTTTCCTTCATAGTGGTCAAAATTTGTATATCTTCTTTTATGAAAGGTCTACTAAAGTCTTTTGCCCATTTCTTATTGGGTGGTACAAATCCATTGTCAGATGTATGTACTGCAAATATTTTCTTCCATTCTATAATTTGTCCTTTCATTTGTAAAAAATGGAGTTCTTTGAAGAGTAAAAGTTTTTAATTTTGATAAATTCTAGTTGATCAATATTTCGTGTTGTAGTTTATAGTTTTTTTTTGTGTCTTATCTACAAAATCTTTGCTTACAAAAATTTTCCAGAGATTGTCTTTTAAATATTCTCTTGTAGAAATTTTATAGTTGTAGATTTTACATTTAGGTCTATGATCTATCTAAAGTTATTTTCCTAGGTGTTTTAATATAGTGCCATGGCCCCAAGAACCATCTATATGCCAACGACTCCTAAGTTCTTTTCTCTAGCCCCAGCCTTTCCACCGATCTCCAGGAGCTTGTGCCTTTTCTCTTGGGTGCCTGTGTATCCTGCATATCATCTTGGATATTCGCAAGTTCCTAAAACTCAGCATCTGCAAACAGAGCTTTTTGCTTTGCTCCCTACTTGTCCTTCTTAGTTTTTTACTCTTTTAGGGAATGGCTTCACCCACCCAAGCGATCAAACTGAAAATACCTTCCTCTCTCTCCCACCTGTATCCAATCCATGGTTACACGTTGTTCATTGTACCTTGTACATTCACATATCTCTATACAGTATTCTTTGGTCAGGACCACTGTCTCTTTCCCCTGTGCACATCTGGGACCCACTCCTGTCCTACCTCCAATTCACTCACAGTCCCGTCTGTCCTTAAAAGTCTACATCAGCTTTCCTTGGCTCCTAAGGTAAAGGCTATGATCCTGAATGTCCCTGATCCACCCTCTGCCTTCCTTTCTCTCCATCCTTTCTCCAGTCAGTTCTTGCTTCTCTCCAGGCCCAGATGTGTCCATTTCCCTTGATTGCCTCAAAATTACCTCACTCCTTTCCCTTCAGGTTTTTCATATGCTGGTCCTACTCCCAGGAATCATCTTGCAAATTGTCACTTCCACTGTCAAGTCCACTTCAGACTTGAGTTCAAATGTCACTTTCTGGGGGAAGTCTGCCCTGGTGGCTCAGCCTGGGTCAGGTCCCTGTTAGAAGAACTCACAGGAGCCTGTACTCCTCCATCATGTATCACTATGGTAATTGCATGATTATATAGATGGTAAGTTAATGTTTGTTTCCCCACTAGAATGTAAGCTTCTTGAGGGCAATAGCTGTACGGTTTGTTCCCAGCTTTATTTCTACGATCTACCACATTTTTCTGCTCATAGTTGTCATTAGTTGACGTTGAGTTGATTCTGACTTATGGTGACCTCATGCACTACAGAGTAGAACTGTTGCATAGGGCTTTCTTTGCTGTAATCTTAATGGAAGCAGATCACCAGGCCAACCTTCTACAGTACCGCTGGATGGGTTTGAACTGCCAACCTTTAGGTTAGGAATTGAATGCAAATCGTTTGTGCCACATAGATTGCTCCTGCCCATTAAGGATACTTAATGGGATACTTATTTACTGAATGAATGAATAGAAGGGGAATCCAGCATAGGAAAAAAGGTGGGAGAGGGCAGGCCTAGGGGTAAGAGCTCCCCAAGACAGGGAGGTGGGTAGGGGGCGGTGCCAGAGGGTCAGAATGGAATTATATGGTTGTGAGGCACATGTTTGTTGATTTTCTTTTCAAATTGGGGATCAATAAATAACTTTCTTTCCCCAATCATGTAAGCAGACTACTAATTATAACAGGACTGGTGGGATCTACATTTCTCTCATCAAAACCAAACTGTAAGCAGCTTTAGAAATGTATGGTAAAATAGTTTCAGCATAGAAGGTGCAGATGTGACTTTGAATGCTCTGATCACAGCAACTTCCTGTTTAAAAGCAATTAAGTGCAGGCATCAAAAGGCACAGAGGGGAAAAGTTCAATTAGAGGGAGATATTTTCATAAGCCTATTGGAAAGGGAGAGAGATTTAGCTATTTCTCCTCCAGAGCACTGGAAATCCTCTTCCTAGACATGTGAAAGGCCAGTTTGGGCTTGACTGAGCCAAGTTGAGGAGAGCCCAGGGTCCAGGGATTTGAGTGGGCTCAGCAGTGAGAGTGCTGGAGGCTGGGTCTGCGCTCTGCACCAGTTCCCTCAAGTAGCAGACCTAGTTCATTTTCATCTTGCCTCGGTTTATCCAGTGATTACATCCCCCCCCCCTTAGTGGCTTGTTGTTCCATTTAGTCTATGAACAGAACTGAACAGCTCCTCTACTAAGTGCGTGGCTGGGGATTTGGTTAGAGTGCAGATCAGATCCTGTCCCCCTCCCCGTGTCCTCACGGACACAGGCTGTACAGGAAGTGTGTCTCTTGTGCTCACACAGAAAGCCCGCCGTGGTTCTGCTCTCATTTTTCTCAAATCAGTACCACACATGAGGCTTGCCACAGGATCCTCCCTCCCAGGCCCAGGCAGTTGAATTAGTGGGGCATAGCTTTGCAGGGGTGGTGTGTCCCTGGGTAGGCAGATGGAGATGCTGTTTCATGTGGGACATGTAGAGGAGACAGTCTCTTCTCCCTGGTCTGCACCCCTGCCCACTGGAGCTCCCCTGCAGTCCTCCCACCTGGGAACTTGTTATGTTGCTGGTATTTGTCCATCTCAGAACTTCATTATACAATTGATATTCTATTTCTTTTTATCTAATGGATCAGCATGTCTCTGAATATATAATTCAAATAGGCTGAATAGATTCAACCCGCTGTTACTGAGGTACTATGCTAAGCTCTCCCACCTGTGAACTCCTTTCTAACCCCATGCCCCCACCCCGTGCTTAGTATCTATTTTGCAGAGATCATATCATATGGTATGGTGGTCATGGGCTCTGGAGCTAGACCATGTGGCTTGAAATCCCAGCTCTGTTCACTACTAGCCTTGGACTGTGGGCAAGTTCAGCCTCTACATCTATAAAATGGGGATAATAATAGTGTGTTACCACACAGAGCTAGTATGAAGATTAAATGAGGTGAGGCACTTAGAACAATGCTCAGCACATAGTGTCATAAAAGTGGAAGGTGTTGTTATTTTTAGGAAATGAACATGGCTGGCACACTGTTCTCTGGTCCGGGATCTTACTGCTTTAGGTCTGCCTAGTACAAGTTACTCTCATCCATCTTCTGCTTCAGCTCAGAAATCAGCATGACAATATTTTTGAGTTTTAATTTGGAAATGTCACTCAGTCTACAAACACTATTTATCCCATTACGAGCACTGTCTTAGACTTCGGGGACACGAAGATGAAAGCGCAGAGCCTGCCTTCCTGAAGTTCAGACTCTAATGGGGGAGATGGACAGAAATGCACAGAGTTGGTGAGTCCCCATGGGCCTGAGGCTGTGACTTACAAGGGGCCTTATGGGCAAAGAGAGAAGGGACGCCTGGGGAGCACAGGCGTTGGGGCCGAGCTCCTGGAGCAGGTGCCACCATTAGGTTACTCACAGTTGTACATCTCAGAACTCTGGGATTTGATGGCATTATACAACTGATATTTCATTTCTCTGGTTTATTCAGTGGGTCATCATGTCTCTGAACATAAAATTCAAGTAGGCTGAATAGATTCAACCTGCTTTTACTGAGGTTTTATGTTAAGGGCTTTCACACATATTATATCATTTAACCGATTCTCTGTGAGGACATCCAGATTTCTTCAGACACCAGGATGCCAGATAGAATAATTTTTTGATGGGTAGAGTCTATTACCAGCTTACGCCATGAGCCCAGGTGATTGAAAAAACATAAATCAGGAAATTGTCCTGATGTTGTCACTTTCTCCTATTTTTAAGCCTCTCGCTACTAATGGAGATACTACCTGACTCTCTTGACGGTAAAAGAATTCGCTCATCGAATCACCACATAATCATTGGAATGGCAGGTTTTCTTTTTCACCAGTTCTAGAACAGTGTTTAATTTTTAAAACTAGAGAGGGTTGGCTGGCGTGTTTTGTTTCTTTGTGTATGCTTTGTTTCACCTCCAGAGCTTTCTGGCTGCCTGATTTGTACTTAAACCTGGATGTCGTGTGTGTGTGTGTGATGTATGATAAGAGAGAAGGAGAATCTCTCCTCCTGTTGTCTCCTGCTGTAGCTGGCTTTCTTCATGTTGAGATCACCACGCCAAGCTCAGTTTGTCAATCAAGTTCCCAAATCCGAGCTCTTATAAGAGCTCACCTAGTTCAAGCCCTCTCTAGAGGGATGGAGAATAAAACAGGGTGAGCGAAGGGTTCCATGGATCCCGGCAGCAGGGAATGAGGCAGAATAGTCATGACCCATCTCCCTGGCACTAAGCCCAGACCAGTTTTAAACAGCACATCTAAATGTTAACGCACACTTAAGACAACAGTGCAGCTCATACTCTTCCCAAATCGATTCATTTTGCAGTGAGTCTGATGCAATTTACTCAGGATAAAAATGTCTCTGGCAATTAGGGGAACAAAGGGGTGAAGCTGGCGGTACAACAGGGATGACAAACAAAGCAAGATGATGGGGAAGCTAGGCCAAAATAAAATTTCATTTTGAGTCAGACAGTTTGGGAACTGTCAATAGCAAACAAGAAAGGCCTTCTTTGCCCGCAAGAGAAACTTGAGACTCCATTAGGAAGAAAAGAAGCAAAAAGCCTAAGAATTGGTTTTGGTGACATGCCCCAGGGACCTCCCTGTTTCCTAATGGTGTCAAGTTTAGGAGGTTGGGGTTCAAACAGCAGGATGCAGCTAGTAAAGAGAGAGCCAAACCAAGCTTCATCGGTGGGCAGAGATGTTCAGGTCAATGAAGAACAGTGATACCCCTTTGCTGATAAGATCACATCTGAAGATCTGGCTCTGGAAATATATACTACAAAACCAGCTAAAATTGTTTACCTGGGGTAAAAAGTTAATAAGAAACTTGGAAACTTCCCTCAAAGGGGTGAATAGCTGCGTTGTAGGAGAAACGTGGTTTTTTTTTTTGACTCCAGAGGACAGATATAGGATCAACTCGATAATGGTGAAATAGGAAAAGGGTGCTCAAATTATTCTAGGTTGTTTGTATGCCATGGTTCTACTTCAGAAGGAAATTGCGCCAGTGAATGCAATCATATGCCTCAGTGGTTGGGAGATGGTAAACAATCAATTAATATTAGCTATTACTGTTTTTTTTGATTACTGTTAAAAGCAATAATCCTCACGAGCATCCTGCAAGGTAGGTATTACTATTCCCATTTTATGGATGAAGCACTCGAGGCTTAGAGAAATTAAATAACTTTTTAGAGACACTAAATAACTTTCCAAAGTTACAAAGTCAGCGGGCTATTAGCAAGCCCTTTCTAGCAGCTCTAACAGCCCCACAATGGGGTGGTCTGCTTCAAAAGATAGTGAACTACTTGCTGGTTGGAGCCAGATGAACTTTGGAAGAGGCTCTTGTGTTGGTTCGGGGTGGGGGTAAACCAGTTGCCACTGAGTCAATTCTGATCCACAGCAACACTGTGTGTGTGTCAGAGAAGAACTGCGCTTCATAGGGTCTTTAACGGCTGACTTTTTGGAAGTAGATCTTTGACTTTCTTTCCAAGACACCTCTGGGTGGATTTGAACTTCCAGTCTTAAGGTTAGCAGCCAAGTGCGTTAACCATTTGCACTACCTTTTGGTTAATCATTTGATGACCTTTTGGTTAGCAGTCGAATGCTTAACCACCGTGCCACCAGAGTGGAGATAGAGGGGTCTGAATTCAATTACTTTTAAGGTTCTTTTCTACTTGATAATTCTGACTGAATTTTTTTTCAAGCCCCCGCTCCTGCTACGCTGGCTAGATCATAGCTTTAACCCATCTCAGGATAAGCGGTCATGTGGGAACGTGAAATTGGAGAGGCAGGCGTAGAAGAAGGCGAGAACCATAGACATGCGGTTGGATGCAGGAGTTTATACTTCCATCCAAACTCTGGCTCTACCCACCACCAAATTTCCTGGGTCACATTCCACAATGAGTCCTTTCCTAACAGATCCCCAAGCCCCAGAGATGAACCTTGAGTTAGAAAAAGTGGCAGAGGGTTAATCAAGAAAGTTGATAAACAAGTGAGAATTTTTAGAAATGGAAGAAGCCGGGGTCTATTGGAAGGATGACACAGTGGGCACCAGGAGGCTCCCAGGGAAAGGGACCAAGCTGCTAGGAGGAGGGCTGCGGTTCTCCACACAGTGTTCACTCCAAGGCCTGCAGGCAAACATCCAGTAGAATAATGATTAGGATTTCATACAGTCAGGGAGGAATTTTACTCCTGGGAGAGAAAAGCAAAATAATGGAGGGTATATTTAGTGAACAGTTGGAGACAATGCAGATGAAATTCTTCCTAGCTTGTCTGAAAAGATAAAAATCTCAACAGGAGTCAATGTGGTTAAGTGGGGATGGAAAGACTAGTCAACTATACAGAGAGGGACAAATGGGGAGAAAATACCAAGTAGAAGTTGTAAGTGGAAGATGGGGAGATTTTATATAATGTACACTTACATATGGAACAGTCATGTGGGAATGTGAAACTGGAGAGGGAGACACAGAAGAGGGCAAGGATTCTATATCTAGAGTTTCTGGGAAGTGAAAACAGTTAACGTGCTTGAGTGTTAACTGAAAGCTTAGAGGTACAAGTCTACCCAGAGGCACCTTGGAAGAAAGGCCTGGCAATCTACTTCTGAAAAAATCAGCCATTGAAAACCCTATGGAGTATGGTTCTACTCTGACACATACGGGGTCACCATGAGTAGGAGTTGACTTGACAGCAACTGACTTCATATCCATAAGTTAACCAGAAAATCTACGAAGCTAAAAGAAGCACAGAGTGGGCAGGCAAAGAACATCAGAACTATCTTGTTTCCAAGGCTAATGTACGCCAGCATTTGCTTAGTAGCATTGGATAGTTAAGGCTACATATGGAGGTGACGCAGGCTGAGGACAATCATTACATCTGGAGTTGGGCAGAAAGCAGTGAGTTGTTATGGAGGTTACGGATGGAATTTTGGTCAAGAGCTTTCTAGACACATTTCTTTTTTTCTTAAAACTGTATATCAAGTTATCAGGAAATAGTTTCTGATCTAATTAATAATTTGGGGATTTTTCCATTTAATAAACATTTATTGAACATATAGCATGAGTCAAGCCCTGTGCTAGGCACCAGAGATGCAAAGCTAAAGAACGCCCATCTCAGGGAGCCTGGTGGTGAGAAAGGCATGTGAAGGAGTAAATGTGGCACAGTGCTATGAGGCTCTAGCACAGATGAGGAATGAAAAGACAACAGAAGTGAGCGCTGAGAGAGCAGATCCAGGGTCTCAGGAACAGCTTCACAGAAGAGGAGCTGAGAGGTTCTTTTTTTTTCCATTGTACTTTAAGTGAAACTTTACAAATCAAGTCAGCCTTTCACACAAGAACTTATATGCACCTTGCTACATACTCCCAATTGCTCTCCCCCAATGAGACAGCACACTCCCTCCCTCCACTCTCTTTGTGTCCATTTAGCCAGCTTCTAACCCCCTCTACTCTCTCACCTCCCCTCCAAGGAGGAAATGCCAATATAGTCTCAAATGTCCACCTGATCCAAGAAGCTCACTCCTCACCAGCATCCCTCTCCAAAACATTGTCCAGTCCAACCCTTGTCTGAAGAGTTGGCTTTGGGAATGGTTCCTGTCCTGGGCCAACAGAAGGTCTGGGGGCCATGACCACCAGGATCATTCTAGTCTTTGTTAGACCATTAAGTCTGGTCTTTTTACCAGAATTTGGGGTCTACATCCCACTGCTTTCCTGCTCCCTCAGGGGTTCCCTGTTGTGGCCCCTGTCAGGGCAGTCATCGGTCATGGCCGGGCACCATCTGACTCTTCTGGTCTCAGAATGATGAGTCTCTGGTTTATGTGGCCCTTTCGGTCTCTTGGGCTCATAATTACCTTGTGTCCTTGGTGTTCTTCATTCTCCTTTGACCCAGGTGAGTTGAGACCAGTTGATGCATCTTAGATGGCCACTTGCAAGCGTTTAAGACCCCAGACACCTCTCTCCAAGGTGGGATACAGCATGTCGTCTTAACACATTTTATTATGCCAATTGACTTAGATGTCCCCTGAAACCATGGTCCCCAAGCCCCCGCTCCTGCTACGCTGGCCTTCGAAGCATTCAGTTTATTCAGGAAACTTCTTTGCTTTTGGTTTAGTCCAGTTGTGCTGACCTCGCCTGTATTATGTGTTGTCTTTCCTGTGGCCTAAAGTAGTTCTTATCTACTATCTAATTAGTGAATATCCCTCTCCCACCCTCCGTCCCTCCCTCCTCCCTCTCGTAGCCATCAAAGAATATTTTCTTCTCTGTTAAAACTATTTCTTGAGTTCTTATAATAGTGGTCTTATACAATATTTGTCCTTTTGCAACTGACTTCACTCAGCATAATGCCTTCCAGATTCCTCCATGTTATGAAATGTTTCACAGAGTCATCACTATTCTTTATCCATGCTTAGTATTCCTTTGTGTGAATATACCATGATTTATTGATCCATTCATCTGCTGATGGGCACCTTGTTTGCTTACATCTTTTTGCTATTGTAAACACTGCTGCAGTGAACATGGGTGTGCATATATCTGTTTGTGTAAAGGCTCTTATTTCTCTAGGATATATTCCAAGAAGTGGGATTGCTGGATCATATGGTAGTTCTACTTCTAGCTTTTTTTTTTTTTAATAACTTTTATTAAGCTTCAAGTGAACGTTTACAAATCCAATCAGTCTGTCACATATAAGTTTACATACATCTCACTCCCTACTCCCACTTGCTCTCCCCCTCTTGAGTCAGCCCTTTCAGTCTCTCCTTTCTTGACAATTTTGCCGGCTTCCCTCTCTCTCTATCCTCCCATCCCCCCTCCAGACAAGAGTTGCCAACACAATCTCGAGTGTCCACCTGATATCATTAGCTCACTCTTCATCAGCGTCTCTCTCCCACCCGCTAACCAGTCCCTTTCATTTCTGATGAGTTGTCTTCGGGGATGGTTCCTGTCCTGTGTCAACTGAAGGTCTGGGGAGCATGGCCACCGGGATCCCTCCAGTCTCAGTCAGACCATTAAGTTTGGTCTTTTTATGAGAATTTGGGGTCTGTATCCCACTGATCTCCTGCTCCCTCAGGGGTCCTCTGCTGTGCTCCCTGTCAGGGCAGTCATCGATTGTGGCCGGGCACCAACTAGTTCTTCTGGTCTCAGAATGATGTAGGTCTCTGGTTCATGTGGCCCTTTCTGTCTCTTGGGCTCTTAGTTGTCGTGTGGCCTTGGTGTTCTTCCTTTTCCTTTGCTCCAGGTGGGTTGAGACCAATTGCTGCATCTTAGATGGCCGCTTGTTAGCATTTAAGACCCCAGATGCCACATTTCAAAGTGGGATGCAGAATGATTTCATAATAGAATTATTTTGCCAATTGACTTAGAAGTCCCCGCAAACCATGTTCCCCAGACCCCCGCACTTGCTCCGCTGACCTTTGAAGCATTCATTTTATCCCGGAATACTTCTAGCTTTTTAAGGAAGCGCCAAATCGATTTCCAAAGTGGTTCTACCATTTTACATTCCCACCAGCAGCGTACGAGTGTTCCAATCTCTCCAACATTTATTGTTTTGTGTATTTTGGATTAATGCCAACCTCGTTGGAGTGAGATGAAATCTCATTGTAGTTTTGATTTGCATTTCTCTAATGGCTGATGATCGTGAACATTTCCTCATGTACTGTTAGCTACCTGAGTGTCTTCTTTTTTTTTTTTTTATTGTTAACTTTTATTGAGCTTCAGGTGAACGTTTACAAATCAAGTCAGTCTGTCACATATAAGTTAATATACATCTTACTCCTTACTCCCACTTGCTCTCCCCCTAATGAGTCAGCCCTTCCAGTCTCTCCTTTCGTGAAAACTTTGCCAGCCTCCAACTCTCTCTATCCTCCCATCCCCCCTCCAGACAGGAGATGCCAACACAGTCTCAAGTGTCCACCTGATATAATTAGCTCACTCTTCTTCAGCATCTCTCTCCCACCCACTGTCCAGTCCCTTTCAAGTCTGATGAATTGTCTTCGGGGATGGTTCCCGTCCTGTGCCAATAGAAGGTTTGGGGACCATGACTGCCGGGATTCCTCTAGTCAGAGCCAGACCATTAAGTATGGTCTTTTTTATGAGAATTTGGGGTCTGCATCCCACTGATCTCCTGCTCCCTCAGGGGTTCTCTATTGTACTCCCTGTCAGGGCAGTCATCGATTGTGGCTGGGCACCAACTAGTTCTTCTGGTCTCAGGATAATGTAGGTCTCTGGTTCATGCGGCCCTTTCTGTCTGTTGGGCTCTTAGTTGTCCTGTGACCTTGGTGTTCTTCATTCTCCTTTGCTCCAGGTGGGTTGAGACCATTTGATGCATCTTAGATGGCCACTTGTTAGCATTTAAGACCCCAGACGCCACATTTCAAAGTGGGATGCAAAATGTTTTCATAATAGAATTATTTTGCCAATTGACTTAGAAGTCCCCTTAAACCATGGTTCCCAAACTCCCGCCCTTGCTCCGCTGACCTTTGAAGTATTCAGTTTATCCCGGAAACTTCTTTGCTTTTGGTCCAGTCCAGTCCAGTTGAGCTGACCTTCCATGTATTGAGTGTTGGCCTTCCCTTCACCTAAAGCAGTTCTTATCTGCTAATTAATCAGTGAAAAACCCTCTCCCTCCCTCCCTCCCTCCCCCCCTCGTAACCACAAAAGTATGTGTTCTTCTCAGTTTATACTATTTCTCAAGATCTTATAATCGTGGTCTTATACAATATTTGTCCTTTTGCCTCTGACTAATTTCGCTCAGCATAATGCCTTCCAGGTTCTTCCATGTTATGAAATGTTTGACAAATTCGTCACTGTTCTTTATCGATGCGTAGTATTCCATTATGTGAATATACCACAATTTATTTACCCATTCATCCGTTGATGGACACCTTGGTTGCTTCCAGCTTTTTGCTATTGTAAACAGAGCTGCAATAAACATGGGTGTGCATATATCTGTTTGTGTGAAGGCTCTTGTTTCTCTAGGGTATATTCCGAGGAGTGGGATTTCTGAGTTGTATGGTAGTTCTATTTCTAACTGTTAAGATAACGCCGGATAGATTTCCAAAGTGGTTGTACCATTTTACATTCCCACCAGCAGTGTATAAGAGTTCCAATCTCTCCGCAGCCTCTCCAACATTTATTATTTTGTGTTTTTTGGATTAATGCCAGCCTTGTTGGAGTGAGATGGAATCTCATCGTAGTTTTAATCTGCAATTCTCTAATGGCTAATGATTGAGAGCATTTTCTCATGTATCTGTTAGCTGCCTGAATATCTTCTTTAGTGAAGTGTGTGTTCATATCCTTTGCCCACTTCTTGATTGGGTTGTTTGTCTTTTTGTGGTTGAGTTTTGACAGAATCGTATAGATTTTAGAGATCAGGTGCTGGTCGGAGATGTCATAGCTGAAAATTCTTTCCCTGTCTGTAGGTGGTCTTTTTACTCTTTCGGTGAAGTCCTTGGAGGAGCATAGGTGTTTGATTTTTAGGAGCTCCCAGTTATGTAGTTTTTCTTCTGCACTGTTATTAATGTTTTGTATACGGTTTATGCCATGTATTAGGACTCCTAACATTGTCCCTATTTTTTCTTCCATGATCTTTATCGTTTTAGTCTTTATGTTTAGGTCTTTGATCCACTTGGAGTTAGTTTTTGTGCATGGTGCGAGGTATGGGTCCTGTTTCCTTTTTTTGCAAATGGATATCCAGTTATGTCAGCACCATTTGTTAAAAAGACTATCTTTTCCCCAATTAACTGACACTGGGCCTTTGTCAAATATCAGCTGCTCATATGTAGATGGGTTTATATCTGGGTTCTCAATTCTGTTCCACTGGTCTATGTGTCTGTTGTTGTACCAGTACCAGGCTGTTTTGACTACTGTGGCTGTATAATAGGTTCTGAAATCAGGTAGAGTGAGGCCTCGCACTTTCTTCTTCTTTTTCAGTGATGCTTTGCTTATCCGAGGCTTCTTTCCCTTCCATATGAAGTTGGTGATTTGTTTCTCTATTACCTTAAAAAATGACATTAGAATTTGGATCAGAAGTGCATTGTATGTATAGATGGCTTTTTTTTTTTTTTTGTAGAATAGACATTTTTACTATGTTAAGTCTTCTATCCACGAGCAAGGTATGTTTTTCCACTTAAGTATGTCGTTTTTAATTTCTTGTAGTAGAGCTTTGTAGTTTTCTTTGTATAGGCCTTTTACATCCTTGGTAAGATTTATTCCTAAGTATTTTATCTTCTTGGGGGCTACTGTGAATGGTATTGATCTGGTGATTTCCTCTTCGGTGTTCTTTTTGTTGATGTAGAGGAATCCAAGTGATTTTTGTATGTTTATCTTATAACTTGAGACTCTGCCAAACTCTTCTATTAGTTTCAGTAGTTTTCTGGAGGATTCCTTAGGGTTTTCTGTGGATAAGATCATGTCATCTGCAAATAGAGATAATTTTACTTCCTCCTTGCCAATCCGGATGCCCTTTATTTCTTTGTCTAGCCTAATTGCCCTGGCTAGGACTTCTAGCACGATGTTGAATAAGAGCGTTGATAAAGGGCATCCTTGTCTGGTTCCCGTTCTCAAGGGAAATGCTTTCAGGCTCTCTCCATTTAGAATGATGTTGGCTTTTGGCTTTGCATAAATGCCCTTTATTATGTTGAGGAACTTTCCTTCAATTCGTATTTTGGTGAGAGCTTTGATCATAAATGGGTGTTGCACTTTGTCAAATGCCTTTTCTGCATCAATTGATAAGATCATGTGGTTTTTGTCTTTTGTTTTATTTATGTGGTGGATTACATTAATGGTTTTTCTGATATTAAACCAGCCTTGCATACCTGGTATAAATCCCACTTGATCGTGGTGAATTATTTTTTTGATATGTTGTTGAATTCTATTGGCTAGAACTTTGTTGAGGATTTTTGCATCTATGTTCATAAGGGATATAGGTCTGTAATTTTCTTTTTTTGTAATGTCTTTACCTGGTTTTGGTATCAAGGAGATGGTAGCTTCATAGAATGAGTTGGGTAGTATTCTGTCATTTTCTATGCTTTGAAATACCTTCAGTAGTAGTGGTGTTAACTCTTCTCTGAAAGTTTGGTAGAACTCTGCAGTGAAGCTGTCCGGGCCAGGGCTTTTTTTTGTTGGGAGTTTTTTGATTACCGTTTCAATCTCTTTTTTTGTTCTGGGTCTATTTAGTTGTTCTACTTCTGAATGTGTTAGTTTAGGTAGGTAGTGTTTTTCTAGGAATTCATCCATTTCTTCTAGGTTTGCAATTTGTTAGAGTATAATTTTTCATAATAATCTGAAATGATTCTTTTAATTTCATTTGGGTCTGTTGTGATGTGGTCCTTCTCGTTTCTTATTCGGGTTATTTGTTTCCTTTCCTGTATTTCTTTAGTCAGTCTGGCCAATGGTTTATTAATTTTGTTAATTTTTTCAAAGAACCAGCTTTTGGCTTTGTTAATTCTTTCAATTGTTTTTCTGTTCTCTAATTCATTTAGTTCAGCTCTAATTTTTATTATTTGTTTTCTTCTGGTGCCTGCTGGATTCTTTTGTTGCTCACTTTCTATTTGTTCAAGTTGTAGGGACAGTTCTCTGATTTTGGCTCTTTCTTCTTTTTGTATGTGTGCATTTATCAATATAAATTGGCCTCTGAGCACTGCTTTTGCTGTGTCCCAGAGGTTTTGATAGGAAGTGTTTTCATTCTCGTTGCTTTCTGAGAATTTCCTTATTCCCTCCTTGATGTCTTCTATAACCCAGTCTTTTTTCAGGAGGGTATTGTTCATTTTCCAAGTATTTGATTTCTTTTCCCTAGTTTTTCTGTTATTGATCTCTAGTTTTATTGCCTTGTGGTCTGAGAAGATGCTTTGTAATATTTCGATGTTTTGGATTCTGCAAAGGTTTGTTTTATGACCTAGTATGTGGTCTATTCTAGAGAATGTTCCATGTGCGCTAGAAAAAAAAGTATATTTTGCAGCAGTTGGGTGGAGAGTTCTGTATAAGTCAATGAGGTCAAGTTGGTTGATTGTTGTAAGTAGGTCTTCCGTGTCTCTATTGAGCTTCTTACTGGATGTCCTGTCCTTCTCCAAAAGTGGTGTGTTGAAGTCTCCTACTATAATTGTGGAGGTGTCTATCTCACTTTTCAGTTCTGTTAAAATTTGATTTATGTATCTTGCAGCCCTGTCATTGGGTGCATAAATATTTAATATGGTTATGTCTTCCTGATCAATTGTCCCTTTTATTATTATGTAGTGTCCTTCTTTATCCTTTGTGGTGGATTTAAGTCTAAAGTCTATTTTGTCAGAAATTAATATTGCTACTCCTCTTCTTTTTTGCTTATTGTTTGCTTGATATATTTTTTTCCATCCTTTGAGTTTTAGTTTGTTTGTGTCTCTAAGTCTAAGGTGTGTCTCTTGTAGGTAGCATATAGACGGATCGTGTTTCTTTATCCAGTCCGAGACTCTCTGTCTCTTTATTGGTGCATTTAGTCCATTTACATTGAGCGTAATTATAGATAAATAAGTATTTAGTGTTGTCATTTTGATGCCTTTTTATGTGTGTTGCGGACAATTTCATTTTTCCACATACTTTTTTGTGCTGAGATGTTTTTCTTAGTAAATTGTGAATCCTCATTTTCGTAGTGTTTGACTTTATGTTTGTTGAGTCGTTACGTTTTTCTTGGCTTTTATCTTGAGTTATGGAGTCGTTATACCTCTTTGTGGTTACCTTATTATTTACCCCTATTTTTCTAAGTAAAAACCTAACTTGTATTGTTCTATATCACCTTGTATCACTCTCCATATGGCAGTTCTATGCCACCTGTATTTAGTCCCTCTTTTTGATTATTGTGATCTTTTACATATTGACTTCAGTGATTCCCTGTTATGAGCATTTTTTTTTTAATTAATCTTAATTTGTTTTTTTGATTTCCCTATTTGAGTTGATATCAGGATGTTCTGTTTTGTGACCTTGTGTTGTGCTGGTATCTGATATTATTGGTTTTCTGACCAAACAATATCCTTTAGTATTTCTTGTAGCTTTGGTTTGGTTTTTGCAAATTCTCTAAACTTGTGTTTATCTGTAAATATCTTAATTTCGCCTTCATATTTCAGAGAGAGTTTTGCTGGATATATGATCCTTGGCTGGCAGTTTTTCTCCTTCAGTGTTCTGTATATGTCGTCCCATTCCCTTCTTGCCTGCATGGTTTCTGCTGAGTAGTCTGAACTTATTCTTATTGATTCTCCCTTGAAGGAGAGCTTTCTTTTCTCCCTGGCTGCTTTTAAAATTTTTTCTTTATCTTTGAATTTGGCAAGTTTGATGATAATATGTCTTGGTGTTTTTCTTTTTGGACCAATCTTAAATGGGGTTCGATGAGCATCTTGGATAGCTATCCTTTCGTCTTTCATGATGTCAGGGAAGTTTTCTGCCAGGAGATCTTCAACTATTTTCTCTGTGTTTTCTGTCCTCCCTCCCTGTTCTGGGACTTCAATCACACGCAAGTTATCCTTCTTGATAGAGTCCCACATGATTCTTAGGGTTTCTTCATTTTTTTAAATTCTTTTATCTGATTTTTTTTCAGCTATGTTGGTGTTAATTCCCTGGTCCTCCAGATTTCCCAGTCTGCATTCTAATTCCTCGAGTCTGCTCCTCTGACTTCCTATTGCATTGTCTAATTCTGTAATTTTATTGTTAATCTTTTGGATTTCTACATGCTGTTTCTCTATGGATTCTTGCAACTTATTAATTTTTCCACTATGTTCTTGAATAATCTTTTTGAGTTCTTCAACTGTTTTATCAGTGCGTTCCTTGGCTTTTTCTGCAGTTTGCCTTATTTCGTTTGTGATGTCTTGAAGCATTCTGTAAATTAGTTTTTTATATTCTGTATCTGATAATTCCAGGATTGTATCTTCATTTGGGAAAGATTTTGATTCTTTTGTTTGGGGGGTTGTAGAAGCTGTCATGGTCTGCTTCTTTATGTGGTTTGATATGGACTGCTGTCTCCGAGCCATCACTGGGAAACTAGTTTTTCCAGAAAATCCGCTGACTGGGACGCTGGCTCCAGGCTCCGAAAACACTCGTTGCTTCCCCGTATTTATTCGTTTTCCGTCTCTAAATCTGTGTTTGTTGTTCAGGGTTCGTAGAGTGTTATGTATGTGATCGATTCATTTGTTTTTCCGAGTCTTTGTTGCAAGAGGGATCCGAGGTAGCATCTACCTAGTCCGCCATCTTGGCCCCGCCTCTCCAGTTCAGAATGAAGCCTCTTATCCTATTTTTGTTTCAGAAAACTGGAGGAATGAGCTGGTCTTCTAATATTAAGTAGGTAGAAAATTAATTTGTTACAAGTCTGTCAGTAAAAAAGCTGCTCCGTCTTCATTATCTTCAGCAGAGTTTTTCCCAAAATATATTAAGTGTACCAGTCTCCCACCTCCAGCGCTGATCCGAAAGAAGCCTGACCCAGTGGCCACAAAGTGCAGCCCCACACCCGCTCACTCCTGCCTCCTGAGTGTCTTCTTTAGTGAAGTGTCTGTTCATATTTTTTGCCCATTTGTTAATTGGGTTATTTGTCTTTTTGCAGTTGAGTTTTTGCAGTATCATGTAGATTTTAGAGATCAGGCACTGATCGGAAATGTCATAGCTAAAAATTTTTCCTAGTCTGTAGGTAGTCTTTTTACTCTTTTAGTGAAGTCTGGGTGAACATAGGTGTTTGATTTTTAGGAGCTCCCAGTTATGTAGTTTTTCTTCTGCATTGTTAGTAATGTTTTGTATACGTTTTATGCCATGTATTAGGACTCCTAACATCGTCCCTATTTTTTTTTTTCCATGATCTTTATTGTTTTAGATTTTATATTTAGGATTTTGATCCATTTTGAGCTCTTTTTTGTGCATGGAGTGAGGTGTGGGTCTTGTTTCATTTTTTTTGCAGATGGGCATCAAGTTATGCCAGCACCATTTGTGAAAAAGACTGTCTTTTCCCCATTTAACTGTTTTGGGGCCTTTGTCAAATATCTGCTGCTCATATATGGATGGATTTATGTCCAGATTCTCAATTCTGTTCCATTGGTCTATGTATCTGTTGTTGTACCAGTACCAGGCTGTTTTGACTACTGTGGCAGTATAATAGGTTCTAAAATCAGGTAGAGTAAGGCCTCCCACTTTGTTCTTCTTTTTCAGTAGTGCTTTACTTATCCAGGGCCTCTTTCCCCTCCATATGAAGTTGGTAATTTTTTTCTCCAGATCATTAAAGAATTTCGGTGGAATTTGGATCGGAATTGCATTGAACGTATAGATCGCTTTTGGTAGAATAGACATTTTTAAAATGTTAAGTGTTCCTATCCATGAGCAAGGTATGTTTTTCCACTTATATAGGTCTCTTTTGGTTTCTTGCAGAAGTGTTTTGTAGTTTTCTTTGTATAAGTTTTTTACATCTCTGGTAAGATTTATTCCCAAGTATTTTATCTTCTTGGGGGCTACTGTAAATGGTATTGGTTTGGTGATTCCCTCTTCAAAGTTCTTTTTGTTGGTGTAGAGGAATCCAACTGATTTTTGTGTGCTTATCTTGTATCCCGATACTCTGCTGAACTCTTCTATTAGTTTCTGTAGTTTACTTCAGGATTCCTTAGGTTTTCTATGTATAAGATCACGTCATGTGAAAAGAGAGATAATTGTACTTCTTCCTTGCCGATCTGGATGCCCTTTATTTCTTTATCTAGCCTAGTTGCTCTGGGTAGGACCTCCAGCACAATGTTTAATAAGAGTGGTGATAAAGGGCACCCTTGTCTGATTCCCAATCTAAAGGGGAATGCTTTCAAGCTCTCTGCATTTAGGGTGATGTTGGCCGTTGGCTTTGTATAAATGCCCTTTATTATGTTGAGGAATTTTCCTGCTATTCCTATTTTGCTGAGAGTTTTTATCATGAATGGGTGTTGAACTTTGTCAAATGCCTTTTCTGCATCAATTGATAAAATCATGTGGTTCTTGTCTTTTGTTTTACTTATGCGGATTACATTAATTTTTTTTTTCTAATGTTGAACCATCCCTGCATACCTGGTATGAATCGCACTTGGTCATGGTGAATTATTCTTTTGATATGTTGTTGAATTCTATTGGCTAGAATTTTATTGAGGATTTTTGCATCTAAGGTTATGAGGGATATAGGTCTGTAATTTTCTTTTTGTTTTTTGGTATCAGGGATATGGTGGCTTGATTGAATGAGTTTGGTAGTATTCCGTCCTTTTCTATGCTCTGAAATACCTTTAGTAGTAGTGACGTTAACTCTTCTCTGAAAGTTTGGTAGAACTTTGCAGTGATGCCATCCAGGCCAGGTTTTTTTTTTTTTTTTTCCCCTTGGGAGTTTTTTGATTACCTTTTTAATCTCTTCTTTTGTTATGGGTGTATTTAGTTGTTCTACTTCTGTTTGTGTTAGTTTAGGTAGGTAGTGTGTTTTTAGAAATTCATCCATTTCTTCTAGGTTTTTCAAATTTGTTAGAGTACAATTTTTCATAGTAATCTGATATGATTTTTTTAATTTCAGTTGGGTCTCTTGCAATATCGCCCATCTCATTTCTTATTCGGGTTATTTGCTTCCTCTCCTGTTTTTCTTTTGTCAGTTTGGTCAATGGTTTATCAATTTTGTTGATTTTTTCAAAGAACCAGCTTTTGGTCTTGTTAACTCTTTCAATTGTTTTTCTGTTTCATTTAGTTCTGCTCTAATTTTTATTGTTTTCTTCTGGTGTCTGAGGGTTTCTTTTCTTGTTCTCTTTCTGTTTGTTCAAGTTGTAGGGATAATTCTTTGATTTGGGCCCTTTCTTCTTTTTGTATGTGGATGTTTATTGATATAAATTGACCTCTGAGCACTGCTTTCGCTGTGTCCCAAAGGTTCTGATAGGAAGTATTTTCATTCTCTTTGGGTTCTGTGCATTGCTTTATTCCATCCTTAATGTCTTCTATAATCCGGTCTTTTTTCAGCAGGGTATTGTTCAGTTTCCAAATGTTTGGTTTCTTTTCCCTGCTTTTTCTGTTACTGATTTCCACTTTTATGGCCTTATGATCAGAGAAGATGCTTTATAATATTTCAGTGTTTTGGATTCTGCAAAGGCTTGCTTTATGACCTAATATGTGGTCTATTCTACAGAATGTTCTATGTGCACTAGAAAAGAAAGTATACTTGGCTGCTCTTGGGTGGAGTGTTTTGTATATGTGTATGAGGTCAAGTTGGTTGATTGTGAAATTTAGTTCTTCCGTGTCTTTATTGAGCTTCTTTCTGGATGTCCTGTCCTTCACTGAAAGTGGTGAGTTGAAGTCTACTACTATTATTGTGGAGCTATCTCACTGTTCTATGCTGATAGAGTTAGTTTTATGTATCTTGTAGCGCTGTCATTGGGTGCATAAATATTTAATATGGTATAACTTCTTGGTATATTGTCCCTTTAATCATTATAGTGTGTACTTCCCTATCCTTTATGATGGATTTAACTTTAAAGTCTATTTTGTCAGAAATTAATGTTGCCATTCCTGTTCTTTTTAGAGTGTTGTTTGCTTGATATATTTTTTTCCATCCTTTGAGTTTTAGTTTGTTTGTGTCTCTAAGTCTAAGGTGTGTCTCTTGTAGGCAGCATATAGACGGACCTTGTTTTTTAATCCATTCTGCCACTCTCTGTCTCTTTATTGGTGCATTTAGTCCATTTACATTCAGGGTAATTATGGATAGGTACGAATTTAGTGCTATCATTTTGATGTCTTTTTTTGTGTGTGTTGTTGACAGTTTCTTTTTCCCACTAAATTTTAAGTGTTGAGTAGATTATCTTTATATATTGTCCTTTCCTCATTTTCGTTGTTGTTGATTTTGTTTCTGCTGAGTCTCTTTTTTATTTTTTTTGTATTTTATTTTGATGAGTAGGGTAGTTTGTCTCCTTTGTGGTTACCTTATCATTTACCCCTATTTTCCTAAATTTAAACCTAAATTTTATTTCTTTGTGTTGCTGTATCTTCCTCTCCATATGGAAGATCTATTATTACAGTTCTTGGTCCTTCTTTATTGTTTTAATGTTGTATTGTTTCACTCATTTCACTTTTTTGGGGGGTCTTTGTTTTAAAGAGGGCTCGCCAGAAGTGTCTGTCTATTCCGCCATCTTGGTTCCACCTTGAGAGTTCTTTCTTGATTGAGAAGGAATGTATTTAGTGATTTGGGAGATGGGGAGAGGCAGGGGATCTTGAATCAGCTTGCTTCACCTGGGCAAGAGTGCAAAGTTTGGTTTGAATGAAGTGTCAGCTCAACTCAATGCGAAAGCCACTCGAAGAGTCTCAAGAGGGCTGGGGTCAGATCAGTGACTTGGTATGCCATGCTAAGGAGCTCAGCCTTGGTCCTGGGTTTATCGGGGTCCACTGCAGCATGTGAAGCAGAAGATTAATAACCTGCAATGCTCACCTGCCAGTTCTCTCATCAAGGTTTTGATTTGATCATTTGGGGGCTTTCTAATGCCCAGGAAGAACCACTGGAATTATCATTCAAGCTCTGAACAGCACTTTTACTCAAGGACGTCAAGGAACATTCCACAGAATTATCTATACGCTTCCTTTGGCTGGGGCTTCTCCCTCACAGTCCTTTAGGTGAACTGAAAGTTTGAGTGAAGAAGTGAGAAGCAGGAGGCGGGGCCAAGAGTTCTGACTAGGTAGAAGCTTCCGCTAAACACTCTTGCAACAAAGAGCCCCAAAAGACAAGTGAATCAAAAACATACATGACAATCTACAAACCCTGACCATCAAACACAGAACAAAGGAATCGACCTGAGTGGCAGGGGAGCGAGAGACCATGCAGAAGCAGCAACTAGTTGTGGAGCCCGGCATGCAGCACTCCAGCCCTGATCCCTTGGTGCTGTGCTTTAGTGCGAGTGCGGTGGGGCTGATGGTGGTTTCCTGAGACAAGAGAAGCATGGGATGCAGCCCTAACCCCCTGGGGCAATCTCAGCAGGGACCCAGCCAGCACACAGGCTTCACACCCCTGTGGAATCTCAGATAAAACAGCTCTCCCATGCAAGATAATTGATTTTGTCTATTTTGCTACTCTCTCCTATCTGTCTGATCCTTCCCCTCCCTGCCCCAGCCAGCTTCATTTACATTCAAATTCCCTGGGCCAGAGATAGAAATGCCCTGCTTTTTTCTAACCCATTCTCCTGGCCTGGGAAAAGAAGCAATTAACAATCAGGGAAAAATCCTTTCCTGACTTCCCTAAACTGGAAGATCAGTATAGAAGCAGCTCCTGTCCAGGCATAAGAGGTCCACAGTCTTTGGCTTTCACTACTACATGGAACCAGGTGGCTGTTATAATGCAAAGGCAATTCTGTTAGAGGTCTGACTGTAATTGTTTCAGCTGAGCAGTGGAGAGGCAGGTTATGGAGGTCTGATATCACTCTACCTATTAAACAGAGCCCTCGCCTACCCTCAGCAGGGAACTGAGAGCTGAGGCTCCATCCACACCACCTAACCACCTGCAAAAGCTGTCTGAGGATAGTGGTGCCTACCAGTCTTTACAGGTACAAGCACTGAGTGCCTAAGGTACAGCTGCAGAGCCCACCCACCAGAGCACTCTAGAGAACTGGGACTTGGGGAAGGCTGTCAGCACCCTGCCCTCCTTGGTGTGTGACCCCCTGCCACTACCAGAGACTAGTACATACAACCATCACCACTACTCCTTTAAGATAGTAGGTGAGAGCCTATGCCACACTTAGGTGACTGACCATCAGGACACCTAAGCTGATTCTATTCAAAAATAGTGAGTGGACTCATAGGCTCATATACCTGGTAACAGCTCTAACCATCTGGTAACAGGACATAAGTGCTTCAAAGGCTCCACCAATCAAGTTAGTGCACTCTAGTAGTTTATCTAGGCATATCGAAACAAAACCAAACAAGAAGATAAGACTCGGTGAGCAAATATAAAATAAATTATTACAATAACTTATAGATGGCTCGGAGACAGCGCTCGATATCAAATCACATAAAGAAGCAGACCATGATTGGTTCTACAAACCCCCAAAACAAAGAATCAAGGTTTCTCCCAGATGAAGATATAGTCCTGGATTGCCAGATGTAGAATACAAAAGACTAATATACAGAATGCTTCAAGACATCAGAAGTGAAATAAGGCAATGTACAGAAAAAGCCAAGGAACACACAGATAAAGCAGTTGAAGAAATTAAAAAGATTATTCAAGGACATAATGAAAAATTTAATAAGCTGCAAGAATCCATACAGAGACAGCATTCAGGAATTCAAAAGATTAACAATAAAATTACAGAACTAGACAACTCAGTAGGAAGTCAGAGAAGCAAAAATTGAGGAATTGGAATGCAGAATTGGGGAGCTGGAGGATAAGGCAATTGGCACCAATACATTTGAAAAAAATCAGATAAAAGAATCGAAAAAAATGAAATCCTAAGAATCACGTGGGACTCTATCAAGAAGAACAACTTGAGTGTGATTGGAATTCCAGAATGGGGCAGGATAACAGAAAATACAGACAGAATTGTTGAGGATCTGTTAGCAGAAAACTTCCCTGACATTGCGAAAGATGAAAGAATATGTATCCAAGATGCTCAGTGAACCTCAAACAAGGTAGATCCCAAAAGAAAATCACAAGACGTATTATTATCAAACTTACTGAAACCAAAGATAAAGAGAAAATTTTGAAAGTAGCCAGGGATAAATGAAAAGTGCTACAAAGGAGAATCGATAAGAATAAATTCGGACTACTGGGCAGAAACTAAGCAGGCATGAAGGCAATGGGATGGTATATACAGAGCATTGAAGGAAAAATTGTCAGCCACGAATCATGTATCCAGCAAAATGCTCTCTCAAATATGAAGGAAAAACTAAGTCATTTACAGATAAACACAAACTTAGAGAATTTGCAAAAACCAAACCAAAACTACAAGAATTACTAAATGAAATTCTTTGGTCAGAAAATCAATAATATCAGATATCAGCACAACACAAGGATATAGAAGAGAAGATCCTGATATCAACTCAGATAGGGAAATCACAAAAATAAAATAAGATTAAAAAAAAAAAAGCTCAAAACAGGGAATCATTGATGTCATTATGTAAAAGATGACAATAATCAGTAAAGAGGGACTAAATACAGGAGGCATAGATCTTCCATATGGAGAGGAAATCAAGGTGATATAGGGAGATACAAGTTAGGTTTATACTTAGAAAAATAGGGGTAAATATTAAGGTAACCACAAAGAGGACTAACAGTCCAATACTTCAAAATAAAAACCAAGAAAAACATAAGGACTCAGCAAAAACAAATTCAACTACAATGGAAAAGAGGAACACACAGTTTACAAAGAAAAACTTCTCAGCACAAAAAAGTAAGTGGAAAAATGAAATTGTCAACAACACACACAAAAAGGCACCAAAATGACACCACTAAACTCATACCTATCTGTAATTACACTGAATATAAATGGACTAAATGCACCAATAAAGAGACAGAGAGTTGCAGATTGGATAAAAAAACATAATTCAGCTATATGTTGCCTACAAGAGACACACCTTAGACTTAGAGACACAAACAAACTAAAACTCAAAGGATGGAAAAAAATACAACAAGCAAACAACAATCAGAAAAAAGCAGGAGTGGCAATATTAATTTCTGACAAAATAGGCTTTAAAGTTAAATCCACCACAAAGGATAAAGAAGAACATTATATAATGATTAAAGGGATAATTTACCAGGAAGATATAACCATATTAAATACTTATGCACCCAATGACAGGGTTGCAAGATACATAAAACAAACTCTAAGAGCATTGAAAAGTGAGATAGACACCTCCACAATTATAGTATGAGACTTCAACACACCACTTTCAGTGAAGGACAGGATGACCAGTAAGAAGCTCAATAAAGACACGGAAGAACTAAATGCCACAATCAACCAACTTGACCTCATACACATATACAAAACACTCCACCCAACAGCCGCAAAGTACACTTTCTTTTCTAGTACAGATGGAACATTCTGTACAATAGACCACATATTGGGTCATAAAGCAAGCCTTTGCAGAATCCAAAATATCGAAATATTGCAAAGCAGCTTCTCAGACCTTAAGGCCATAATAGTAGAACTCAAAACAGAAAAAGCAGGGAAAAGAAATCAAACACTTAGAAACTGAACAATACCCTGCTCAAAAAACGACTGGGTTATAGAAGACATTAAGGAAGAAATAAAGCAATTCATAGAATCCAATGAGAATGAAAACACTTCCTATCAGAACCTTTGGGACACAGCGAAAGCGGTGCTCAGAGGTCAATTTATATCAATAAATGCACACACAGAAAAAGAAGAAAGGGCTAAAATCAAAGAACTGTCCCTACAACTTGAACAAATAGAAAGGGAGCAACAAAAGAAACCCTCAGGCACCAGAAGAAAACAATAAAAATTAGAGCAGAATTAAATGAATCAGAGAACAGAAAAAACAATTGAAAGAGTTAACAAGGCCAAAAGCTGGTTCTTTGAAAAAATTAACAAAATTGATAAACCATTGGCCAGACTGACTAAAGAAATATAGGAAAGGAAACAAATAACCCAAATAAGAAATGAGATGGGCCATATCACAACAGACCCCAATGAAATTAAGAGAATCATATCAGATTACTATGAAAAATTGTACTCTAACAAATTTGAAAACCTAGAAGAAATGGATGAATTCCTAGAAACACACTACCTACCTAAACTAACAAAAACAGAAGTAGAACAACTAAATAGACCCATAACAAAAGAAGAGATTGAAAAGGTCGTAGAAAAACTCCCATCAAAAAAAAAGCCCTGGCCCTGAGGGCTTCACTGCAGAGTTCTACCAAACTTTCAGAGAAGAGTTAACACCACTACTACTAAAGGTATTTCAGAGCACAGAAAAGGACAGAATACTCCCAAACTCATTTTATAAAGCCAGCATATCCCTGATACCAAAACCAGCTAAAGGCACTACCAAAAAAGAAAATTACAGACCTATATCTCTCATGAACATAGATGCAAAAATCCTCAACAGAATTCTAGCCAATAGAATTCAACAACATATCAAAAAATAATTCTCCATGACCAAGGGGGATTTATACCAGGCCTGCAGGGGTGGTTTGACTTTAGAAAAACAGCTAATGTAATCCACCATATAAATAATACTAAAGACAAGAATCACGTGATTTTTATCAATTGATGCAGAAAAGGCATTTGACAAAGTCCAACAACCATTCGTTATAAAAACTCTTTGCAAAATAGGAATAGGAGGAAAATTCCTCAACATAATAATGGGCATTTATACAAAGCCAACAGCCAACATCATCCTAAATGGAGAGATTCTGAAAGAATTCCCTTTGAGAACGGGAACCACACAAGGATGCCCCTTATTACCACTCTTATTCAACATTGCGCTGGAGGTCCTAGCAGAGCAATTAGGCTAGATAAAGAAATACAGGGCATCCAGATTGGTAAGGAAGAAATAAAAGTATCTCTATTTGCAGATGACATGATCTTATACACAGAAAACCCTAAAGAATCCTCAAAAAAACTACTGAAACTAATAGAAGAGTTCAGCAGAGTATTGGGATACAAGATAAACATACAAAAATCAGCTGGATTCTTCTACACCAACAAAAAGAACATCGAAGAGGAAATCACCAAATCAGTAGCCCCCAAGAAGATAAAATACTTAGGAATAAATCTTATCAGAGATGTAAAAGACCTATACAAATGAAACTACAAAACACTTCTGCAAGAAACCAAAAGAGACCTACATAAATGGAAAGACATACCTTGTTCGTGAATAGGAAGAATTAACATTGTAAAAATGTCTATTCTGCCAAAAGCCATCTATAGATACAATGCAATTCTGATCCAAATTCCAACAACATTTTTTAATGAGATGGAGAAACTTATCACCAACTTCATACGGAAGGGAAAGAGGCCCTGGATAAGTAAAGCATTACTGAAAAAGAAGAACAAAGTGGGAGGCCTCAGCCTACCTGATTTTAGAACCTATTATACCACCACAGTAGTCAAAACAGCCTGGTACCAGTACAACAACAGACACATGGACCAATGGAACAGAATTGAGAATCCAGACATAAATCCATCCATATATGAGCAGCAGATATTTGACAAAGGCCCAAAGTTAGTTAATTGGGGAAAAGAGAGTCTTTTTCACAAATAGTGCTGGCATAACTGGATATCCATCTGCAAAAAAAAAAAAAAAAAATGAAACAAGCCCCATACCTCACACCATGCACAAAAACTAACTCAAAATGGATCAAAGACCTAAATACAAAGTCTAAAACGGTAAAGATCATGGACAAAAAAAATAGGGACAACCTTATACGTGGCATAAACAGAATACAAAACATTACTAACAATGCCGAAGAGAAACCAGATAACTGGGAGCTCCTAAAAATCAAACACCTATGCTCATCCAAAGACTTCACCAAAAGAGCAAAAAGACTACCTACAAACTGGGAAACAGTTTTTAGCTATGGCATTTCCTATCAGGGCTTGATCTTTAAAATCTGCCTGGTTCTGCTAAAACTCAACCACAAAAAGACAAATAACCTAATTAAAAAATTGGCAAAGGATATGAACAGGCACTTCACTAAAGAAGACATTCAGGCCTCTAACAGATACATGAGGAAATGCTCACGATCATTACTATTAGAGAAATGGAAATCAAAACTTCAATGAGATCCCCTCTCACTCCAAAAAACACATAATAGTAAATGTTGGAGAGGTTGTGGAGAGACTGGAACACTTATACACTGCTGGTGGGAATGTAAAATGGTACAAACACTTTGGAAATTGATTTGGCACTTCCTTAAAAAACTAGAAATAGAACTACCATATGATCCAGAAATCCCATTCCTTGGAATATACCCTAGAGAAATAAGAGCCTTTACAGGAACAGATATATGCACACCCATGTTCATTGTGGCACAGTTTAAAATAGCAAAAAGTTGGAAGCAACCAAGGTGTCCATCAATGGATGAATGGATAAACTATGGTATATTCATACAATGGAATACTATGCATCGATAAAGGACAATGTTGAATCCATGACACATTTCATAACATGGAGAAATCTGGAAGACATTATGCTGAGTGAAATTTGTCAACGGCAAAATGACAAATACTGTATAAGACCACTGTTATAAGAACTGGAGAAACAGTTCCAACAGAGAAGAAAATATTCTTTGATGGTTACGAGATTGGGGAGGGAGGGAGGGAAAGAAGGAGGAAGGGAGAGGGGCATTCACTAATTAGATAGTAGATAAGTTTTATTTTAGGTGAGGGGAAAGATAATACACAATACAAGAGAGGTCAATACACAGGGACTAAACCGAAAGCAAAGAAGTTTCCTGAATAAAATGAAAGGGTAGCATAGCAGGGGCGGGGGTTTGAGGACCATGATTTCAGGGGACATCTAAGTCGACTGGCATAATAAAATATATTAAGAAAACATTCTGCTTCCTGCTTTTGAGAGTGGCGCCTGGGGTCTTAAACGCTAGCAAGCGGCCATCTGAGATGCATCAATTGGTCTCAACCTACCTAAGGCAAAGAAGAATGAAGAACACCAAAGACACAAGGTAAACATGAGCCTAAAGAGACAGAAAGGACCACATAAATCAGAGACTACATCATCCTGAGACCAGAAGAACTAGATTGTGCCCAGCCACAACCAATGACTGCCCTGACAAGGAACTCAACAGAGAAACCCTGAGGGAGCAGGAGAGCAGTTGGATGCAGACCCCAAATTCTCGTAAAAAGACCAGACGTAATGGTCAAACTGGAACTGGAGGGACCCGGAGCCCATGGTCCCCAGACCTTCTGTTAGCCCAAGACAGGAATCATTCCCAATGCTAACTCTTCAATCAGGGATCGGACTGGAATAGGGGATGGAAAACGATACTGATGAAGAAGGAGCTTCTTGGATTAAGTGGACACATGAGACTATGTTGGCATCTCCTGTCTGGAGCGGGGATGAGAGGGCAGAGGGGGCCCAGAAGCTGCTCTAATGGACACGAGGACAGAGAGTGGAGGGAAGAACTGTGCTGTCTCATTGGAGGGAGAGCAATTAGGAGTATACGGCAAGGTGTATGTAAATTCTTGTGTGAGAGGCTGCCTGATTTGTAAGCTTTCACTTAAAGCACAATAAAAATTAATTAAAAAAAAAAGAAAGTGAGAAGCAGCACAGGACATAGCTGTCTCCTTCCAAAAATACCCAAATCCATTGCTGTTGAGTAAATTCTGACTCATGGTGACCCCATGTGTTACACAATAGGACTGCACCATAGGGTTTTCTTGGTTGTAATCTTTACAGAAGCAGATCCCTGGATGTTTCTTCCATGGTGACACTTCGTGGGTTCACACTGCCAACCTTTCAGTTAGTAGACCAGTGCAAACTGTTTGTACTGCCCAAGAACCCTCCTCTCTCCTTAACTTCCCCTTATTTGCCAATCATTTGGGCTAAGTTGTCCTGTGGGGTGGAGGAAGGCTCAGACTCTCAGGAGACCTGGCGCCCTTGGTGGCTGGTCTTAAGAAATAACCCCAGGCCACTGGCAATGGTAGGTCTCATGCCTCGGGCTCAGCCTGCTCTCAGTTAAAAAGCCTTAGCCTTCTCTACATGTGCCCCCCCGCCCCAGCCCCCTTCTCACCTCCACAAGATGTACCAATTAGCAGAGGGAAAGCTATCAGTAATTTGAAAGAAGTGGGAACACTCATTCTCTGGGCTTAGTGATTCAAGATCCTCTCAGGAATAGACATCACACCAAATCCAAGTGTAGATTTTGTAGAGTTTTAAATTTGAAATCCCATGGTTGATACAGCTCTTAACTAAAGCTCTGAACCATAAGAGAATGCATTTCTCCTAAAAAACAGAATTTAGTTAGACATGTGAGCGTGGTACTCTACACAAAACAAAACAAAGGGGAGAAAAGAAAACTGAAAAGCAGGCCGGGTAGTCAAGGAGGTTTACCTTGAGGCTTGGTGAGAATGCAAGGCAGAGTTGGGCTTTAATAGGGTGGGTCCGGGTGTTTTCTTTACTTGTGTGCCATCAGCACCAGATGCCTCGACATTTTCCATCATAATTAAAAAAGACAATGGTACTGTCATCTGGTTCTGCCTTGTCACCACAGACTGACGTGTTTTCTGAAGGTAGGGCAACTGGATTAGGATGGAGCTTCAGGACACAGGAAGCTGAGACCACCTTCCCTGGGTGGACTTCCCACAGTCTTCTGCAGTGCCAGGCTGTATGCTCCCTGGCCCCAATCTCAGCATTGCCTGCTCCCAAAAATGCGCTTCTTTATGGTACAAGACCTTAGAATGTTGCCTTTTTTTTTTTTTTTTAGATGGGAAATATTATATATACAGTATATTACGCAGTTGGGTATTTATTAAAGTGAATAACAGTTAATAATATATAAATAAATAAATTATTCCTGATTATCGGTTAGTGATAGGGAAGTCCGTAAGGGAGCATGGGCTGTGGAGATAGACCGCCTGGGTTCAAAGCCACGCTGTTCCTTACTAGTTGTATGACCCTGGGCAAAATACTTAATCTCACCGAGCCTTGGCTTTGCTTTGTAGAATGGAGGTAATAACAGTGCCTCCCTCATCAAGTGGTAGTGAGCACCATATTAAGTGAGATGACTCACGTAAAGCACTTAGAATGATGCCTGGCAATGAGGAACCATAGGATACTTCTCCTCCTCCTTGTTGTTATATAAATTAAGGGGAATGCAGAAAGGGAAGTACATTCCTACTCAGGCTGCAGCGTCCTGGCTCGTCCCCAGCCATGGTCTCATGCTTTCCTTTCTGTTATGTGTCAGCAGTTAGAAGACAATACTGGGTCCCTGTCCTTGACTAGAGTGGGACTGTACAAACCAATGGAGTAGATGGGCCAGTAATTGGATCCTTGCAAAGCTGCTACCTGCTCAGTGTGAATCAGGAAGCCCTAAAAGGGCTTCTCAGGGGAGGGGACAAGTGCTGAAGAATAAGGGTCTCTGTGGTGGAAAGGGGGTGAAGGGCAGTCCTTGAGCAATAACCCACCTTAGCTACTCTTTCTGCAAAGCAGGGAGTCTGAGCCAACAGTAACCACAAAATGTGAGAATGTATTTTCTGAATTTATACACAGCTTGTACTCTGAAATCCAAGGAGCCCTGGTTGTACAACGGTTAAGCACTTCGTTGCTAACCAAAGGTTGACAGTTTGAATCTACCCAGAAGCCCTGTGAGGGAAAGACCTGGCAATTTGCTCCTATAAAGATCATAGCCTAGAAAATCCTATGGGGAAGATCTACTCCTTCACAAGGTGTCACTATGAGTCGAAATTGACAACAATGACAACTCTACAGTGAAGCTATCTGGGCCAGGGCTTTTTTTTGTTGTTGTTGCTGTTGATGGGAGGTTTTTTGTTTTCTTTTTAATGACATCTTCAATTTCTTCTTTTGTAATGAATCTGTTCAAATTTTCTACCTCTATTTGTGTTAGTTTAGGAAGGTAGTGTGCTTCTAGAAATTTGTCCAATTTCTTCTAGGTTTCCAAATTTGTTGGCATATAATTTTTCACATTATTCTGTTATGATCCTTTTTTATCTCAGTTGGTTCTGTTGCAATGTTACCCATCTCTTTTCTTATTTTGGTTATTTGCATCTTCTCATGTTTTTAATCTTCATCAATTTGGTTTTATTGTCCCCTCAAAGAGCCAACTTCTCTTGTTGATTCTATTGTTTTTCTACTTTCTATTTCTGCTCTGATCTTTATCATTTCCTTTCTTCTGGTGACTGTGGACTTCTTTTGCTGCTCCTTTTCTATTTGTTCGCATTGTAGGGTTAAGCTATTGATTTTGGCTTTTCTGTTTTGATGTGTGCATTTATTGCTATAAATTCTCCCCAGAGTATGGTTTTTGCTGTGTCCCAAAGGTTTTGGTATGATGTGTTTTCATTCTCATTTGATTCTAAGAATTATTTTATTTTATTTTTGATTTCTTATTTTACCCAATAGCTTTTAAGTAAAGTGTTATACAGTTTCCATATATTTAATATTTTCCTTGTTCTTTCTGTTACTGAGTTTTAGTTTTATAGCATTGTGGTCAGAGAAGATGCTTTGTATTATTTTAATGTTTTTGAACAACAATGACAACTTAAAATTCACTTGTGCCAAGGTAAAAAATATGAAGAAAACCAAAGACACAAGGGAAAGATTAGTTCAAGTGACTAGTGGACCACAAGTACTACAGTGTCTATCAGACTAAGTCCAGCACAACTAGATGGTGGCCAGCTACCTCCACCAACTGCTCTGACAGAGATCACAATAGAGGGTCCCAGACAGAGCTGGAAAAAAATCTAGAACAAAACTCTGACTCACAAAAAAAAAAAAAAAAAGATTTCCAGACTTACTGGTCTGACAGAGACTGGAGAAACCCTGAGAGTATGGCCCCTGGATGCCATTTTAGCTCAGTAACAAAGTTACTCCTGAGGTTCACCTTCAGCCAAGACAGGCCCGTAAAATAAAATGAGACTAGGCACACCAGCCCAGGGGCAAGGACAGGAAGGGACAGCAAAGCTGGTAATGGGGAACCCAAAGTCGAGAAGGGGAGAGTGTTGACATGCCGTGGGGTTGGCAACCAATGTCGCAAAACAGTATGTGCACTAATTGTTTAATGAGAAACTAGTTTGTTCTGTAAACCTTCATCTAAAGTACAATAAAAAAATAGTTGCATACATGAATTGTCCATAGGAACTTGACTGGATGGGAAATATTATATATACAGTATATTATGCAGTTGAGTATTTATTAAAGGGAATGACAGTTAATAGTAATCAATAAATATAAGTTATTCTTAACTATCAGTTGGTAATAAGGAGGCCCACAGGTTCTTAATTAGGAGCATGGGCTGCAGAGTTAGAACTAGCAGCTGTTGTTGTTGTAAAGGGACTCCTCCCGGGGAGGAGGATGCTACCAGAGAGAAGAGAAAGTGAGAAAAGTGCCTGGAACCAGGGCGAACTCTTCGGAGCCTGGATATCAGGAAGTTTGCTACAAGAAGGGGTGGGGAGCCCAGGGATTAGGCTTTTCTGTTTGGAGGCCGCCTTCGAGGGGTGGTGGTGGGCTTTGTTCCCACACGAACCGGTGGGTGTCACTCACATGAAAGTGTGAGCACTCAGAGACTGGGCCAGGAACAAGGCAGTGAGTGACAAACACAAAGGATCACACAGCCACACTCATCATACCCTCTCATGTTACTCTGCACAAAGCTGTCTATGCACAGGGTACCTTCCTCTCACTGTCCACCTGACAAACTCCCCTTCTCCCTTCACAGCTGACTCCAGTTCTCTTCCAAGATGGCTACCTTGCCTGGCAGCCAGCAGGAGATGCTGGCATACACTCCTCCACAGCCCATGGCACCCATGCACAGCACACACTACAGCCCTTTGCCCATAGCATCATATTGTCCCATTGTCTGAACCTCCTTGTGAGCCCCTTGAAGGCCAGATGAGCCAGCAGGGTTCACACAGTGCCTGGGACAGAGGACAACTCAATAAATGTTTGCCGGCAGAATGTATATATGAATGAATGAGTGAATTCCTTGACACCAGTGGTCTCTTGTCTAAATCCCACCACTGATTTTTAATATCCCCCTCTCCATGGGAAATGACGAAGCTCAATAAACACTTTTGAGATGAAAAGTGACTGTTTGTATGAAGGTTGACTTCTCTTTGTGTACAACATTTATTTATCATTATGGAATTTGCCAAGACGCCATTCTGACAAGCCGAGGGGCTATGGGGTATTCACAATTCTTTCATCTTCCCAGTGTTCAATCCATTAAATATTCAGGATAGAGTGGGAAAATGAAAGCAACCAACTCAAAAGAACCCCACTGCAAGCCTTCAGCTGTCAAGTCTCGAAGGTCAAAACTGGCAGAAGCTAATGGTCTTTTCATTTATTTTTCTTGCTGACTGTCAATGAAAGCAATTATGAGTGAAAGTTGTACCTGCCAGCAACGGAACTGTCCTTTGTACTTAGTGGAACCTTCACAGTTCAGGTGTACTTTGACAGCTGTTTCCTGAGCCCCGGGAAGGGTTATACATCTACCCTGGGCATGGGTGGATGGTGGGAAAAATACTTCTCATCTTTTCATCATAGGCTCTTCTGTGATCTCGGACTAGGCTTTAATTTTTAGATCTAGAGTTTAGGCTTAAGAATAGTTGCATCATAGAACTGCCTTAAATTGATCTGGTATTCACTCTTCAAACATTAAATACCTACTATGTACCAGGCACTGCAGGGAACAAAAAGATATACAAACTGAGGTCTCTACTTTTAAAACTTATGGTCCGTATTGGATGGCAAAATATTGGATGGGTCTCTTTTGAGAAGAGCTTTTTCTTACTGGATAAGAACAAACCCCTGAGAAAATGCAGAATCAAATTTCAAATTCTGATGGAATTCAGACTTTCTGGGTCCATAGAGGCTGGGTGTTTAAACCTTAAACCAAAAATAGCCCCTGAAGTCTTCTTAAAACCAAATAATAGTTTAGCTTAACTAATAAAAAACGCTTGCCTTGAGTATTGTGCTCTTTTAAGATCTATCTATATGGGATCGAATTGACAATAGCAACTCAAAAGATTAGATAGAAAACTTAGGAGGCAGTGAGTTTTTGTTAATGGGAGAGGAACAATTCAGAAAAGGATGGTGAAAATGGCTTCACAACTTGAAGAATATAATCAATGTCACTGACTTGTACATGTAGAAATTGTTGAATTGGTGTATGTCCTGCTGTGTATATTCTCAACCATAACAATAAAAAATAAAATATACAAAAAAGAAGAACAGGTCCCAGGTTTTTCAGAGCCAGGCATGATGTCAGAGTTCAGCTTCAAGGCCCTCCTCTTGGGGGAATGGTATGAGCCAAAAAAAAAAAAAAAAAAAGAGAGAGAGACTTGGAAGATCTGTATTCCCTTACAAACTGGCGGGATGACCTTGGGCAAGTCTTTGAACCTGAGTCTCAGTTTACTCATCTTTAAAATGAAGGTAATGATATGCATGACATAGAGTGAGAGTGAAGATGGAAGGAGCTGATGGATGCTGATGGACCTGGTAAACTGAACACATACCCTGTAGATATCCACCAATATGGTAACTGCCTCTGAGAACAAACTGGTGTATCATGGCTCTGCTGTTAATCTGCTGCCTAGATGGGATTCAAGACATGACATTCTGAATTACAAAGAGAATAGTTGGATGAATAGGTGGAGGGGGATAGATGGGTGGGTAGGTGGGTGGATGAGTGGGTAGGTGGATGAATGGATGGATGAATAGACGGATGATTGGGATGAAGACCCCTCAGCTTCTAAAAGAGCTGGCTTCTCTCAGTCCACTCTGTATTCTTCTCAACTCCCTGTGGCTTTGAAAGATGCAGTCCATTTGAAGAGTGAGTAATAGATGTGTTGTGAGTAAATCCACCAGTGGAGATAGTCACACACATGGCTTTGGACACACGCAGATACCCCAGCATGGGGGCTGCACAGGCAGGGTTAGGCCAGGGTTGGGCAGCACTGACACTAGCCTGTCTATGTTGTCTATGTAGCCTGAGTGGGAGGAAAATGACTCTCCACTCCGCATTTAAGGCCATCCCGCTTCCCCAAGCTTTCTTGTTTACTTTTATCTTTAGTACTTATGAAATGATTATGTGAAGTTACTGTCATCAACCAGTTCAAGCTAAGGTGTTCATCATGATTCTGTTTTTGATGCTTACCACAGACCCTGTGGATCTTTCTAAAAAGGCATAAGCTCATGCCACTTCTTAAGACTCATAAAACTAGAACCACTTGAGATGGAACTTAGTCATGTGAATCTCATAAAAGTGTGGCTCTGACTTCTGCTAGAAAAGCTGGAGACCTAGTTATCTAGTCCTACAATGACAGAAATACAAGTGGTTGGCTTTAACAAACAGAAATTTATTTCTCACAGTTTAGGAGGCTAGAAGTCCAAGTTCAGGGTGCTGACTCAAGAGGAAGTCTTTCTCTCTCTGTCAGCTCTAGGGGAAGGTCCTTGTCTCTTTACAGCTTCTGTTCTTTGGTTCCTAGGTGATCTTCACGTGGCGTGGGATCTACCCCGTCTCTGTCTGCATCTCTGTGCCTAAACTTTACGTTTTATATCTCAAAGGTGATTGGTTTAAAACACACCTTACACTGATATGGCCTCCTTAACCTCACAAAGAAAACCTTATTACCAAATGGGGTTACATCTACAAGTATAAAAAAAAAAAAAAAAAACAGTAGTTAGGATTTACAACACATGTTTTTGGGGGACTCGATTTAATCCGTAACACCTACCACATTAATGGCTTAAAGTCCAGTTCCTCTAGAGGGTTACTTTCAATATTACTACTTAGAGGGATGAGGAATATAGTAAATCCAGGCATCTTGGCACAGACAGGGGGCCTGGTACTTTGGGATCCAGCTTAAAGAACACGAAAGGTCACTCTGAGAATGAGGAGTGCAAAGCCCCTAACCAGGGACCTCCTCAGGCTTGCTCCTCATGCCCTGAGCAGCCTGGAGTGAGGCCAGGCCTGGCCAGTCAGAGGGACCCTGGAGAGAAAGCACTCTTAGCACCTGCTCTTTGTTAGGTGCTTTTCGTGTTATCTAATTTAATCCTCACGAAAACCCTGTGAGGTGGGACAATTGTTGCCATTTTGCAGAAAAAAAAGTCAAGGCTCACAGAGAGTCAGTGACTTGCTCGAGCTCACATGGTGTGTGGGGCTGCCTTCTAGAATGCCAGCACCCCCGAGTCCCAGGACCCCCTGAGCTCAGAGAACTCTGGGCTGCACGACTGTTGCTGTGCCAGGGTATCCAGGAAATATGCCCCTGACAAGCCTCGGCTGTGAGTTTTGAAGCTTTTAAAAATTATCTTTAAAGCCTTTGAGTGGCTCTCTCTTTTTAGTGTAAATCACCTGGACATTAAAGCCCTTATTGTATATTTATTAGTATGTTATTCAGACCAAGGGGAAAAGGGAGAAGCTGATACTATGAATGACTTTGAAAGTAAGGAAAAGCTGAGCCTGAAGTTAAATCTTTGTGACAATGTCACTCGAGGGCATCAATTTAAAAAATTATCACCTTTTTTATTCCTGATGCCATTTATCATGCAGGCAGGATGTGAGGAGGACTTTGGCTGCGGATGCTAAATGCCATTGGCCTCTGATTTCCCCATGCTGGCCAGGCTTGCCACATTGCCCTGGGATGACTGAAGTAAAACCCCACCACAGCCTGGGAAAAGCAATCAGACCTCATTTCAGAAGCAAATGCCTTGTGGCATCTTTCCACAGATGCCCTGAAACCATCCCTAGCTTAGCCTGCTGGGATGTGCCCAGTCTATTTACAGTGAACCTCAGGTTCTGTGTTACTTGGATCCACAATCTCAGGTTACTTGGATCCATAATCAACAATCATGGAAGTAGCAGTCAAGAAATCAACTGACGCATTGCATTGGGCAAATCTGCTGTAAAGGACCTCTTTAAAGATGTCACCTTGAAAACTAAGGCGTGCCTAACTCAAGTCATGGTATTTTCAATCGCGTCGTATGCATGCGAAAGCTGGACAATGAATAAGGAAGACCGAAGAAGAATTGATGGCTTTGAATCATGGTGTTGGCCAATAATATTCAATCTACCATGGACTGCCAAAGAATGACCAAATCTGTCTTGGAGGAAGTACAACCAGAATGCTCCTTAGAAGCAAGGATGGCGAGACTGTGTCTTACGTACTTTGGACATGTTGTCAGGAGGGATCAGTCCCTGGAGAAGGACATCATGCCTGTGAAGTAGATGGTCAGTGAAAAAGAGGAAGACCCTCAACAAGGTGGATTGCTACAGTGGCCGCAACAATGAGCTCAAGCATAACAACAATTGCAAGGGTGGTGCAGGACCGGGTAGCGTTTCGTTCTGTTGTACATAGGGTCACTTTGAGTCGGAACCAACTCAACGACACCTAACAACAACAACAATAGGATTCTGTGCATTAGTGCTCAGTAGGGGGTGCCCTTCTCTTTGGTGGTTCAGTGATAGACTTTTGATCTTCCACGTAGAAGACCCAGGTTCTATTCCCAGTCAATGCACCTCATGCGCAGCCACCACCCTTCTCTCAGTGGAGGCTTGCATGTTGCTATGATGATAAACCGGTTTTAGCAGTTTCCAGGCTAAGATGAACTAGGAAGAAAGGCCTGGCAGTCTACTTCGGCAAATCGGCCAATGAAAATTCTATGGATCACAATCGTCCTATATATAACAGACCATGGGGATGGCCAGGAGTGGGCAGCCTTTCTTTCCCTTGTGCATGGGGTTGCCGTGAGTTGGCAGCTAACAACACAAGGGGGTCCCCCCCCTTTACCAGTTTGGGAGGGCCCAAAAAGCGGGAGAACAGGGTGGTACGGATCATTTCCTGCTATCCCACAGTGCGCAGGGGGGGCATCCTGAGATGGGAGTGGCTGGTCTTGCAGAGATGGAGGAGAGGCACAGAGAGCAGGCGGTAATCTCCACCGTAGAATGTAAGAAGCTGTGGTTGTCCCGTAACCGTGGTGCAGACGAGTGCTGGAACCAGGACTGAAACCACATCTCCCGATACCCACCAAGCAATATTTCCTCGTATTAAACTACGCTGGCACATCTCCTGTTAGAATTGTTACTGGTTCTTAAAGCTGGGATCTTTGGTAGAATTGATTGGCTTAAATAAGCAGGGCAGCCATGTGGGGACCCAGCACGGACATGGGTTTTTCCTCACCCTGGAGGGAGGCTGCAGATGTTAGTCTGAGGGCGATGAGGTTTGACAGTTCCTGTTGCAGTGCTCAGCCAGAGACGGACAGACGGAAGCGGGGGCGGGGTGTGGGCGTGGCTCAGAAACGCCAACCTGGAAGCGGGAAGGCTTTGCACAAGAGCGGTTTGGCTGCGATAGCATCACATCGCGTCACATTTGAAGCCTCTTCTGGGTCTGGGGGCTGAGTTCCTGCGGAAAGGTGAGGCTTTGCACCAGAAGAATTGTGTTTCTCTGCCGCCATCTGGAACGGACTTGTTTGTGTTGTGAAATGCCCCTGATGGCTTATCTTGGTTCAAGCCCGAGTATTACAAAATCCTGTAGATTTAAAACGTCTTTTCAAGTATTAGTAATTCAAATGATTGGCACCTTCTATCCCCTCAGGGCCCAATTCTTCCCTCACACACTGCGTAGCTCTCTGGTCACACATAATAAAGTCCGCAGACACCACGCCTGCCGGAGAGAGCCATGCGCTCAGAGAGGAAGGAGTCGTGATGAGAAAGCAGCCCAGGGAGTTTCTCCAAAAGGCTCCCATGCCCGAAATGCCATCAAACTTAAACTTGTGTTCCTGTGTCCAGGAGGGCACTGAATTCACATGGCCAATTTGCTCATGGATTGATTTTTCTGAAGTATTGCTTTCAGCAGAATGGCAGTGCAGTGCAGTGGGGAACTTAGTAGGCAGACCAGGAGCTGGACTGTCTGCTGGCTCTGCCCACCAGTGTTCTCAGTTCAGACTCATACTCTCTGTGGGCCTCAATCTATAGATGTCCGTACCAGCATGTGCTGTTGATATTTCATTTGTGTCTTTCTTACTGGACTGGCCATTCCCTTTTTATTTTATTTTATTGTGCTTTAGGTGAAAGTTTACAGCTCAAGTTAGTTTCTCATTCAAAAATTTACACACATTTTGTGACATCCATGGCAATTCCTGCAGTGTGACAGCAGGAATTCTCCCCTTTCCACCACTGGATCCTCACGTCATTTCATCCAGTTTTCCTGTCCCTTCATGCCTTCTTGTCTTGCTTTTGGGCAGGAGTTGCCCCATTTTGGTTGTATATTTGACTGAATTAAGAAGCACGTTCCTCCCATGTGTTACTGTTTGTTTTCTAGGCCTGTCTAATCACTGTCTAAAAAGTGGGCTTCGGGAATGGCTTCAGTTCTGAGTTAGCAGGGTGTCCGGGGACGATATTTTCGGGGGTTCCTCCAGTCTCTGTCAGACCAGTAAGTCTAGTCTTTTTGCATAAATTTGAATTTTGTTCTATGTTTTTCTTTCACTCTATTCAGGACTCTCTATTGTGATTCCTGTCAGAGTGGTTGGTGGTAGTAGCTGGGCACCATCTAGTTCTACTGGGCTCAGCCTGCTGGAGGCTGTGGTTCACGTGGTCCATTAGTCCTTTGGACCAATATTTTCCTTGTATCTTTCATTTTCTTCATTCTCCATTGCTCCGAACATGCTGGGACCGACAGTTGTATCTTAGATGGCCACTTGCAAGCTTTTAAGATCCAGACACTACTTAGCAAAGTAGGATGTAGAACATTTTCTTTATGAGCTATGCTACTATGCCAGTTGGCCTTGATGTCCCCCAAGACTATGGTCCCCAGGCCTCAGCCCCAGCAACTCGGTTTCTCAAGGTGTTTGGATGTGTCTAGGAAGCTTTTATGACTTTGCCTTGATCAAGTTATGCTGACTTCCCCTATACTGTGTGATGTCTTTTCCTTCACCAAAGTTGATGCTTGTCTACTATCTAGTTAGTGATTTGCCCTCCCCATCCAACCCCACTCTCGTAACCATCAAAGAATTTTTTTTTTCTGAGTAAAGCTTTTCTTAAGTTGTTTATAACAGTGGTCTCATACAATATTTGTCTTTTTGTGACTGACTTATTTCATTCAGCTTAATGCCCTTGCCCTTCAGATTCATCCATATTGTGAGATGTTTTGTGGATTCATCATTGTTCTTTACCATTGCGTAGTACTCCATTGTGTGTATGTACCATAGTTTGTTTATTTACTTGTTGATGGGCACTTAGGTTGTTTCCATCTTTTTGCTATTGTGAATAGTGCTGCAATGAACATGGGTGTACATATGTCTATTCATGTAATGGCTCTTATTTCTTTAGGATATATTCCTAGGAGTGGGATTGCTGGATTGTATAGTATTTCTATTTTTATCTTTTTAAGGAGGTGCCATATTGTTTTCCATAGTGGTTGTACCATTTTACATTCTCACTAACACTGCATAAGAGTTTCAGTCTCCCTGCAACCTCTCCAACACTTACTGTTTTCTGGTCATTCCTTCAAAACCATAGCCATGTTACCTTCAGCTGTGTATTCCCAGCACCTATTACATGGGACAAGGAAGAAGGGCCTGGCAATCTACTTCTCAAAATTAGTCAATGAAAACCTATGGATCACAACAGAACACTGTCTGATATAGTGCTGGAGGATAAGCCCCCTAGGTTGGAAGGCACTCAAAATACAGTGGCCACAACAACAGAGTTGAGCATACCAATGATTGTAAAAATGATGCAGAACTGGGCAATGTTTCATTCGGTTGTACATAGGGTTGCCACAAGTTGGAGCCCGCTGGATCTCAGCTAACAACAACAACTTTACATGGAATCACTCAGCCTGTGTTTGTTAAAGGAATGTATGAACTGAACAGGATTTAGTATTTATTAAGTACCTACCACAGTCCAGGCACAATGTGAGCCATTTTACTTATGTCATTTCACAAACTCGCCATATTAAATAAATATTTATTATCATATTCTTTCAACTCTTGGGAACTCTGTGACCTCTGATTTCTAGCTAAGATGTCCTAAGCCTACTCACATCTGTGGCCAGCCAGGTTTGGGCTCTTTGCAGGTCTGGCTTCTCTGGCCTGTGGCCATTCCGGCTGGCAGATGAGCAGCTGGGTGCTCATCTATCGGTCCCCTGGGAGACACCTGCCACGGCCAGGCTGCCTCAGCAGGCGTGCCCACTCATGCTCTGAGATTCATCAGCCCCACACGCTCTGCTGCAATCCTAGTGACTAGGAAGGAGGGAGCTGCTGTGACTCTCTGAGCTGCTCTCCCCTGCCTCCCAGCACTTCCAAACAGGTGACTGGCTGCCCTGCTGACACTGTATGCCAGCCACCACGGTGCACTCACAACTCGGTGGTTTCCAGGGGACTTGGTAGTGTCTGCCTTGTTGTTCCTCAGCCCACTCCTCTGAGTCAGGCTCTCCCCAGCCAACTTATTACAACTTCCTCCCTTGTTACTATAAACACCAAGTGCTGTTTTCCTAATAGTGGTCCCCAAACCACCATATTCAGTTATGAGAGGAAGCCAGCCCTGTTTTTAATCGTCACTACCAGGATATCACTGTGTCCCCCTTGTCCTTGGAGCCCCATGCTGCTGAAGTCATCTGTGACATTAAAGGAAATGAGCATTCAGCAAAGCAAACTGCTTTGTATCTCAAAACCAACGGGTTCTTGAGACTGGCATGGCCTCATGATCAAACAGCAGGCATGTTTCAGTCTCTGTGACCCCAAACTCTGAGCAGGGCAAAGCAGCTTTGGATATTAGTTAGTGACCTCCTACATTTGCATCATGCTCAGAGTGTCCAAAGCCTCGCCCCATTTATTGCACTGACCCTCACAACAACATGTGGGCAGGTCAGCCGTCATCACCCCCAATTTGCAGATAGGGAAATTGAAGCTTGGGAGGGGATGGCATTTGCCTGTAGTCATACAGCTCATTCATGGACTACCACTGGTGGAGAAACTGGTCTTATATACCCATAGGACAGAGTAGAACCGCACTATAGGGTTTCCAAGGCTGTAATCTTTATGGAAGCAGACGGCCAAATCTTCCTCCCACGGCGTGGCTCATAGGTTTGAATCACCGACCTTTCTATTAGCAGCTGAGCACTTAACCACTGCACTACTAGGGCTCTTCTCTATGGCCCTAACAAATAGGAAGTACTCAATAAATGATATTCATTGAACTGATGATTGAATGGTGAAGTAGGACTTGAGTTTGGGGCTTCTGATTCCCAACGCGATGACCTTTCTGCTGCACTACCTGCCTAATTGTGCTTTTCCAGCAATGGCTAAAAATTGTCTGAAGTCAAGCTGGCTAGGTTTAGGCCCCTTCCACCTTGCCTACTTAGTGACCTCGGGCAAGTCATATGACCTCACTGAGTTTCCTCTTCTGCAAAATGCAAGATAATAATTATAGCACTTCTTCATTGTGTTGTAAGAATTAAGTAAGAAAATGCATGTAGAGTGAGCAGCAGTGACGGGCTAGCACATCTAGCAAGTGCTTAATAATATTAGTGGTAGTTATTATTACTCAGGGGTATGGACTGGGCCTTATACTCCTTTGTAATCTCACACCTAGGCAGTGACTGGCACATACAAATGAGCCAAGGACTCAAGACACTTGCCTACCAAAACTGAAACTCATTATGTGACCCAGATCAAGTCCATTCTCCTTTCTGAGCCTCAGTCTCCCCACCTGTAAATTGAGAGAGTGAACCAGGGAAATCCCAAGGCTCTTCCCAGCTCTAAAATGCTGCATTGAACTCAGTGGTTCTCAACGGGAGTGATTTTGACACCAAGGGGACATTTTGTAATGTTGGGAGACATTTTTGGTTGTGACATCTGAGGTGGTTAGGTATAAGCCAGAAAGGCTAGTAAGGATTCTACAACGCACAGGACAGCCCCCACAACAAAGAATTACCAGCCCAAAATACCAGTAGTGCTGAAGCTGCAAAACTCTGGTCTAACTCTACACAAATACCCACAGCTCTTTGATTTTTCGGTCAAGTGCCTTGTGTCCTGCAGATTGCCAAGATGGAGAGGGAGTCGAGTTCTTGGACACAGTAGAGCGATCTATTGATTGTCCCTTTAGCAGCCACCATCCACCATCACCACATTGATCTTATTGCTGAAGGGGGCAGGGTGGCCCAGGCATCTTTTAATTTGACAGTGAAATCACTCCTGCTCTTCACTAAGCTCCCAGACAGGAATGGCTCTACCAGGGCTGGAGAACATCTCTGTGCCCGAGATGCACGGAGCCCATGCTTGTAGATTCAGAGCCCACCCCAAGAAAAGCTGCCGTGTTGCTGGATTTGCCTCAGCATCTCCAGCTCCCTTTCTCCTGACCCAGCTCACCCCCTCCAGAAGGTGGGGACAAAGAGAGACCAAGTCCTCTGATGATGAAAGAGTCACCTTGTGTTCCCTTGAGGCTGGTGGCCACACAGCCTGGAGAGGAAGTTCCTGGGCTGCCCACCATGGGGGCCTTGATCTCCTAGTTCTCACCACATGGGGAGTGAGGCTGCTCTGGCTCACTTGTCCTGAGGCTCTACAGGATCAAAACCACCTTTTTTTGCAAGGTTCCTTTACTTCTATTTTCTCTTTCCCAGCCCCACCCTTTCCCCCTGCGTTCTTGCTGTGAGTTTCCTGGAAAGAGTGTAAATGAGGGAAGATACCTGAAGGATACCTGAAGTCCAGTTTGAGCCATATCACTGCTTATTTCCTCTCTGCCTCAGTTTTCTCATCTGTTATGTGAGAACGTATTTGATAATCGTGAGCATAGGGAAATAAAGAGGGGGAAACACCTCGCAACTTCCCATGGCTACTCCTGCCTGAGGAGTCACTATCGTCTTCTTGACTGCTCTACAGGGAGAAGGGCACTGGCATGCAGGAGAGCTAAAATCCCTCTGGCACCTGTCCTTGAGTAGCCGCAATGTGTTGTCCTTTCCCCTCCTGCCCAAGTTCTGCTGGTAAAACCCAGTTTCCAGCATATTAAATTACTTTAATTTCTGCCTTTAACACTCCCCTTGGCTGTTTCCTTCTTGGCTCCTTCTGGCCTTTGGGAAATGAATGTCTTCAACACCCACTCATTAAATGCCCACTCTAACAGCTGGTCTTCTGCCCTCTGGAAAGACTGCCAGCCAGGGTGGTCAGAGAGACCCACAGTTCAATGCCCAAGATACTACCCAGGGAATATTAGCAGTAATAGCTCAGTCTGGACCCTACCCATTAAAGGACCATTGTGAGTTTTAAGTAGATGTCTCAGACTCTGGAAATTTGCAGCCAAAAGCCAAATCACCTTTTATAAAATTGATATTGGGCCTGGGGAAGACTTACCCATGCTTCCCTGGGCTGGGCACCAGGAGGATCTCTCGTCCAGCCTCGTTGTGGGGCAGCAGCTGGGCCACGTACCTCCCAGAGGGCTGCAGGTGCCTGTGTACCGCCACGGCCAGTGTGCAGTTCTCACTGCTGCTCCGCATCCATGGGCTCAGGATGGTGTGCTTGGAGTTTGCTGAGGTATTGAGGAGGAGAAAGGAGCCTGGAGAGAGATAGGAAAAGAGATTCTGAATATGTGTCCAGACAGGAGAGCCAGCAGCAGCCCTGTGACAGGATTTAGAGGCCCCAGGTCTATAGTTTGTGCTGCCTGAGGAGGGCTCCCTCCCACTCTGCACAAGCTGAACTCTGTACCCTCTTTCTTCGCTTCTCTTTGTAAAAAGCAAAACCTGAGACGGGAGGGTGGTGACTGGGGGCATGGGCTTCATAACCAGGCAGAACTTGGTTCTAACCTTACTTAGCTCCACCACTTACTAGCTCCATGTCTTTGGGCTTCTGGTTCTTCATCTATAAAATGAGGATACAGGTATCTATTTCAAAGTGTGCTTGTGAAGATTATGTGAGATAATGCATGAGAGTACTTCACATAGTTTTTGGCAGAGAGGAAGCACTCAATAAATCATCAGTTATTTGATTTAGACTGACTGTCTATCAGCCAATAAGCACAATTGATAAAGTTCCATGGGAATCAAGTGAAGGATAGGGAATATGACCTAAACCCCAAAGAGTGACCAGAATGAGAAACTCAACTCAGACACTAAGATATTCCTATAGATTTGCATCCTGGTCTAGAGGATAGACTGAAGAGGGTCAATCCCTCCATAAATACATTCAGTAGAGCCAGAGCATCAGTGCCGTCTTGTAACCGTATGTGTAGTGTATTTACATCCTGCAAACTACGACACATGGGGCATCTTGGGCCACTCTACAGGCCACCATTGAAATCAGATCTGACCTGAGATATCTACATCACATTCAGCCAACTTGGGGCTCCATTTAGGTCTGCTAAACAATTCAGGGTTTTCTGGGAATGTATGTTGGCCCTAGGCTCCCAAATAGTTATGACTAGTTCAAGGTTTTTTGAGAGGTAGGTGGTTTGGAAGGGAATAATTTGGGTCACTTATCATATAGTGGTTAAGAACATGGGTTGTACTCCTTCACTTACTATCAGAGTGATCCTGGGCAAAGCTTTAACTTGCTTAGGTTTCAGTTTCCTTATTTATGAAATGGGGTATGAAGGGTTGGCTGAACTCGATAATCTCTAAGATACATTTTAACTGTTTGAGTCTATGAGTCATGTGAATTTGCAACTGGCCTCCACATAGAAAGCCCTACGAATCCTCCTGGTGCCACGCCTATGGCAGTTTTCCTCCGGGGTGAGCCAACCCTAATTCCGGTAGCACAGGCCAAATGACCTGCAAGAAACCTACATTTATGGGGATTACTGTCAGTGTAAAAGCACAGCACCATTTTATTGTTCCAGACATTCCCTCTGATGTATTAATTTTACTTGGTGCACTTCTGCATTGAAGCTCTGGACCATTAGATACTGCTTCTTTTGCAGTGGAAGACTATTTCAGCAAGATCCTTGACTTCCCCAGTGGGGACCATCTAACGAGTGCTCAGTCTTCTTAAACAATCCCTGGCATTTCAAATTAGTCTCCTTCTGCTGATAACCCAGTTTATCAAGTAGGCAAACGCAATAGCAGCCTGCATAAAGAATGATGCAGATGAAAGAAGGTGAATTCCTACTAGAAGTAAAGCATTTTCTAAGGAGATGGTATTGTGCCAGAAATAGGAGATTTTGCAACATTCTGGAAGTAGGTAAATGTGACTTACAGCTCTAATCAGGAGGAATTCAGCCAGTGCTGCTCTGGGTCAGGGACATGGGGATCAGTACTGGAAACTGAAGCTTCTGTCATTTCTGGGAAGTCTGCATGGCATAGGGGCATTTGGAAAGTGCTCTACGGCCCTCAGCAAATCCTCTACAGTATTACTCTATTTACTATGAGGAAAATGTTCCTCTCATGGACACAGAGGCAGAGGAAAGGATGTAGAAGCAAAGATTCAGAACTGGAAAGGAGTTAAAGATCATCTAATATAACCCCCTGAGTTTTCCAGAGAAGCAGAATGGAGCTCAGGATGGGGAAATGACTAGCCCAAAGTTTTAGTTGCAAAGTCAAGATCAGATTCCAGGTCTCTGGACTCCTAGTTCAATGCTCTTTTGCTTGTACCTTTCTCATTAACCCACTGTGTTCTTTAGCCTAAAATATGATCAGCCCACCTCCTGGCCAGGTCGTGTAGCTCAAGAATTCAGACACTGGAGGAAGGAAGAAAGAGGGGCAGATGGACACCAGGTTGAATTGATTTGTCCACTTGCTTACTTACTCCTTCTTGCCCTCAAATTTCATTTACTGGATACCTATTTTGAGTAAACATCCAAGCACTGATGCTACCCTGGGGACACAGATATGCAAAAAAAAAAGAGCTAGATACAATTCTGGCCTCTAAGGAATTCCAGTAGGGGTGAGGAGATGTCTTCAGATAACTATAACAAGCAGTAGAGGTTATAAAGCCATAAGGCACATATAGGTAAGTACTTGGGGAAGCCCAAGAAAGAAGACCTTAGGTCCAGTTGGGAAGGTTCATAAAGGAGATGACCTTTGAGCCTGGTCCAAAAGGGTGGGAAAAATGAAGATATTTGCAGACCCGGTCCTGCAAGAATGGAAGTGAAGAAGGTAAAAGCCTAGAGTGGAAATGAGTGAGAAGTGCAGTTTGGCTGCAGAATGGGCTGCAGAGTTTAGTTACAGAGTGGAATGCATGAAGAGAAAAGTGGGAAATAAGGAAGGCTGGAGTGGTAGGTTGTGAGATCGGACCAAAAAGTACATTTAATTTCTAGCTAAAGATTAGCAACCTTATTTTGTGGACAATGAGGAGCCAGAAAAGTTTTTTGAGCAGGGTAGTGATATCATCACAGTGGTGTTTCAAGAAGATTAATCTGGTATGTAGGGGGAAGGGGGTGTCAGTATTGACCTAACCACATCCCACACGGCAGTCCACACCAGGACAAGGATGTTACTAAATGCAAATAGGAGGTTTTGGGTATGTTACCATTGTAAACAAAGGTGCCATGTTGGGGGACAGACTCTGGTACTGATTGGGGTTTCTAATACTGTTAGTGTGTATCTTTCCAGAGCAGGTGAAGGCTCAGGAATTATTTCTGGGGACAGAGTCTTGCTCCAGACTCTTTGGGAGCATGGTCTGGGGTTAGGATGAAGCCAGTCCAATGTCCTGAGAAATATAATTTTCACATAAGGGGGTAGCAACTGTGTCCTGGTCTAAGATGTTTTCAAGTTGGTAGAAAGTTGAGTTGAAACCAGCAGTTTTTTGAGCTACTGAAGGAAATAATGTATGCAAAATGAAGGATGTGGCCCCCTTCTTCTCAGGAAGATTATATGCATGCGCATGTGCGCGAGAGTGTGCTCGTGCCTGCGTGTGCACACGAAACTCAAGTTCCTAGCACAAAGGAGAAAATCCAGCAAAAGGTGTTGGGGCTGGGGAGCTATCCCTGTATCACTGTTCCACCTTCCTGGGTGTGGAAATGACATGTAAATTCTGTCCCCATAATTCATTATCTCAATATGAGACTCTTTCCAAGCTGACTGGAAGACGGATTATTTTTCCAGTTCTAGTATGTGAGATGATGTTTATATGAATTTTATTTTGTGTAACTGGACTATCAATAAGAGACTGAACTTAAAGTATTTTCACTGTCAATGAAACTCTATAGTTGAGAGCTATCTCTTCATCAGCAGCTTTTCTCTACCAAAAAAAGAAAAAGAAAAAAAATACATTTCATAAGCTCCTTGGGATATTGTCAGTATAAATCTTTTAAGTAAGTCAGAATTTATCTCTCCTCTCCCTCTTTTCCGTTTCTTTATTTTTCTCAGAATAGCTTGGGGCTATGTGAGGGCTCCTGGGGTCCCCCTAATTAAGAAGCATAGTCTAGCAGCACACAGACCTTTCTCCAGTGTGGGCCTAAAAAGAGTAGGAAGGCATATCCAGAGCCCTGCCCATATGGTGCTGAGATCATGTTTTCCTTATTGTTGACTCATGTGTGATATGCTCAATAATTAAATATGAAGTGGTTATTATTTTTACTTCTGGTCACCAAGATAGGGGTACATTGCTCTCATCTTAGCCAGCAGGTTTCGAATTATGAGTCAGAAGCCAACAAGCATGAACTTTGAGGTTAGACAGACACTTTCATACCCAGGCTCTCTATCTAGGTATAGGGTTTGAGTCAGAATCGGCTTGATGGCAATGGAATGGGTCTTTAACAACTTAATTAAAGGTCTTTAAATCTTAGTTTGTCCACCTTTAAAATGGGTATGTTGTTGTCAGCTGACATCAAGTTGGCCCCTGACTCACACTTGATAAGATAGCAGGATTGAAGGGATCCGACCTTTGTGATCCATAGGGTTTTCATCGGGTGATTTTCAGAAGGTCTTTCTCCCTAGTCTGTCTTAGTCTGGAAGCTCCACTGAAGCCTGTTCAGCATCATAACAACACGCTGGTACTACTGACAGATGAGTGGTGGTTGCCCGTGAGGTGCGTCGGTCGGAAACCAAACCCGGGTTTCCCACATGGAAGGTGAGAATTCTACCATTGAATCACCACTGCCCTCTAAAATGGGTGTAAAAAAAACCCCAAAACACCAAATCTGTTGCTTTTGAGTCGATTCCAACTTATAACCACCCTAGAAGACACAGTAGAACTGCTCCTAGGGTTTCTAAGGCTCAAATCTTCACAGAAGCAGACAGCCACATCTTTCTTCCATGGAGCAGCTGGTAGGTTCAAACTGCTGACCTTTTGGTTAGCAACTGAGTACTTAACCACTGTGCCACCAAGGCTCCTAAAATGAGTATAGTCTGCCTCATATGACTGTTGTAAAGATTAAGTTAAACGTGTATAAAGTGGCCAGCATAGTGCCTGGTCCATAGTATGTGTCTGTAAATGTTGGTTCCTTCTTGAGGTGTGTCTTAGGCTTGGAACACCTTTTATCTGGCATTGAACTTGGAATTAGAAGAACTGAATTTGCCACTAGCAAACTTCCTTTGTTTGTAAAATCAAAGGGTTAGATAGCGTCTCTCTAAGGACTCTTACAGCTCCAAACTGTCAGTCATTTTCTGTCTGCCTAGAATATTATCAGTCTACTGAAACCATGTCAAGTCTCCAAGCCCCCAAGTCCTAAAGACTTGTCCTAATTTACCTCTTTTAATGGTTCTAAGCCAGCAGTTTCAACCAATTGGCCAAATACTCTGTGAATTTCTTGCTAGGAAGGGAATGGTGATCCCTTGCCCTGCCTTCCTCTCCCCGGTTTACACAGATATATCCCTGGAAGGGATTCCTGTCAAGCACTGTTTGCATCTGTATATGCCTCTGCTAGAAACCACCTCCAGAAGCCAGCTGCTCTCTAGCACAATGCCTGCCACTTGGCAGATACTCAGTAGTTTTAAAATTCAAAGTAATATATACACATGGCAAGAAGTCAAATAGTTGAGAATAGCTTAAAATAATAACTTAAAAAAAACTATCCCAAAATCCTGCTCTCCCCACGAAGTCCCACACTTCAGAAGCAACATTTTTAAGGCTTTTTCATTTGTTTGGCTGTTTACCTACAAAAAATTCTAAATATTATGCTCAACCTGGGCAGGTTGTTACTTGGTGTAACAACTTCAGACTTTTTCCATTGACTCAACAATAAGAAAGATAAGGATTTAGCTCACTACTATCCTGATATATTTTTAGAATATTTTTGTTGCTTACCTTTTTAACTTTATGTGATTTGTTTATTGCTTGGTCCATCAGCTTCAACAGTACACCTGATTCTCCCCACTGTAAGATGAGGCTATTTGTTATCTTGCTCTTCCCTGGACCTGTCCTCTCCCACACCTACCTCCGAAGCCAGCTGGGCGTTTCCTGTACATTGTCAAGGTGGTGTAGGGATGATTAAGTCTTCTGTGGTTTGTTTACAGATTGATGCCAAACATTGCAAATCAATAAACAGAGCTTTGGTAATGATGACTATATATTTTTTCACTGCAGTGAATAAGGGCTGTATTTATAACCTTCAATAACATATCCCCCTCTGAGAAAAAAGTTTCCAGTGTCAGGATCAAATGGAATTTTTTCTTTTTCTGTCCATTTCTCCTTTACATTATCAATTGTCAAAATTATGGCGCATATTAATTTGCCTTATATTTGAGCTAGGACTTTCTTGCACAGTTTGTTTTTTCAGGAATTTTTTATTGATTTTCTCTTTTGCGTATTTTATATCTGCCTTCTTCACCATACTACTAATGCTACTATATACTTATCGAAAAATCTCTTCCTTCCGGAGCACATTATTTTTGAACCCTACTGACTTCCTGTTATAATCTGTAAGATAACACAGCTGTTATCTTCGAATTTCTTTTCAGCGGACTCTTACATAAGTTTCACCATCTTCAGGAAACTTCATCTGGGGAAAATTTTTTTAATGAATCATCTTTATTTTGTCTTCACACTTGATTGATAGCTTTTCTGGCTAGAGATATCTAGATTAAAATTTTTATCTCAGAAATTTAAAAGCCTAGCTTGAGTGTTTTCTAGTATCAGTGTTAATGAGGAGAAGTCTGATGGTGGTTTTATTTTTAATTTATTTTAATTGATCTGCTTTTTCTCCTTGGAAGTTTTTAGAATCTTTCTTTAGCCCTGAAGTTCTGAAATTTCATTATAATGTGTCTGGGTACGGATCTTTATAAAATTTTTGCCTGTAGCATTTGCTGAGCTCTTTCGATGAGAAAACTCATGTCTCTTTTACCTCTGGTAAATCTTGTTTTAGTATTTCTTTAATAATTTACTTCTCCCATGTTTTCAGTCTTGAATCTTTCTGAGGATATTGGAGCTTTACTTTCTAAGTTAGCCTTTGTTACCTGATTGTCATGGATTGAATTGTGTCCCCCAAAAATATGTATATCAGTTTGGCTAGACCATGATTCCCAGTATTGTGTGATTGTCCACCGTTTTGTCATCTGATGTAATTTTCCTATGTGTTGTAAATCCTATCTCTATGATGTTAATGAGATTAGTGACAGTTATGTTAATGAGGCAGGACTCAATCTACAAGATTAGATTGTGTCTTAAGACAATTTCTTTTGAGATATAAAGAGAGAAGTGAGCAGAGAGACAGGGGACCTCATACTACCAAGAAACGAGAGCCAGGAGAATAACATGTCCTTTGGACCTGGGGTCCCTGTGTTGAGAAGCTCCTTGACTGGGGAAGATTGATGATGAAGACCTTCCCCCAGAGCCAATAGAGAGAAAAAAACCTTCCCCAGGAGCTGGCACCCTGAATTCGTACTTCTGGCTTCCTAGACTGTGAGAGAATAAATTTCTCTTTGCTAAAGCCATCCAGCCATTGTGGTATTTCTGTTATAGCAGCACTGGATAACTATAACACTGATTTTATCTTTGTTTCCTCTGGTGTTGACTTTTTATGTTGATCTTTCTTTTTCATGCTGATGAATTTTTTTGTATGTTGAATAATCATTGATCAACCTCTTATGAAGGAGAGACTAAGAAGGCTGATAGAAATCTCTTTGTATATAGCTGGTGCTTGCTCTTGGTGTCATAATTTCATTGATGGCTTGTTATCTGTCTTAGGCTGAGTTCTTCATAGAATCAAAGCCAGTGAAGTGTATACATAAGAATATATATTAGCTGTTAGCTCACGGGGCTGCTGAAGCTGGCAAATCCCAAAACTGGCAGGTCAGATGCCAGGCTCAAATCCCAATAACTGGAGGTCAGATGATGATGAACCAGATGCAGGATCTAGAGCAAGGGAGAGCTTTGCCAGAGCATCCATATATATTGGATACAGGCCACACCCTCAAGGAAACCCCTCTTACATCAGATAAATGTGTTTTTTTTGAGTAAGGCTGTGACTTGAGTCACACCCTCCAGTAAGAGTGTCACTTAAGATACACACCAAACCTTGTAGAGGTTTAGGATTTACAAGACATAAAATGAAAGCTAATTACATAATATCACAAAATGGAAGATAATTACATACTACTGGGAATCATAGCCTAGTCAAGTGACACATAACATTAACCATCATAGTCTACCTTTTGTCAACTTGGTACCTGTACACATAATCTTGAAATAAATATAAGTCTTACTTGCTCCTAACGTGGTAAAACAAGTGCGTATATAACTGGAAACACCCTTGCTGTTGCTGTTAGGTGCCATTGAGTCGGTTCTGACTCATAGCAACAGAACAAAACACTGCCTAGTCCTGCAACATCCTCACAATCTTTTGTTATGTTTGAGCCCATTGTTGTATCCACTATGTCAATCTGTCTTATTGAGGGAATTCCTCTTTTTCACTGACCTTCTACTTTACCAAGCATGATGTCCTTCTCCAGCAGCTGGTCTCTCCTGATAACATGTCCAAAGTATGTGAATTGAAGTCTTGTCATCCTTGCATCCAAGGAGCACTCTGGTTGTATTTCTTCCAAGACAGACTTGTTCATTCTTCTGGCAGTCCATGGTATATTCAGTATTCTTCACAAACATCATAATTCAAATGCACCAATTCTTATTTGGTCTTCCTTATTGATCGTCCAGCTTTCACATGCATATGAGGAGATTGAAAATACCATGGCTTGGGTCAGGTGCACCTTAGTCCTCAAGGTGACATCTTTTCTTTTTATCACTTTAAAGAGGTTTTTTTGTAGCAGATTTGCCCAATGCAATGTGTTGTTTTATTTCCTGACTGTTGTTTCCATGGGCATTGATTGTGGATCCGAGTAAAATGAAATCCTTGACAACTTCAATCATTTCTCCGTTTATCATGATGTTGCTCATTGGTCCAGTTGTGAGGATTTTTGTTTTCTTTATGTTTAGGTGTAACCCGTACTGAAAAAGCTGTGATCTTTGGTCTTCATCAGTAAGTGCTTCAAGTCCTCTTCACTTTCAGCAAGCAAGGTTGTGTCATCTGAGTAACGCAGGTTGTTAATGAGTCCTCCTCCAAACCTGATGCCCCATTCTTCTTCATATAGTCCATATTCTTGGATTATTTGCTCAGCATACAGATTGAATATGTATGGTGAAAAGATACAACCTTGATGCGCACCTTTTCTGACTTTAAACCATGCACTATCCCCTTATTCTGTTCGAACAACTTCCTCTTGATGCACGTACATATTCTTCATGAGCACAATTAAGTGTTCTAGAATTCCCATTTTCCACAATGTTATCCGTAATTTGCTATGACCCACACAGCCAAATGCCTTAGCATAGTCAATAAAACACAGGTAAATATCTTCTGGTATTTTCTGCTTTCAGCTAGGATTCATCTGACATCAGCAATGATATCCCTGGTTCTACATCCTCTTCTGAAGCCAGCTTGAATTTCTAGCAGTTCCTTGTTGATATTCTGTGGCAGGTGCTTTTGAATGATCTCCAGCAAAATTTTGCTTGCGTGTGATATTACTGATATTGTTTGATAGTTTCTGAATTTGGTTGGATCACCTTTCTTGGGAATAGGCATAAATATGGATCTCTTCCAGTCTGTTGGTCAGGTAGCTGTCTTCCAAATTTCTTGGTGTAGACAAGTTAGTGCTTCCAGTGCTGCATCCGTTTGTTGAAACATCTCAGTTGGTATTCTGGTCAATTCCTGGAGCCTTGTTTTTTGCCGATGCCTTCAGCGCAGCTTGGATTTCTTCCTTCAGTACCATTCGTTCCTGATCATATGTTACCTCCTGAAATGGTTACACCTTGAACAATTCTTTTTGGAATAGTGACTCTGTGTATTCCTTCCATCTTCTTTTGATGCTTTCTGCATCGTTTTATATTTTCCCCGTAGAATCCTTTAGTATTGCAACTTGAGGCTTGAATTTTTTCTTCATTTCTTTCAGCTTGAGAAATGCTGAGCATGTTCTTCCCTTTTGGTATTCCATCTCCAGGTCTTTGCACATGTCATCAGGATATTTTGCCTTCTCGAGCTGCCCTTCGAAATCTTCTGTTCAGTTCTTTTACTTCATCATTTTTTCCTTTTGCTTTAGTAAAACTGACATGTCTGTCAGTTTGTCGCACTGTGAGGGCTTGTATATTGCTGTGATGCCAGAAGCTATGCCACCAGTATTCAAATAACAGCAGGGTCATCCATGGTTGACAGGTTTCAACTGAGCTTCCAGACTAAGACAGAATAGGAAGAAGAACTTGACAGTCTGCTTCTGAAAAGAATTAGCTAGTGAAAACCTTATGAATGGCAGCAGAATGTCTGATACTAGAAGATGAGCTCCTCAGGTTGGAAGGTATTCAAAATATGACTGGGGAAGAGCTGCCTTCTCAAAGTAGAGTTGACCTTAATGATGTGGATGAAGTCAAACTTTTGGGACCTTCATTTGCTGATGTGCAATGACTTAAAATGAGAAGAAACAGCTGCAAACACCATTAATATTTAGAACCTGGAATGTGTAAAGTATGAATCTAGGAAAATTGGAAATTGTCAAAAATGAAATGGAACGCATAAAGATCAATATCCTAGGCATTAGTGAGTGAAAATGGACTGGTATTCGTAATTTTGAATCAGACAATCATATGGTCTACTATGCCAGAAACAACTTGGAGTGGATTGGCATCACATTCATTGTCAAAAAGAACATTTCAAAATCTATCCTAAAGTACAACGCTGTCAGTGATAGGATAATATCCACATGCCTCCAGGGAAGACCAGTTAATATGACTATTATTCAAATTTACACACCAACCACTAAGGCCAAATATGAAGAAATTGAAGATTTTTACCAGCTTCTGCAGTCTTAAATTGATGGAACTTGCAATCAAGATGCACTAATAATCACTGGTGATTGGAATGTAAATGTTGGAAACAAAGAAAAAGGATCGGAAGTTGAAAAATATGGCTTTGGTGGTAGAAACGATGCTGGATATCATATGATTGAATTTTGCAAGATCAATGACTTCTTCATTCCAAGTACCTTTTTTCACCAACATAAACAGCAACTATACAACTGGACCTTACCAGATGGAATACACTGGAATCAAATCGACTACATCTGTGGAAAAAGATGATGGAAAAGCACAATATCATCATTCAGAACAAGGCCAGGGGCCGACTGCAGATCAGACCTTCAATTACTTATAGGCAAATTCAAGTTGAAACCAAAGAAAGTTAGAACAAGTTGACGAGAGCCAAAGTATGACCTTGAGCATATCCCACCTAAATTTAGAGACCATCTTAAGAGTAGATTTGAAGCATTGAACACGAATGACTGAAGACCAGATGAGCTGTGGAATGACATTAAGGATATCATACATGAGGAAAGCGAGAGGTCATTAAGAAGACAGCAGAGAAAGAAAAGACCTAATTGGATGTCAGAAGAGACTCTGAAACTTACTCTTGTAGCTAAAGCAAAAGGAAATGCACTAGCCCCACTTATATCTTATGTTTTATAAGAGATGGGATAAGGGAGGAAAGAAAACAAAAAAATGGGTATATATATGTGTGTGCGTGTATATATATATATATATATATATATATATATATATATATATATATATATATGTATATAAACTCATTGCCATCAAGTTGGTTCCGACTCATAGCTTCCTTATGTACAACAGAACAAAACACTGCCCGGTCCTGTGCTGTCCTCAAAATCGTTGTTATGCTTTAGCCTGTTGTTGCTGCCACTGTGTCAATCCATCTTGTTGAGCGTCTTCCTCTTTTTCGCTGACTCTATACTTTACCAAGCGTGATGTCCTTCTCCAGGGACTGGTCTCTCCTGATTACACGTCCAAAGTAGGTGAGACGAAGTCTTGCCATCCTTACTTTGAAGGAGGATTCTGGCTGTACTTCTTCCAAGACAGATTTGTTCGTTCTTCTGGCAGTCTGTGGTATATTCAATATTTTTTGCCAACACCATAATTCAAAGGCATCGATTCCTCTTTGGTCTTCCTTATTCATTGTCCAGCTTTCACATGCATATGAGGCGATTGAAAATACCATTGCTTGGGTCAGGTGCACCTTAGTCCCCAAAGTGACAGCTTTGCTTTTTTACACACACATGTATAATAAAACAAGAAAGAAATGCTTATAACAATTACAGTCCTTGTTTCTGCAATTGGTCACATGGCCATAACTGGTATTTAACTGGTATTTAGAACTACCTTTTTCACTGCCCATTCTATATTCCCTTTGCCTTCAGCAAGCACCTTAGCTAGTTGTGGTTCTTTGCCTGGTGGGGTGACCCAAATCTTCATTCCTGAAAAGTCTGAGCCATTAATAGTCATGTCAGAATTGGATTGCTGTAGCTTTCAATTGACTTTAATAACTGTTAAGGTCACATGGAACATGTTTAGTCTGAATTCTGTAAGGGCCAGGGAGAGAGAGAGAGAGAAGGGGCCTAGAGTCAGGAAGAAGCCTGCTGTCTTGTAAGCCATCTGCCCCAAGCAACGCCCCAGGCAACACCCCAGGTTCCACCTCAGACAAAGACTCTTCAGGCACAGCTAGGTATAGTTCATCCAATGGGAGTGGAAAGGATAATGGTTTTCCTGAAGAGGGTGGCTTAGCAGATAAAGATGGAGTAATCTCTTCAAATGGGAGGCGTGGTGCTGTTGGCAGGAGTGATTCAAAGGAATTTAGGGGCCCAATGTCTCCATCTTCCTGATTGTCTTCCCATATGTCCCCATCCCAAGTTTCAGAATCCCATTTCTTCCCAATCAATTCTCTCACTTTAAATTCAGACACCATTTGAGTTTGGGAATCCAGTTGGCATTGTAATTCAGTTCCTCTTTCGATAAGACTCTGTGTTTGGTTTTCACTATATCAGCTTTGTTACTGCAAGAAATAGGGCTTTCTTTCAGGGCGCAAGTGGCGACCTTCAGGTCTTTTATGCAGTGCTCAAGCTGTAGGTCTGAAGCCCTGAGCTCACCTCTTTCTTTCACTACTTTGTCTAGTGAAAATAGGACCAACTAATCAGCTTCTCTATACTTCTCATTCTAACAAAATTGTAGAAAAGCATCCAATATGCTAACACCCAGAGCCTTGTTTCTCACAAATATTTGATTTATTGAAGGTGATGGTTTGCTTATTTCCATTGCCGCCTCATGTCATGGATTAGCAGTGCTCTCTTTACTGTTGGAGGCAGAGTCTCATTAAGACTAGGCAGACTTGAGAACCAATTTAGAAAACTTATCCTTCCAATTTTGTTTCTCCAGAACCCCCCTCAGTACCAAATTTCTTCAGCTGGGTTCTCCAGAGAAGCAAAACCAGTGAAGCATATATATATATATATATATATATATATACACACACATATATATTTTTTTATATATATACACAGAGAGATTTATGTCAAGGAAATGGCTTACATGGTTGTGGGGTTGTGCAGCCTGGAAAGTCCCAAATCCATGGTCTGGTGTCAGGCTGGAGGCTTCTCCTGACTCACATGGTTACAGGAGTTGATGAACCCACAATCAGCAGGTCAGATGGTAGGCTCTTCGCTTATGGGGCTGGGGAATCTGGTGAATCCCAAAATTGGCAGGTCAGATGCAGAAAGCTGGCTCTCAGGGCTGCAGAAGCTGGCAAATCCCAGAATTAGCAGGTCAGACAACAGGCCCAAGTCCCAAGAAACGGAGATCAGATGACGATGAGATGGAGGCAGGATCCAGAGCAAGAGTGTCCATATATATTGGATGGAGGCCACACCTCAAGGAAGCTTCCTTTACATCAGATGAGGGTGTGATTTGAGTGAGGCTATGACTTCAGTCACATGCACTAGTAAGGGTGCAATTGAAGATACACTCCACACTAATCCCACCTCATAGAGGTTTAGATTTTACAAGACATAAAATGGAGATGCAGTGCTATGGATCCCTTTTGTGTGGCCTTTCTCATCATGGTCCTGTAACTCCCACCCAAGTCATTGGGTGAGACTGTGAAAATAAGGTAATTGGGGACCTCAAAGGGGATTGGTCAGTTTTGCCATCATGCTAGACTTAAAATGAGCCATCCCAGAGGAGGGAAGGAGAGGATCTCACCACCACCAAGGAAAAGGAGCCAAGAGCAAAGTGTGTCCTTTGGACCCTGCGTTGAAAAGCTCCAGGAACCAGGAGACTGAAAGACAGAGGTAGAGCGAGAGAAGGCTATAACACTGAAGACGGTAAGAAGCGGTGGGAGAGAAACGACGGCAGGAGAGACCAGCAGGAGACAGCGTGGTGGGCTTCCTGGCCCACAGAGTGAGAAAGCTGAGTACCTTCAGGCAGGAGACTTGCTGGTGCACTAGGGTGCCTCCGTGCCCTTCGTGGAGCTAGGTTTGCTGACCCAAGGAGCTAAAGCTGAGCACCTTCAGGCCAAGGCTTACTGGTGGAGTAGGATGCCTTTGGGAACTTTTGGCAGAGCCAAAAGAGCTTTTAACACTTGCACGAGCAAGGCAGAGGCTGAGAGGCCAGAGGGTACAGCTGAGAAAATGCTGTCCTGATGGAAGAACTGTATCCTGAATATTCATGAGCATGTTAGTTCCCTAGTAAACCCCATGATTATGAGTATGGGCTGTGAGTTTTGTGTGGCCATTACAATGAATTATCGAACCCAGGAGAGAAGTAGAGAATGCTGTGGGAGGGATGGTTGGTGTCAGAATTGGTAAAGATGGCAGAGAAAGGAGGCATGTCTAACCTCCACCTCATAAGAATCAGCCTTGGGCTGTTGATCTTGATTCTCCTTCCCTCTTGTGAAGTTAGAGGAAATCAAACACCACTGCATAACCATTTTTACAGAAGGATGATTATATAATATCACAAAATGGAGGATAATTACATCAGATCACAAAATGGAGGATAATCACATAGTACTGCAAATCATGTCCTAGCCAAGTTGACACATAACATTAACCATCATATTATTCGAGGCAGGCTATTTTGCTGGTACCTTCTCCCCAATGCCAGCATGACTGATACATCATTCTGGGAATGAACACTTCCACTGGCAGCTCTAGGTCTTTCAGTCTGCTTGACTTATTAGAGACGCCTCTTTTTCTCTCCCATGTGGTTAAGTAAGGAGTTCCTGGGTGATGCAAATGGTTAAGCACTGGGCTACTAACAGAAAGCTTGGCGGTTCAAACCCACCCAGAGGTGCCTTAGAAGAAAGTCCTGGCAATCTGCTTCTAAAAGGTCACAGCCATGAAAACCATATGGAGTACAGCCCTACTCTACACACATGGGGTCACCGTGAATTGAAATTGATTCAATGGCGACTTTTTTTTATTTTTATTTTTTTTAATGGTTAAGCGTCCTGCTAGCTTTTGCTCTGGGCAAATAGGGATTGAGACCATTTGGGTTAACCACAAAGAAATTCTTATTCTTCCTCCTTGCTCTCATGCTTCTTTCCAGGTGATCCCTTATTTGCACTTTTTGTAGCGTTCTCTTGGGTAGATGGGGTCCCTCCATTGCTGTAACCCCCTCCTGCGTATTCTGGTCTGTAACCACTTTATTTTCTCCATCAATCCTTTCATCTCCTTTTTATCTTTAGAAAATGCTCATGGATCTCTTCCTGTTTGCGTTTAGAATTTATTCTTCCTTGTAATCTTTCATTATCACTTTAGTGGGATCTCAGGGGAGAAAAAGACAAATGTGTGCTTGATCCACCACCCTGCACCAGGAGCCTTTTAATCATATTGTTCTAGTCAGAACATGAATAAACATAGATTGAGAGATTTCCATCATCACTGGCTAATTGTCCATACTGCAATAAACTATTAAACCATTATTATAAGCTATTACTCATTCAGTAGATCATGAAGCCATTCATGTTAGGTGGGACCTGAGGAACAACAGAAGCTTAACGGTAGGAATGTGGAGAGAAGATGCGTACCGTGGGGCATAGAAGCCTCATACAGATGCACACCACTAGCTGCAGCATCAGTAAAGGTGCCGCCATATTCTAGAGGGTCCTCAACAGAACACCAGCCTGACGAGCTATTAGTAAGTATTATATGAAAGTATTCTGGGACAAAATAAGTTTGAGGATTCCTGGGTTAAACAAAAGTAAACTGGCTCCTTTGCCGCAGGATTTCTCAGAACCTAATATGCCAATATGACCTGCAACTCTTCAAGAGTGTAATATAAAATAAAACATTTCTCAAACTCCTCTGATCATAGAACCCTCTTGTTGTAGTGTATACTATGCCATGGAATGTGCTTTGGAAACCCTATTCTATTTCTGCTCCAAAGACCACCTGGAGGAAGTACGGAAGAAAAAAAGAAAAAAGAAAAAAAAAGGCGTGAAAGAAAAGAAGGTAAAACAGAGGAGGAATGTATCTGTATCTTAAATCTTTCTATTTGCCTGACTTTTAGGCTGTACTCTCATCAAGACCTGAACTCCTTTTGGCAGAATCATGCTTTTAGAAGGCTTCTCTTAGTTATTGCACTGGTCTCTTTACCTGAGGAGACTTAGATATGCTGCATTCCATATCTGACTTTCAGAATGTCAGAGCTGGAAAGAAACATGGTGGTCACATAGTTTAATCCCCTGTTGTATTAGGGAGAAACCCCAGAAGCAAAGAAGTAAAGGGCTTACCCAAGGTCCTACTGCAAATTAGGGGTGAGTATTTTTATGGGATTAGAGGAGCCCCATAGGGTCCTATGAGTCGGAATTGACTTGACGGCAAAGGGTATGGGCTGGTGCAGTGGTTAAGAACTCAGCTGCTAACCAAAGATGTTGGCAGTTTGAATCCATGAGCCACTCCTTGGAAACTCTATTTTATAGGGTCACTATGGGTCAGAATTGACTTGATAACAACTGTTTTTTTTTTTTCAGTTATGGGATTAGAGCAAGTTTTCACATCCTCTGCCCAGTAGAACACCTAATCTCTGCTTATGATAGAAAAATCCATGATAATGTTTTCAGTCAAATGCCCTACAGTTTGGTTCCCAGTTGACCCCAAATATCACTCTCCTTCCTCTGAACTTCCACAGTTCTGAGGACCAGATGCCACAGCTCATTTCAAGACCTTCCATCTGCTTGTTCCTTGGAGATCACAGGCTTGGACCAGAAGGGACACAGACAGATGATCCTCCTTTTGAAATCACTTATTGGGGCTCAGGGTGGCTACATAATGGCTGGTCAGTATTTGAGGGTCTCCTCTGTACGTGTGGTCTTACAAATTGGCCAAAGGAAACTGAGACAACTAAAAGTGTCCCTTTGTTTATTTTTCAAATTCTAATTCTCCTGCCTTATGTAACCCTGACTCAGGTCTTAGGTTTTTTTTTTTTTTTTTTAAATAATTTTTATTGTGCTTTAAGTGAAAGTTTACAAATCAAGTCAGTCTCTCACATAAAAACTTATGTACACACCTTGCTACATACTCCCAATTACTCTCCCCCAATGAGACAGCCCACTGTCTCCCTCCACTCTCTCTTTGCGTGTCCATTTCATCAGCTTCTATGCCCCTCTACCGTCTCATCTCCCCTCCATGGAGGAGATGCCGACATAGTCTCAAGTGCCCACCTGATCCAAGAAGCTCACTCCTCACCAGCATCCCTCTCCAATGCATTGTCCAGTCCAATCCATGTCTGAAGAGTTGGCTTTGGGAATGGTTCCTGTCCTGGGCCAACAGAAGGTCTGGGGGCCATGACCACTGGGGTCCTTCTAGTCTCAGTCAGACCACTAAGTCTGGTCTTATGAGAATTTGGGGTCTGCATCCCACTGCTCTCCTGCTCCCTCAGGGGTTCTCTGTCATGTTCCCTGTCAGGGCAGTCATTGGTTGTAGCTGGGCACCATCTAGTTCTTCTGGTCTCAGGCTGATGTAGTCTCTGGTTCATGTGGCCCTTTCTGTCTCTTGGGCTTGTAATTATCAGATCTTAGGTTTTAGAACAGAAGTTTGAAATTTAGAGGAAGGAATAGGTGGAATCATCCTCATCGGTATGCTTTGCCTGTTGTTAATGTTATTAGCTGCTGTTGAGTTGGCCCCTGACTCATGGTGACCCCATGTACAACAGTTCTGCAACATCCTGAAGATCAGTTGTGGAGAGGATCATTGGGATCCATAGGTTTTCACTGGCTGATTTTCAGAAGTAGATAAACAGGCCTTTCTTCCTAGTCTGTCTTAGTCTAGAAGCTCTGCTGAAACCTGTTCAGCATCATAGCAACATGCAAGCTTCCATTCAAAGACAGGTGGTGATTGCATATGAGGTGCATTGGCCAGGAATTGAATCAAAGTCTCCCATATGGAAGGTGAGAATTCTACCACTGACCTACCATGGACCACACAGTGATAATGGTCACACAATACCGTACAGTGCTTTTCCTACCAGTGGAATAATTTAGGAATACTGAACTTGAAAGACTGAGAGACTCTTGGAAATCATTTGATCCAACCCTTGCAAGTGAAGAAACTCAGTCCAGTGGGTGAAAGGATTTGTTTGAGCTCTGCAGTGGCTGCTGAGCTATGTTAGGACCTAGCCCCTTGGGTACCAGCCCTGTGCACTTTCACTCTCTAACTCTGCCTCAATGTCAGCACATGTCATCCCAAACTTACGATGTGTTCGTGTTATGCTGAACCACACTTAACAACTGTTCTTTTTTTTGGTACATCTTATCGTCAATAATATGTTGCCCCAAGTAATTTGCTAATGTTATCTTTCTCAGATGTTCACTCGAAGATGTTCACTTTTATGATTTACTGGTCAAAACTGCTGGATTTATAAATATACTGATAATAAAAAGTAATAATAATGAAAGCAAAAAAAAAAAAATGAGGTGTTCAGCTTATGTCGGAACTGACTTACAATGGAGCCGTCGGAATGAACCCTGTCATAAGTAAGGGACTACCAATATTTGAGGTTAACTCTGCTACCTTCAACCACCAGGACTTAAATGTATTACTTTTCTGTATCTTCATTTAACAGCACTTTGAAGAGAAATGCTATCAGTTTTTGAGATAGGATGATTAGAAGAATCCAGTGTGTTCATTTAGGGAGGGGAGGGAGGAAGAAGGAGTTGGTTTTTCTTGACAGTGTTACAAAGCTGCAAACATTTTTTGAAATATCCTCAGCAAAATTTTACTTGCATGTGATATTAATGATATTGTTCAATACTGGTGGCATAGCTTCCAGCATCACAGCAACATGCAAGCCACCACGATATGACAAACTGACAGATGAGTGGTGTCATGGATTGAATTACGTCCCCCGAAAAATACATGTATTATTTGGGCTGGGCCCTGATTCCCGGTATTGCGTGATTTTCCTGTATGTTGCAAATCCTGCCTCTATTATGTTAATAATGGAGGATGGGTGGCAGTTGTGTTAGTGAGGCAGGACTCAACCTACAAGATTGGACTGTGTCTTGAGGCAATCTCTTGAGATATAAAAGATAGAAGGAAGCAGAGAGACGGGGTGGGGCGGGGGGACCTCAAACCACCAAGAAAGCAGTGCCAGGAGCAGAGCGTGTCCTTTGGACCTGGGGTTCCTGAGCAAAGAAGCTCCTAGTCCAGGGAAAGATTGATGAAAAGGCCAACAGAGAGAGAAAGCCTTCCCCTGGAGCTGACACCCTGAATTTGGACTTTTAGCCTACTTACTATGAAGAAGTAAATCTGTCTTTGTTAAATCCATCCACTTGTTATAGCAGCACTAGATGACTAATCTAAGACAGGTGGATATAAGATATAAAGATAGATTTAAAAAAAAGTTGAAATTGAGTTGGTTTTTGACTCATGGCAACCCCAAGTGTTTCAGAGTAGAACTGTGCTGCCCAGGTTTTCAATGGCTGTGATCTTTTGGAAGTAGATATAGACATATAGATAAAGATATATCTACCTGTGTGTTTTTACATATAGCCTCTTACAAATCTCTACCTTTTTTGAGGAGACATAGGTGTTACTGTTTTTTAAACCAATAGATTTAATTTAGAAAAAAGGGAAAAAGCTAATAATCTCTACATGCCTCTTGTGTATACCACAGTGTCAGCAAAAAAGATAATAAAAGGCAAAGCATATAGATAGAAGAAAACAGAAGCTAAAGTGCTGAGAAACCTCTTCCCCCCACCCCCCCAAAGAGATTATTTTGGTAACCCTCAAGGAAAATAGAAAAACTCTTGACCTAAGAAGAGGAAGAAAGGGGGAAAAACAATGAAAACTAAACAATTGATTTAATTCAATGAGAAACGGAAGGAATGCAAGATAAAAGTATCTGCTGCAGGAGGTGCTGAGGAAGGAAGGGAGTTAGGAGACCAAACTGGTTTCAGAGTAACAAAACCCACTTTGGAAACAAAGAAGCACAAAACCAAGTTTTCCATTTCCTACTTATGTTCTTAGCTCTGGAATCAGATTGTTCAATTTTTATTTTAAGTCCCAGGTGTCAAGGTATAAAAATTTTCCATGTTGCTTTTTAAATTTTTTTTGCTAAGATGTAGCAGGTTTTATTACCTTTTCTGTGCGTCTTATTGATTTTTTTAAATTAAAAATTTTAAAAAGCATTTTTTTTTTTTTTTTACCCATTTCCATGTGGGAGCCTCACAGAATCCTAGACTCACAATAATAAGTCCTGACATTCCATGTGCTGTGACCCTCAGACACCCTGCTCTTGATGAAGGGGAGTAAAGCATGCGTGAGCATCAACAAACAAATGGAAAATCACAGTGACTGGCTGGCCCAGCCGCCACATAGCTGAAAAGCAAGGAAGGCCTAGGACCCACTGTCTGACACATTCATGCTGCCCTGGGAGCATTTGTGGGGCACTAGAACACTGTCTACATCAACCCTTCATATTTGAGAGGAGGACACTCACACACAGGAGGGTAAGGTGCCTGCTTGAGGCAGGCTGGGCATGGCAAGATAGCTGAGTTTACAGAGGTTCTAGAATGACCAAATCTTCTTCCAACTGGTCTCCCCACTTCTTGCTTACACCCTAACCTCATACATTCTGTGCATAGCAGTGGGAACCATCTTTTTAAACACAAGGGTCACTAAGAGAGTGCAGGGGGTACAGATGGTACGAGGTGACACTGTCAGAGAGGGTGATACCAAAATGACTGTGTATAAAATTTTTATGCAGTGTTTCAGCTGAAACATTATTTTTTATAAAAATAAGCCTGTAGTGGAAGAGATTAAAGATAGTGGCCTAGTCAGATACACTACGCCATCCCTATACAGTAAAGACATGAGAAACAAAGTAAAACAGATACAGATGACAACCCTGGAACCCTGAGCATCAAATGAAAGGATATAGAATTACATCAAACACTGACTGGAAAAAGAAACTGAATTACAGCAGCTAATGGGGAGAGATACAGAGTAGAGATGCCATGCCAGATAGCCCCATAGAGAAGGGCCATTTTGAGACAAAGCCAGCAGCAACCCTGGATGAGAAGCACAGGAAGAGGATATCACAGAACTCCCAATAGGAGAAACTATGTTGAAATACCTGTAGTGAAACAAGGTGAGTAGGACATAAACTGGAGATAAGGAGGGAAAGTACAAGAAGGATGACAAGAGCTTCAGGGATCCCAGAGTAGACAGAGCAGGGAGAAAATCAGGACCCAGAAACAGGACAACTCTCCAAAAGCAGCAACTGACCTATAGGGCAGGTGGCAAGCAAGCAGAGAACAATAGACGAACCTTTCCCTTTTTTTTTTCTCTCTCTCTTCCCCCCACTTGGCCACCATCCCTGCCTCTCCCCTACCAGAGAGAGCATCAGCACACTCCCCGAATGCCCACCCCACTCCTCTCCTACCTGGGAGAGTGCCTGCACAACCACCGGCCACCCATTTCTCCCCCACCAAACAGAGAGCCTGCATGCTCCTTAGTCACCTGCCCTGCCTCTTCCCCACCCAGGAGAGTATCTGAGCGACCCCTGACCACCTGCTCTACCCCTCCCCTGCCTGGGAGAGCACTTTTGTGACCCTTGGAAGCTCTTGCCACCCCTCTCCTGGTGGAGAAAACTCCTTTGTGTCCACCTGACTGACTGTACCACCCCTCCTGATGGAGGGAGCAACTCAGCACCCTCCAGATGCCTGCCTTACTCATTGTCCATCACCTGCACTCCTGCTAAGCAACTATGAGTATTCCTGTACCACCAGATAGTGCCTGCTCAGTATATCCTCAGCCATCTCATATATACAGTGAACAATGATGAGGGCTTGCCTTGGTCACCATCGCCCTGTCCAACTGGGGGCAGGAAATGAATGCCACTGGGCTACCAGATAAGTGATCAGCAAAGCTCACCTGACCTGCCTGCACTGATAAATCAAAACAAAACAAAAAAATCATAAATAAATAAAACACCTTAATGCCTTGGAGACAATACCAAATCAAATCATATAAAGAAACAAGACAAAATGGCTCAGCCAAATAACCAAAATGAAGTGGCAAGAAATCTTCCTGAAGGAGAGATGGCAATGGAACTGCCTAATAATGAACTCAAAAGGCTTATATATAGGGTCTTCAAAGAGACCGAGGAAAACACAGACAAAACCCCAGAAGAATTCAGTAAAACAACACAAGAACACAATGCCAAATTAAATAGACAATTAGAAAAAATACAAAACACAGCCACTAAAAATCCAGAACAATAACAATAAAATATCAGAAATAGATAACTTAATGGAAGGATATAGAAGTAGAATTGAAACAGTGAAAGAAAGAACTAGTAAAATAAAGGACAAATCCCTAGATACCAATTTGTTTGAGAAAAAAAAATGAAGAAAGCCTAAGAGTTATGTGGAACACTATGAAGAGGAATAATTAACCTGTGATGGGAATCTTAGGACAGCAGGAGACAATAAATAAATAAATAAAAAGACAGAGGAAAATTTTGAAGATTTGCTGAAAGAAAATTTCTCCGATATCGTGAAAGATAAGATTTTCATACAAGAAGCTCAATGATCCCCATATAGGATAGACCCCAAAAGAAAGTCAACAAGACATATCATAATCAAACTTTCCAAGTTCAAAGATAAAGAAAATAACCTACAAAGGGACTCCAATAAGGCTAAGCTCTGATTTCTCAGCAGAGACCATGCAGGCAAGAAGGCAATAGGATGATATACACAAAACACTGAAAAAAAAAAAAAATTGGCAACCAGGAATCATATACCCAAAAATACTGCCTCTCAAATATGACGGTGAAATTAGACATTCCCAGACATGCATAAATTAAGGGAATATGTAAAAACCAGGTTATACTTACAAGAAATATTAAAGGAAGTCCTTTGGATTGAGAACAAATGACAGAAGACAACAACCTGAGGTAAAACCACACAATGGCTTCACCAAGTTGCTGACCCAGATAGAGAAATCTCAAAAGTAAAATAAAGCTAGAGAACCAAAAACAGGGAGCCAGAGATGTCAATCCCAAATCAACAACAACTTCAAAACAGAAATGAGAAATGAACGGTATAGTTACAGAACTTCCATGTGGAGAGGAAGTCAAACAGATATCTAACAAAACAAAACAAAACAAAACAAAACAGACTGTTTTAACATAGGATAATAAAGGTAAGCCTCATACTAACCACAAAGAAGACTAACATACCTACCAACCAAAATAAAGAAGAAGAAAATAAAAAGACTCAGAAAAACTGACAAAAACAAAGGGAATGAAAAGACAATCCGTGAACAAAAAGAACTCAGCACAGAAAATTAAGCAGAACAAAGAAACTGTCAACACCACAATAAAAAATGTAACAAAATGACGGCAGTAAATTCATGTCTATTGATAATCACACTGAATGTAAATGGGTTAAATGTACCAGTCAAGAGACAGAGTAGAAGAATGGGTTAAAAAAACATGACCCATCACTGTGTTGCCTACAAGAGACACAACTCAGACACAAAGACATAAAGAGGTTAAAAATCAAACTGTGGGGAAAAAAAATCAAGCAAACATTAACCAAAAAAAAGCAGGAGTGGCAATACTGATCTCTGACAAAACAGACTCTAAATCAAACTCCATCATAAGATAAAAGGAAAGATATTATATAAAGATTATGGGATCAATCTACCAAAAGGACAAAACTGTAATAAATATCTAGGCACCCAATGACAGAGCTCCAAAATACACAGAGCAAATCCTAACAGAAAAGAAAAGAGAAATAGACAGTTTTAAAATAATAGTAGGAGACTTTATCACACCACTTTTGACAATGGACAGAACAACTAGAAAGAAACTCAATAAAGATACAGAAGATCTGAATAACACAATCAGTGAACTTGACCTCATAGACATGTACAGAGCACTCTACCCAACAGCAGCACAGTATACATTCTTCTACAGTGCGCATGGATCATTCTCCAGAATAGACCATATCCAAGGCTACAAAGCAAGAGTCAATAAATTCAAAATTACGACATACTACAAAGCATCTACTCAGATCACCAGGCTATAAAATTAGAAATCAATAACAGGAAGAACAAGGGAAAAACATCAGACACTTGGAAACTGAACAACACCATGCTTAAAAACCACTGGGTATTAGAAGAAATTAATGAAATTAAAAAATTTCTAGAATTAAACATGAATAAAAATACAACATACTAAAACCTTTGGGACACAGAAAAGGCAATGTGCTCAGTGGCCAATTTACAGCAACAAATGTACACATCAACAGAGATGAAAGGGTCAAAATCAATACCTTAACTCTATAACCAAACATATAGAAAACGAGCAGAAAAAGAACCCCACATCTGCCAGAAGAAAAGAAATAATAAAGATTAGAGCAGAAATAAATGAAACAGAGATACAATAGAATCAATAAGACTAGAAGCCAGTTCTTTGAAAAGCGCTGGCCAAATTGCCAAAAGAAAAAAAGAAGATGCAAATAACCAAAATAATATATGAGATGGGTGACATCACAATAGAACAAGCTGAAATAAAAAGGATCATAAGAGAATACTATGAAAAATTATATGCCAACAAATTTGAAAACCTAGAGGAAACGGAGAAATTCACAGACAAGCCCTATCTACCTAAACTAACACAAACTGAGGTAGAAAATCTGAAAAGACACATAACAAAACAAGAAATTGAAGAGGTCATAAAAAAAAAAAAAAAAAAATCCAACCAAAAAAAGCCCTGGCCTGGATGGTTTCACTGGAAAATTCCACCAAACATTCAGAGACAACTTGACACCAATACTACTCAAACTTTTCCAGTATATAGAAAAGGAAGGAATACTCCCGAATTTATTCTATAAGGGCAATGTAACTCTGATACACCATGACCAAATGGGATTCATACCAGATATCTGAGGATTATTCAAGGATTATTCAAAATTAGAAAATCAATCAGCATATGAGCTGGAACCAACTCGATGTTACCTAACAACAACAACAACCCACCACATAAATAAAACGAAGGAAAAGAATGGCATGATCATCTCAATTGATGCAGAAAAGGGCATTTGATAAAATCTAACACCCATTTCTGATAAAAAAAAAAAAAAATTCACCAAAATAGGAATAGAAGGGAAATCCCTCAATAGAATTAAGGACATATACACAAAACCAACATTATTCTCAGTGGAGAGAGACTGAAAACGTTCCCTCTGAGAATGGGAACCAGACAAGGATGCCCTTTACCAGCACTCTTATTCAACATTGTACTGGGAGGCTTAGCTAGATAAAGGGCATCCAGATTGGTAAGAAAGAAGTAAAAATACACTTATTCAGACAACATGATCCTACACATAGAGGATCCCAGAAAATATAAGAAAGCTATTGAAATTAATAGAAGAATTCAGCAAAGTGGCAGGGTGCAAGATCAACACACAATAATTAGATTCTTCTACACTAACAAAGAGAACTCTAAAAAGGAAATTAGGAAAACAATACAATCTACAATAGCATCCCCAAAAGACGTAATACTTAGGAATAAACCTAACTAGGATCATAAAAGACTTATGCAAAGAAAACTACAAAATTACTGCAAGAAACCAAAAGTGACCTTCATAAACTGAAAAACATACCATGCTCATGGATAGGGAGACGTAACATTGTGAAAATGTCAATACCACTCAAAGCAATCTACAATCTTGATCCAAATTCCAACATAATTCTTTAACAAGATTGAAAAACTAATCACCAACTCTATATGGAAAGGAAAGAGTCCCCGGAGAAGTAAAACATTACTGACAAAAAAAAAGAACAAAGTAGGAGATCTCACACTATCCAATCTCAGAACCTACTATACAGCTATGGTAGTCAAAAGTCTGGTACTGGTACAATGACAGACAGACACATAGACAAAATAAAAAGAATTGAGAACCCAGAAATAAATCCATCTATCTATGGACACATGATCTTTAATAAAGGGTTGAAGTCCAATAAATAGGAAAGAGATAGTTTCTTTAAGAAATGATGCTGGCAAAACTGGATATCCATTTGTAGAAAAATGAAACAAGATCCATACCTCACCCTATACACAACAACTAAGTCAAATGGATCAAAGACCTAAACGTAAAACCTAAAACTACAAAGTTTATGAAAAAAAAATAGAGACAATGATAGGAATGCTAATTTATGATATAAATAGAAATTAAACATAACTAAAAATTCACAAACTCCAGAAGATAAACTAGATAACTGGGCCCTCCTAAAAATTAAATACTTCTGCTCATCAAGAGCCTTTTCCAAGAGAGTAAAAAGAAAACCTACAGACTAGGAAAAAATTTTTGGCAATGACATATCTGATAAAGGTTTAATCTCTAAAATATATAGAAAACTTCAACAAGTCAACAATAAAAAGGCAAGCAACTCAATTGCAAAATGGTCAAAGAACATGAACAGACACTTCACCAAAGAGGACATTAAGGCAGCCAACAAATACTTGAAAAGATTCCCATGATCATTAGCCATGAGAAAGATATAAATCAAAACCACAGTGAGATACCATCTTACCCCTGATGGCACTGATCAAAAATTCAGAAAACAATAATGCTGGTGAGGTTGTGGGGAGATTGGAATTCTCATACACTGCTGGTGGGAAAGTAAAATGGTACAACCACTATGGAAAATGTTATGGTGCCTCCTTAAAAGATAGAAATACCATAGGATCCAGTAATCCCACTCCTAGGAATATACCCTAGTGAAACAAGAGCTGTCACACGAATAGACATATACATACCCATGTTCATTGCAGAATTATTCACAATAGCAAAACCATGGAAACAACTTAAGTGCCCATCAACAGATGAATGGATAAACAAATTAGGGTACATACCCACAATGGGATACTACGCAATGATAACGAACAATGATGAATCCAGGGAACATCTCACAACATGAATGAGTCTGGAGGGCATTATGCTGAGTGAAGTAAGTCAATCACAAAGGACAAATATTGTATGAGATCAGTATTATAGAAACCCAACATAGGTTTACACACAAAGAAACAATTTTTTGATGGTTAGAGGAAGGGGAGAGGTAGAAAGGGGAAATCACTAGATAGTAGGTAAGTGTTAACTTTGGTGATGGGAAAGATGATACAGAGGATAGGGGAAGTCAACACAACTTGACCAAAGCAAAGGAAGACACTTCAAGGAACACAAGAGAAAAAAAAAAAAAAAGAGGCAACTACATAAATACTATAGCATATACAACCCTGCAACTACAGTAAAAACAAATAATAACTTACAAGCAGATACACAGGCAGACACTTATGCTGAATAGGCGAAGGAGAGTGTATAGGAGGGTACCCATGTATATATATAGATTAGGATGTGGATATTTTTACGAATGTATTTGTATGTTCAGCATTTATATTCACATATATACTAGAACACAAAGGGGGCACAGTCATAGAACCTTTCTAGACATATCCAAACACCTTGAGGGACTAAGTTACTGGGGCTGAAGGCTGGAGACCATGGTCTCAGGGAACATCTAGGTCAATTGGCATAATATAGTTCATGAAGCAAGTGTTTTATATCCTGGTTTGGTGTGTAGCGTCTAGGGTCTTAAAAGCATGTGAGTGGCTATCTAAGATATATCTATAGGTCATAGCACGTTCAGAGCAAAGGAGAATGTAGAAAACCAAAGACACAAGGAAAATATTAGGCCAAAGGACTAATGGACCCCATGAACCACAGCCTCCAGTGGCCTGAACCCAGAAGAAGTAGATGGTGCCTGGCTACCACCACAGACTGCTCTGATAGGGATCACAACAGAGGGTCCAGGACAGAGTGGGAGAAAAATGTAGAACAAAATTCAAATTCACGAAAAAGACCAGAATTACTGGTCTGACAGAGCATTGGAGAAACTCTTGGGACTTCACCGCCACCCACCCCCCCGCCCCGGACATCCTGCTAACTCTGAACTAAAGCCACTCTCGAAGTCTACCTTTCAGCCAAAGATTAGACAGGCCTATGGTGGCGCAATGGTTAAGAGCTATGGCGAACTATGGGTGCTAACCAAAAGGTTGCCAGTCTGAATCCACCAGCAGCTCCTTGGAAACCTTTTGGGGCAGTTCTGCTGTGTCCTATAGGGTCATTACAAGTTGTAATCGACTTGATGGCAGTGGTATAAAGCAAATAATAACACACGTGTGGAATGTCCTCCTTAAATCAATCAAACATATGGGACCACATGGGCAAAGATGAGAAGGCAGGAAGGGACAGGAAAACTGGACCAATTAAAATGGGGAACCCAGGGCCGAAAGGAGGAGAGTGCTGACACATTGTGGGGATTGGAACCAATGTCAGGAAACAATTTGTGTATGGATTTTTGAATGTGAAACTAATTTGCTCTCTAAACTTTCACCTAAAGTACAATTAAAAAAAAAAATACCTGTAGTTGGTTACAACAAAAAAACATTTTTTATAAGAGTGGCTTACATGTATCAATGTGCCTACAAAGCTAAAACTCTATGCTAATTTACTTTTTGAACCTTACTAATGTGTTCTGGGCCAGAACTGTCATCATCACCCAGTTACAATGATGCTTCAAATCACGTGGTTTTATCTGCATGTCCTATAAGCACTCGCTGTTGTCATTGCTATGGTGTTTTTATAAAAAACCAGTTGCTGACGAGTCGATTCCAACTCATAGCAACTCTATAGGACAGAGTAGCACTGACCTGTAGAGTTTCTCCAAGGAGCGCCTGGTGCATTTGAACTGCCGACTTTTTGGTTAGCAGTGTAGAACTTAATCACTGCGCCGCCAGGGTTTCCTCTGGTGTTTTTATAGTCGCTGATTTAGTCAGTTTTTCTGGTGTTTTAGCTACAATATTGTGGTAATTAGTTAAATGCCTAGTTAAATGATTTTCAGATAAACAATAAATAATTTTTAGTATGAATGCATCCTAAATAGTGCGTGGGACACACTTATACTAATTTTTTTGTTGTTGCTTACCTGAGATTCACATTTAACTGGGCATCCTGTATTTTATCTGGCAATCCTATGTACTGGGGATTTTTAGGAAATCTTCCCTTTTCTGCTTCTTTCTTTTTTTCTTGGCTGTGCATAGACGTAATGCCTGGAGGTGTGGCAGCTATTTTGTGACCAGGAAGTAACAAACATGAACACGGGGACTAGAAAGGCAAAGAGAGTTGAGTTGCTAATGGTGTTGCTGGACAGCTGCACCAGTGCTGAACTGCCTGTCTCTAGTCTTCTTGCTATGGGAAAAACAAGGCAAAACTCCCCAAAACCCAAGCTGACTATGCCACCATAGATAGGGCTTCTGTTTTTTGAGCTTGAAGCTTTATGAGGGCAAGGATCTTGTCTGTCTAGTGTCCCCTGTATCTCTTTTGCCCAACACAATACCTTGGACAGTGTTTCCTCAATAAACATTTGTGGAATAGATGAATAAATGATATTTAATAAAAAAACTAGGCAATTCATGTTATCTCCTTGTATCTTATCCAAGATGGTACCATACTTCTTATTTACATCAGGGACTGGCAGCTACAAAAGAAGGGTTTTTTTTTTTGCAACACAAACAATTTTTTAAATTCCTGGAAATTTGGACTCTTAAGATCAGCGTTTTTCAAATTTCGGTTTGCAACACATTAGTGGGCCATGAAATCTAGTTAGTGGGTCATGACCAGCATTAAATAAAAAAGGGAAGGAGAATGAGCAGGACGAAAAAGAAATAGAATAAAATTTTAAAATATCGGCATTGTACCTTTTTTTTTTTTTTGGGAAATAATAGCTGCTGATATATATGTACACACACACATACACACAATTATGTGCCCTATATTGTGATGTAATGTGTATTTTACTGTGGATCACAGTAAAAAAAAAAAATGAAAGCCAAGCTCAAGATGAGTATTATTCAAATTCCACATGTCTCTACGTGGAAGTTACACAGGCCCAGTTCTTGATGTAATGTGTATTTTACTGTGGATCACAGTAAAAAAAAAAAATGAAAGCCAAGCTCAAGATGAGTATTATTCAAATTCCACATGTCTCTACGTGGAAGTTACACAGGCCCAGTTCTTGTCCCTGAGCCACCTATAATTAGCTGGGTGGCTCTGAGAGGTGAAGTACTCTATTTGACTACATTTTACGATTTATAAAACTCTTTCATACAAACAATCTTAGAAGAACTCGGTGGAATAGATGCTCTCCCAGTTGTTGCTGTGTGTGTAATATGATAGCCACTAGCTACCGGTTTTAGCTACGTGTGACTGTCGAGCGCTTGAAATGCGGCTGGTGGGAACGAGAAGCTAAATTCTTTATTTTATTTGATCTATTTAAACTTAAAAAATTGATACTTGGTTCAGTTACTGGAAAAAGATTTTTGGAACAACTTGGGTATGTGAATTTTTTTTTCAACTATAAACTTTATGAAATACAGATCAAATATTTCAGATGAGAACTCAGTTTCCAAATTGAAAGGTGCTGTAAGTATAAAATACTTGCTGAATTTCAAAGTTTTCATACAGAAAAAAGAATGTACCATAGCTCATTGATAACATTGAAAGATAATATGGGTATATCGGGTTAAGTGAAATAAATTATCTATTTCTACTTTTTGTAATGAAGTTTCTAGAAAATCCAAAACAGCATTTTTGGCTCCTGTTACGTGGCACTGCTCTAAGGATGAAGTGTCTTGGCCCAGGCCACAGGATGAGTAAGTGCTGCAACCCTATCACAGTCCAAGTCATTTGACTCCAGATCCACGGCTCCTTCCACAAAACAAGTCACAGCTCACTAGGGCTCACTGTGTAGAAGATAATAATAATGAAAAGGATGGTTAATGTTTATGGAGTGGCTGTCATGTCCTGGAATAAGCCCTGGTGGTAGGTTTGGTTAGGTGCTCGGCTGCTAACCAAAGGCTGGCAGTTTGAGCCCATCAGCCGCTCCACAGGAGAAAGATATGGCAGTCTGCTTCTGTAAAGATCTACAGCCTTGGAAACCCTCCCTGTGGGGCAGTTCTACTCTGCCATGTTGGGTTCCTATGAGTTGGAATCTACTCAGTGGCAATGGGTACATGTTACCTCCCAAAGAGATTCCAGCTGCTTCTGCAAAGGCGATAGCTCAGGAGATGGCCCCAACTGTCCAGTTACCAGCATGGGGCTGCTGGGCTCTGGGCCACCACCTTGAACTGGAATTACAGCTGCTCACAGGCAAGTGAGCATCCTGGCACTATGCAAACATTTTACCAAGTTTACCTCATTTGATTTTCCAACAACCGACAAGGTAAGTATGTTATCGTATTGACTTTTTAGGCAAGGAAACCGAGGCTCAGAGGTTTCAATTAACTTGCCTGGGGGATCTTGATGGTCTTGGTGCTGATTCCAACACTATTAGATGGAACTATTGAATCCCTACGGTCATTGAATATGTAGATATGGTTCAAGAAGGTGACTCTGTATATGAAAAACTTTCAACCAGAAAATTGAAATATGGGTTTCACATGTGTGCTTATTGAAAGATCTACTTACAATGTGAGGCTAAGTTTCAATAACAGTCTTCAAATACAAGAATAAATCCTACTTATAGAGGGAAATTATTTTTTGTTATAAATAATGTGTGTGCTCATTGAGCACGGTTTAGGAAAAACATGGTAAGAGGAAAATTTATCTATTGTTCCATTACTCAAACTTTTTTTTTTGTTGTTGTTGTTCCTTCATATGCATACCAAAAAACAAACAAACAAAAACAAACCCATCGTTGTCAAGTCAATTCTAACTCATAGCGACCTTTTGGGACAGAGTGGAACTGCCACATCGGGTTTCCAAGGAATGGCTGGTGGATTCGAACTGCTAACCTTTTGCATAGCAGCTGAACTCTTAACCACTGTGCCACAGGGCTCCTCCATATGCATAGGGTTTTTAAAATGTAAAATTATGCTTCTTTACTTTGCTCTTTTACTTAAGATTATGTCAGGCATTTTCCATGTATCTGAAGCTTTACAAACATCTTTATAAATACTTGTATAATATTCCAACAAGTGGATGTACCACATTTCAAACTATTTCTTTAGATAATTAGATAGTTGCTTCCATTTTTTTTGCTCTTGTAGATAAAGCTATTATGTTCACCTGAATATTACAATCTTTCTGGAGGGTAGTCCACCAACATGTGTCAAAATCCTTTCACTATGCATATGTATTCTTTGACCTAACAATTCTTTTTCTAGGAATTTGCTCTAAGGAAATATATATACAGATAGATATATACACATACATATACACATATATATACGTATACACGTACATATACACATATACACATGTATATACACATACACATACATATACATATACACATACATATACACATACATACACATATACCCAGCACACCCAGTGGCATCGAGTCGATTCCGATATACGTATATTGGGTCACTATGGGTCAGAATAGACTTGACGGCAACGGGTTTTTTGGTTTTATGTGTGTGTGGATACAGACTTGTATGCAAAGCTTTTCAGCAATGTTTATGTGAGCAAATATTTAGGAATGGCAAATGTCCAACAGTAGGAGATTGGTTATGTAAAATATGATGCATACATGTGATGAAGTATTTCAGGAAGCCATTAAAAATATTGTCTCAAAAAAAGGTGAGGATTATTAAATATTAATAAGAATAACAAAGGATTTCTATTATTCAGTACCATGGTCTGTACTTATATATATTCAGGCTCTAATTTAATCCTTAACAACCCTATGTGTCTGGTCCTGTTATTATCATCATCCCCTTTGTACAGATGAGGAAAGAATTTTAGAGGGTTAGATGACTTCTCAGGGCCACACAGCTATAACCCAGCGCTCAGTTGAACCAAGACACAAACCCAGGCAGTATGTGTCCAGGGCTTGCACCCATGGCCACTGGGCTAGGCTGAATAATTGTCCTGAAGCTGTCCATGTCCTAAGCCCTGGAATCTGTGAAAAGTTTACCTTACACGGCAAAACGGACTTTGCAGATGTGATTAACTTAAGGATTTTGAGATGGGGAGATTATTCTGGATCATCTAGGTGGGCTCGATGTAATCCCTAGGGTCCTTATAAGACATAGGCAGGAGGGTCAGAGTTAGAGAAAGACCTGTGACGAGAGGCAGAGGTCAGAGTGATGATGTAGGGCCAAGAGCCAAGGCATGTGAGTGGCCTCTGGAAGCTGGAAAAGGCAAGAAATTAGATTCTTCCAGAGCCTACAGAAGGGACCCTGCAGACCCATTTTAGGCTTCTGACTTCAAGAACTGTAAGATAATACATGTATGTTGTTTTAAGCCATGAATTTTGTGGTAATTTGTTACAGCAATAGAAAACTAATACAACCATCATGCTGTACAAATACTTGAATGTTCATCATCTCTCACTAGGTGGGAAAGGCATGTATAAAAGGCATTATAAAACAGCACATAGAGTGTGACCCCGATTTAGTAAAATACAGTAAATACATGAAAATGCGTGTAGAAAAAGAACACTCTTGAGGATATTCACCACAACGTTAAATGGGTAGCTCTGGATGGTACAATTTTGTTCTTTATTATACTTTTTTTGAATTTTCCAAAATAGCTACTATTTTTTTAAATTTGAAAAATAAACCACAGTGACTTTTATACAGGATTAAAAAACAAACACATATCTGGCTGTGTCTGTTCCCTGCTCTCAGTCCTCGTGCTGCCTCCAGGATGAAGTTCGTGCTACCTAAACTTGGGCCCCCGCCAGCAGTTCCACACTTCCTGTGAACTTCATGCCTTTGCTCAGGGTGTACCTTTGGCCCAGAATATCCTCCCTTCTTCTCTTCTTTCTCATTACCCTTCTTCATCCAGCTAAATTCTTCTCACCCTTTAAGACTCAGCTCAGGATCATTTCTTCAAATAAACCCCCCAAATCCTTGAGGCTGAGCTATAATGATCTTACCCCTGCATTTGCCATGCACTGTGGGTGCCTGCCACTTACTTCCTACTATAGGAGTTACCCATGTCTGTCTTCCCCATGGAGTCCCTGCATGGTACAAATGGCTGCTAACTGACAGGTGGAGGTTTGAGTCTGCATAGAGGTGCTTTGGAAGAAATGCCTGGCAGTCTACTTCTGAAAAATCAGCCATCGAAAACCCTATGGAGCACAGTTCTACTCTGACACATACGGGGTTGTCATGAGTTGGAATCAACTTGATGGCAACTGGTTTTTAGTCCCTGGTGGTGCAAATGGATAATGTGCTCAGCTGCTAACCAAAAAGTTGGAGGTTTGTGTCTGCCCAGAGGCCTTCAGAAGAAAGGCCTGGTGATTATTTCTGAAAAATCAGCCACTGAAAACCCTAGGGAGCATGGTTCTATTCTGACTCACATGCAGTCTTCATGAATCAGAGTCGACTTGACAGCACCTTGTTTACTGGTGGTCTCCCCCATTAAACCGACACCAAACCTGCCACTGTAGAGTCATAGCCACCCTACAGGACAGAGTAGAACTACCCCTTAGGGTTTACAAGGAGATGCTGGTGGATTTAAACTGCCAACCTTTAGGTTACAGCCAAGCTCTTAACCACTGTGCCACCAGGGCTTCCCATAGGACGTGTTTGCTTCTTGGTGGGGAGGAGCAATGCTTTGTCATCTGCATGCACCCAATGCTAGCACATAGAAGCTCAGTATTTGTTCGACAGGACTGAACCCTTAATTTATATTGATTGCTTCCCAAAAAGTTTTTCTATTTTGTTCATCCTTTATCCATAGCAGTACCTGTTTCATTGCACCCTTGCCAGAGCTGGGAATTATAATATTTGTTTTTCAATTTGCATTTCTTTAATTACTAGTGAGATTGAATAATTTCCTATATGTTCTTTAATTAGTTGTTTCTCCTCTTTTATGCATTGTCTGTTCATTTCTTTTGTTCAGTTATCTGTTGGAAGCTTAGGAGTTTCCTCAAAGATTTGTAAGAACTCTTTAAAACTCGGTTATTACCCCTTTGTCTATTATATTTGCTAAGAGAATTATTCCTGTTTGTTCTTTGCCACTTAATTTTGTTTTTAACGTAAAAAATTTGAGCAATTTTATGGCATCAAATTTTATATAGTTTACCAATTTGCCTTTTTATATTTATGAACTTGAGTATCCTATAATGGCTTTCCTTACTATTACTTTCAATAATATTTGATAAGAATAATCACTTTAAAGGTATACCAATTGCCTTATGGGCCTTTGGTTGGAAATTTTAGGCATAATTATATTCATAGAAATCATTGAGTTAAAAAAAAAGCGAAGAGTCACTGAATTTGTATTTTAAATGAGCCTTCTTTAGGACTTCCTTGAGGAGCCATGGTGGCACTGTGGTTAAAGCACTCAGCTGCTAGCTGAAAAGTCAGTGGTTTGAACCCACCAGCTACTCTGTGGGAGAAAGATGTGCCAGTCTCTGCTTTGATAAAGATTACAGCCTTGGAAACCCCATGAGGCCATTCTACTAGAATTGACTTGATGGCAATGGGTTTAGTTTTAGGGAAGGACTTCCTTAGCTAGCAGAGCTAGAGAGAAAGAAAAGCCCTAAATTTCAAGTGAAATCTAAATTACAACACAATAGTCCAGGCCTGGAGAAGAAAATTTGGAAAAGAGCTTGCAAATCGTCATCCCTCAGAGCATATTATCCATGGATGGGTTTCATCTGGCCCAAGTATTGGCCGTTCCTGGCTTTTAAATCTGGATTGGTCGTCAGTGTTTAAAAGTCAAGAGACATCAATCACATGAACACTTGAATGTCCAGCTGCTCTAGGGGAAAAAAGGGAGATCTGGCAACTTTGGAACTGGTCTTTTGGTAGTAATGATTGCCTGGAGCTGAGTAACTCTTACCATCTCAGAGTGGCTTGTGCTCTCCAGTTCTCCACAGACCCCACCATTTCCTAGTGCCCCACTGCTGAGCTTGAGCACCAACAGCCATTTTTCATCTCACCATTTGCCCACTTCTTCCATTTACTTTACCTGGCAACCTGCCGTAGGCATTTGAGTTTTGGTTTCGGACATCATGACTGCTGGGCACTCTCATGGATCATGGAGCTATGAGGGTTAAATTTAAGTTCAAATGTTCTATATCCAAACACTTTGAGGGACAGAGTAGCCAGGGCTGGGGTCCAGCAACCATGGTTTCAGGGACATCTAGGGCAATTGGCATAATAAGATTTATTTAGAAAATATTCTGCATCCCACTTTGATGAGTGGTGTCTGGAGTCTTACAAGCTTGCCAGCAGCCATCTAAGAAGCATCAGTTGACCCCAACCCACTTGGAGCAAAGGAGAATGAAGAATACCGAAGACACAAGGGAAACATTAGCCCAAGAGACTAAAGTTCCACATAAACCAGAGACTCCCCCAGCCTGAGACCAGAAGAACTAGATGGTACCCGGCTACCACCAATGACCGCCTTGAATAGGAACACAACAGAGAGTCCCTGATGGAGCAGGAGAAAAGTGTGGAGCAGAACTCAAATTAACATAAAAAGACTAGACTTAATGGTCTGAAAAAGACTGGAGGAGCCCCCCAAAACTATGACCCCCAGGTGCTCTGTTAACCCAGAACTAAAACCGTTCCTAAAGCCCACTTTTCAGACAAAGATTATGCAGGACTATAAAACAAAAAATAATACTCGTGGGGAGTGTGTTTCTTTTGGAGACCAAATGGGCATTTCCTGTCTGGAGGCAGTATAAGAAGTTAGCAAGGGACAGGAACGGTTGAATGGACATAGGAAACTTCTGGTAGAAAGGGGGAGTGTGCTGTCACATTGTGGGGATTACAACTAATGTCACAAAAAATCTGTATAAATTTATGTATGAAAAATTAACTTGAGCTGTAACCTTTCACCTAAAGCACAATAAAAAATAAATAAGTAAATAAAGTAGAAAACTAAAAAAAAAAAAAAAAAAATCAATTGTTCTGAACTGGGAATGGTCAATCTGTGAGTGTTTAATTCGTCCATTTCTGTAAGTGGAAATTGCTGCCTGCTCCCCCCTACTATCTGCCACCTGTCTCTCCTGCCCCCTCCTTTGGTTTGGACCTAATGAATATGGTTTATATTGACTTCAATTCAGAAATTCTGTAACTAAAACCCTGTCAAAGGAGATGATAATGAAATAATTGCCATTGTGAGAGCCTGAAGATGCAGCTGCTATCTTGTGTTTTGTATCCCAATGGCCATGGGTTATTGTTAGCTGCCATTGAGTTGGCCCCCAACTCAAGGCAACCCCATATGCAACAGGATCAGACCATTGTGATCCATAAATTTTTTGCTGAATGATTTTTAGAAGTAGATCCCCAGGGCTTTCTTCCTAGATGCTGATCCCCGTTCAGAATCTTAGCAACACACCAGCCTCGACTGACAGATGGATGGTGACTGCACATGAGGTGCAATGCCGGGAATTGAACCCAGATCTCTCACATGGAAGGCAAGCATTCTATCATTGAACTACCACTGGTAACAATGGTAAATGAATAGGGACAGGCTCTCAATTTCCCTGGAAAGCAGGAATGCTTTGAATTTCAAATATCAGGAAATAAAAATCCCACAAAGATCAGTCATTTAAGATTGAAGTAAAAAAAATGGGTAACTATTAAATGTTTGTAAATAAGATTTAGAAAAAATATTTGGTATGTGTCTTAGTCATCTAGTGCTGCTCTAACAGAAATACCACAAGTGGATAGCTTCAATAAACGGAAGTTTATTCTCTTACAGTCTAGGAGGCCAGAAGTCCAAATTCAGGGGATCAGCTTCAGAGGAGGGCTTTCTCTCTCTGTTGGCTCTGGAGGAAGGTCCTTGTCATCAATCTTACCCTGGACTAGGAGCTTCTCAGAGCAGAAACTCTGGGTCCAAAGGATGCTCTCTGCTCCTGCTGCTGCTTTCTTGGTGGTGTGAGGTCCCCATGTCTCTCTGCTTGCATCTCTTTTTTATATCCCAAAAGAGATTGGCTTAAGACACTAGCTAATGTTGAAGATCTCATCAATATAACTGCCACTAATCCATCTCGTTACATCATAGTGATAGGATTTACAAAACAGAGGGAAATCACATCAGATGATAAAATGGTAGACAATCTTACAATACTAGAAATCATGACCTAGCCAAATTGACAGATATTTTGGGGGGACACAACTCAATCCATGACAGTGTGGAAGAAAATTAATTTTTTCAGGTCATAAAAGGTATAAGCTTGGACATAAAGAAACTGTCCCAAGAGCCAGGCTAAAGGGTCCTGGCATAGGAGAGGCTGGGTTTGAGGTTGTGGGCAGCTGCATTCCCACTGAGTGAGGGACTGAATGTTGGAGGTTCAAGTCCACTCAGAACTGGCTCAAAGCCAAACTTAGTATCAGGGTTCTGTGCCTGTGATGGTCCAAGTGGTACCTGGTACAGACTACCTAGGAAATCCTGTAGCCCAGAGTGCCCCAGAGCTTGGGGCTCTGACTACAAGGACCAAATCCTGGCCCTGCCATTACTTGCTGTGTGGCCTTGCTACAGAATGAGGTAATAACCCCTCTAAGGCTCAGATTCCCCATTTGTAAAATAAGGACAGTAACAGGACCCTCTAATAGAGTTGTGGTGAAGATTCATAGAGGAAAACCATGGAAAAGTGCTTAGCATGCTATCTGGCACTTAGGAAGGGCTCAATAACTCTTCACTCTCATTATTATTGTCATCACAATCATTACTACTGCAAACGAGACTGTCCTGAGCAATTGTGTTGATGTCAAGACAACTTGCAATGATGAAGGATACAAGAAAGGCAACAAGGATAAATTCTCAAGGTCATAATCACTATATAGGGATTGAGTGGTGGTGGGTAACAAAGTGGGAATAGAAAACAGCCACTGTAATTTTATAGGTTCACTCTTATTTAAATACAAAAGTTATTTTCAAAAAGCTTAAATTTTACTAGTGATTTCAGTGGGGCCTATGAGAACTATTCAGGTTTCATTTCCACTTGGAAGTGACATTCAGCTCAGGGTTTTCTAATCAATATTCTACCTGCACAGGTTTATAATGATAACATTTCCAAGGTTTCTCAAGGCTTGTTTCTAGGCCTCAAGGGACCTGAACTGGCCTCCACTTGGTGTGTGTAAGTATAGACTGTTTAGTCATATTAAGCTGTAAATATCTCTCCTCCAGACAATTTGTAGCAGAAAACGTTCCCATATTTTTCTTTCTTTTTTTAATACTAACTGGTTAAATATCTTTACAAATGCTTCAGTTTTACTATCTTCTATAATAGTTCATAGATCACGTGGTCTATTCCTAGGATAGGAACATTGCAAATGTACTTTTCTCTAAATAGTGTGTGGGTCCTAGACAGGTAGACATTAACTGACTGACGGACTGATGGCTAAAAAAAAGCCAACAATTTTTTTTTTTTTTAATGAGAAAACACACACAAAAGAATAAGAGAACTAAGCACAACCCTGAAATTTAGACCTAGCCTTTAAATTCTGTAAGAAGCCTAGAGCAGATCATCAAATAGCCCATTTGGAAACACTATGGCATATTGAAAGGGCTTGGTTCACACTACCAAATGGTCATGAGAAATGTAGGTATTTTCTACCTAGACAAGGATGCTGACACTCTCTTAGGGAACTACTTTTGAAGTAATTCCAATTCGATCCTTGAGGCTCAGGACTCAGAGCTCCCTGATCTCAGATCCTGGGGTTTTTGGCAAAAGAGATGTGAAGGTTTCCAGATTGGGGGTGGCTAGCAGAGGAGGTTAGTGTCTTTACCTTGACTATTTATTTTTAAAATTATTTTATTGTAGGTTATTATTATTATTAGGTTCCAGTTTAACAATTTCTATACAGAGTGTTTAGCTCAGTTGTATATAGGGTCAGGATGAGTTGGAACAGACTCGACGGCACCTAACAACAACAACATGCTTATTGTTCCATGACGCTGGTTACATTTTTCGCAATGTGTCAGCATTCTCGCTATTTCCATTCTGGTTGTTTTATTTCCATTAATGTAGCTTCTCTGACCCTCTTACCTCCTTAGCTTTGCTTTAGGGTAAATATTGACCGTTTGGTCTCATACAGATGACTATTTAAAGGAGCACAGTACTTAAGGATGATATTGTTTATTTTATGAGCCAAATCTATTATTTGTCTGAAAGGTGACCTCTGGGAGTGGGTTCAGTTCCAAATTCAAAGGGTGTCTCGGCGATAGTTTTACGGGATCCTCTAATGTCTTCTGGTCCCGTATGTCTGGACTTTTTTAGGAATTTGAGGTTTGTTCTACTATTAAAAAAAAAAAAAAAACTATACTGACCCTTTATTAACAACTGGGCATAAGACAGAACAACTGGCCAAGGGCCTTGAAAGAAAATCATTCTTCAGTTGAAACACCCATTGATAGGTCAAGAAATAGATTTAAGCACGTACTATATATATTTTTTTTATATATATACAGCACTGGGAGTCCCTAAGTGGTGCAAACGGTTAATGTGCTTGGCTGCTAACTGAAATGTTGGAGGTTCAAGTCCACTCAGAGGCACCTCGGGGAAAAGCCTGGTGATCTACTTCCAAAAAAGTCAGCCATTGAAAACCCCATGGAGCAGTTTTACTCTGACACACACGGGGTCACCATGGCCCAGAATTAACTCAATGGAAACTGGGTTGATTTTTTTTGTTTTGTTCTCAGGAAATGTACGGTGTAGTGGGACGACAAAGCACAAGGTGCACAGGCAGATGGTAGGTTCCCGATGAGTCGTAAAATAATGGATGCTGACCTTTTAGATTGTGAGTAAGAGTCAGACATTTGCTCATGTCCAGCCTCCCATCCCCTGTCCTCCAAGATGATCCCAGGGAGTGTGAACTTGCATCCATATGTTCTTTTCAATACCTAGAAAAGGATTGCTCTAGGCTGAGAGACCTGAGCACCTTTAGAGAGATGAAAGGCTGTCTCTCTTCTCCTTCCATGCCTGTCCAGTAATGTCTGCACCGTGTTGCTGGTTAGATTCCTTTTGTTTTGAAAATTCATTTGGTTGCTGCAAAAGACTGAACTCAAATCTGATCTAGAGAGTTCTTTCTGGCATGTGTTAACACTACAAGATCTTCCTTAATCAAGGGCCTATCTCTTTTGCATTTTCAAAGTTTATGTTAGTTCATTCATGGCATGTGCTACAACACTTCAGATCAGTCACAGAATGAGAGAATTTTAGTCATGGGAAACACTCTTAGAATTGGAAATTTCTGATCCCATGCTGACACATCTCAGGATTGGTCCTTGGCCAAAAGCTTCCACTCTGCCTTTCCCAGGAGTCCTTGGTGCTCTTTTTTTTGCCTACAGAATGAAGCCCAAACTCTTTAGCCTGGCCCCAAAGGCATTTTATACCTCCCTTGTCTCAGGGCCTGAAACTTCACTCTGTGACCATTGCCAAGGTCATCATGCTCCTCCACGCCACCAGGTCTTTGCATACACCATCCCCTCTGCCTTCCCTCCCCTTCTCCACCTAGAAATCTCCTGCTCACCCTTTAAGGCCCAATCAAAGGTCACCTCCTCTGGGATGCTGTTTCCAACATCCTTAAGAAAAGTTGGACTTGTTTTCCTTTCCTACATCCGTAATTTCATGTTTAATATTTTCTAAAATTTAGTGCATTGTTATGACTGTTAGACTATATCTCCAGCTAGTCTATGTTCTCCCTGAGGGAGAACCATGAATAAACCATGATTCATTCATCTTTGTTTTCCCAGCATTTAGCCCAGTCCTGGCACATAGTAAAAACATGCACAGGAAGGGAAATTATCTTTTTATCTGATATGCATCCAGCACCCAATACATCTTGAAGGGTTCAGAGAGGTCTATGCAGATCTGAAGACGAGGAAAATTCCTGATAAGTTGGCTGGGCTTTAGCTTAGCTGCCTGAAATACTATAAATAACCCAGGACTGAGGTTCAACAGCCTTTCCAGGAATCCGTGTACTGAAAGGTGGTCCCACATGTGCCTTGGGAGTATCACTCTGTAGGTGGTTTTGGAAACTCAGAATTACATCCAAGGCTATTGATTAAGGATTCAGACGGCCAAGAGACCAAACACCTTCGGATCTTGATTAACTGGGTAGGAATGATAATTGTTGTTGTTAGGTGCTGCTAAGTTGGTTCTGACTCATAGTGACCCTGTGTACAGCAGAATGAAACACTGCCCAGTTCTGCTTATCCTCACAGTTACTGCTATGTTTGAGCCCATTATTGCCGTCACCGTGATGGGATAGGTAGGAAAAAAAAAGCAGCCTCAAATTCCTGCCTAACAGAGGACTGCTGTCCGACTGCTGCATCACTGACAAGTAATAGAGACCTCCAGAATTATGGCACAGTTTTTAATATGATCAGCTCTCTCATCTTCATTGTCTCTCCACATTCTTAATATTTGCCATTAACCCTTAAGGATATTCTGTACCTTCCTTTGGAGGGCATATTTCTGTTAATTTATCACCTTAGTCCCATGAGAAATGTATTTCAGCAAGCCATGGAGAAATTATTATAAAGCATATTTATTTAGCACAATTTAATTATTGCAACCTTCAGTAAAGGCAAATGAATAAATCATAAATGAAGGGTAATGAGGGTGGAGTGAGTGTGCATATATGTATGTATGTGTATATATGCATGTGTGTGTGTGTGCGCGCGCATAAGCGTGTGGGTGCTAGACTACAAAACAAAATCTCCTGAGGTGATTTGGGATTCCAGAAATAATGTCTGGACAGAGGCACTTCTGGCCTGTGCTGTTAATACAGTAGTAACCAGCCCCATGTGGCTATTGAGCATTTGAAATGTGGCCAGTCCAAATAGAGATGCCTTATAAGTGCAAAACACAAGATTTTGAAGGATTAGTTTTTAAAAATGTAAAATATCTCATTATTTGGGAAGCAGTTTGGTAGTTTCTTAAAATGTTAAACAGAGTTACCATAAACCCAGCAATTCCACTTCTAAGTTTCTACCAAAGAGAAATGAAAACATATGTCTACGTAAAGACAGGTGTGTGGATATTCATAGCAGCATTGTTTGTAACAGCCAAAGAGTGGAAATAACTGAAATGCCCATTAACATGCGAATGGGTAAACAAAATGCCATATAGCCAAACAATGAAATATTATTCAGCAATGAAAATCGACGATGTATTGATATATGCTACACCATGGATGTATGTCAAAAACATTATGCTGATTGAAAGAGGTGAGAAAAAAAATGACCACATATTGTATGGTTTTCTTTATATGAAATGTCTAAAAAAGGCAAAGCTATAGAGACAAGAAGTGGATTAGTGGTTGCCTGAGGCTGGAGGTGAGAACTGAGAGTGACTGCCAATGGGCTGGAGGTTTCTCTTTGGAGCGATGGAACTGCTTTACAACTATTTTGTGGTGATGATTGTACAACTCTCAAAATTGACTAAAAATCATTGAATTGTTTACTTAAACAAGTGAATCTTGTGGTTTGAAAATTATACCTCAATAGCTCATTAATAATTTTTTGCATCGTTTACATATTGAAATACTATTTTGAATATACTGGGTTAAATATAATATATTATCAAAATAAGTTTCACCTGTTTCTTTTGGTTTTTTAAATGTGGCTATTAGAAAGTTTAAAATTACATACGTAGCTCACATTATATTTCTGTTGGACGGCAGAGCTTTAGAAGGTCCCATGACACCAACTGAACAATCCCCATATCTCCATTCGGTTTCCCTTGTCTCACTCACAACCAGACCCACATGGGGACAGAGTGCTCGCATCCTGCAAGGGACTCTAAACAAGTGGGAAATTGCCCAGACTGAAGATATTTAGGTCACTGACTGTGAAACAGTACCTGGTGATTAGGAGAGGGATGTTGGGCTGGGGCATGGTGAAAGGATCTTGGCACTTTCCCCGCTGGGGCACGTGAATGTAAGGGGGAACCAAGTTCAGTGTCTGCAGAGCATTTATCGCTCAGGTGTGAAGCTGGATCATGTTCATTGTTCATCCTAATGTCCGTAACCCTTCACAACTCTCAGTGCCAGTGTTAGCCATGAAAGTAATACAGGAATAGAAGCTCCTAAAATCTTCACAAACAAATCTGTCTTGGAAAAAGTACAGCCAGAATGTTCCTTAGAAGCAAGGACGATGAGACTACATCTCACATGCTTTGGACATGTTATCAGGAAGGATCAATTCCTGGAGAAGGACATCATGTTTGGTAAAGTAGAAGGTCAGCGAAAAAGACGAAGACCCTCAATGACATGGACTGACACAGTAGCTGCAACAATGGGTTTAAGCATAACAATGATTGTGAGAATGGCGCAGGACTGGGCAGTGTGTCATTCTGTTGTACGTAGGGTTGCTATGAGCTGGAATCGACTTGATGGCACCTAACAACAGCAACAACAAAACCATCCAGGAGCATCAAAGCATAAATACTATTAATTTATTGAGACAAAACTATATTTATTTTTAAATTTTACTCTGTTTCAGGTAAAAGTTTACAGCACAAATTAATTTTTCTTTCAAAAATTTTATACACAGAATTGTTTTGTGACATTAGTTGCAATTCTGGCAACTCACTCTCCCTCTTTTCCTTTCCACCCTGGGTTCTCCATGTCCAGTTGTCCAGTTTTCCTGTCCCTTCCTGCTTTCTTGTCTTTGCTTTTGGGTAGGTGTTGCCCATTTGGTCTCCTATACTTGATTGAACTAAGAAGCATGTTCTCATGTCTGTTACTGTTTGTTTTAGAGGCCTGTCTAATCTTTGGCTGAAAGGAGTGGCTTCAGTTCCAAGTTAGCAGGTGTCTGGGGGCCAGAGTCTCAGGGGTTCCTCCAGTCACCGTCAGATTAGTAAGTCTGGTCTTTTTTTGTAGATTTGGATTTTATTCTATATTTTTCTCGCGCTTTGCCTGGGACCCTCTATTGTGATCCCTGTCAGAGCAGTCGTGGTGGTATCTGGTATCTGGGCACCATCTAGTTCTTCTGGGCTCAGGCTGGTGGAGGCTGTGGTTCATGTGGTCTATTAGTCCTTTGGACTAGTATTTTCCTTGTGTCTTTTGCTTTCTTCATTCCTCTTTGCTCCAAATGTGCTGGGACCAATAGATGTATCTTAGATGGCTGCTCACAAACTTTTAGGGCCCCAGATGCTACTCACCAGAGTAGGATATAGAAGAACATTTTCTTTATGAACTATATTATGCCAATTGACCTAAACGTCCCCTGAGACCACGATCCCCAGCCCTCAGCCCCAGTAATCTAGTCCTTCAGGGTGTTTGGATGTGTCTAGGAAGATTTTATGACTTTGCCTTGGTCAAGTTGTGCTAAAAATAATTAAACCAAACCCGTTGCTGTTGAGTCGATTTTGACTCATAACTTCCCCTGTATTGTCTGTTGTCTTTCCATTCACCAAGGTTAACATTTGTCTACTACGTAGTTAGTGATTTTTCCTCCCCACCCTTCCTGTCCCTTGTAACCATCAAAGATTTTTTTTTTTCTGTGTGTAAACCTTTCCTTGGGGTTTTATAAAAGTTGTCCCATATAATATTTGTTCTTTTGCGATTAACTTATTTCACTCAGCATAATGCCCTCCAGATTTATCCTCACTGTGAGATGTTTCACAGATTCATCATTGTTCTTTATTGTTGTATAATATTCTATCATGTGTATGTACCATAGTTTATCCATTCATCTGTTGATGGGCACTTAGGTTGTTTCCATCTTTTTGCTATTGTGAATAATGCTGCCATAAACATGGGTGTGCATATGTCTATTCATGTGACAGTTCTTATTTCTCTAGGATGTATTCCTAGGAGTGGGATTGCTGGATCATATGGTATTTCTATTTGTACCTTTTTAAGGAGGTACCATATCATTTTTCATAGTGGTTGTACAATTTTACATTCCCACCAGCCGTGCATAAGAGTTCCAATCGCCCTGAAACCTCTCCAACATTTGTTATTTTCTGTTTTTTTGATTAGTGCCAGTAATGTTGGGGTAAGATGGTATCTCATCGTAGTTTTCATTTGCATTTCTCTAATGGCTAATGATTGCAAGCATTCCCTTATGTGTCTGTTAGCTGCCCAAATGTCTTCTTTGGTGAAGTGTCTGTTCATATTCTTTGCCCATTTTGTAAATTGGGTTATTTTTCTTTTTGTTGTTGAAGTGTTGAAGTACTCTATAGAGTTTAGACCCTTGTTGGCTATATCATGGACAAAATATTTTTTCCCAGTCCATACGTTCTCTTTTGGTGAAGTCTTTCAATGAGCATAAGTGTTTTTACTTTTTAGGAGCTCCCAGCTCTCTAGTTGGTTTTCTTGAGTCTGTGCATTGTTAGTTACGGTTAACCTTATTTTTAATTGTGATGTCATACTGCATGTTCAGTGTGTAGATATTGGTGATCTATGGGGGGAGGGGAGCAGATTATTATCACAGTCCCTCCTCTGTCTGGAACAGTGGTTCCCAGCCCAGGCTTCCCATTAAAATAAATGCAAAACAAACAAAAAACCAAGTGCTGTCATGTCCACCTGTCTCATGGTGACCCCGCGTGTGTCAGAATAGAACTAGGCTTCATAGTGTTTTCAATGGATGATTTTTTGGGAAGTAGGTAACAGGCCTTTCTTCTGAGGCACCACCACCAACTTATCGATCACCACCAACCTAGCTGAGCACTGTTAACCGTTTGCACCCACCATCAAAACTACCTGAGAAAAATTACTTGTGGTTGGTGGGGGGTGGGGGAGCTTTTAAAACATGTGAACACCTGGATCTCACCCCCGATATTTTGATCTAACTAGTCTGGGGTGGGTATCTAGGTAATGTTATTTTGAAAGATTGTCAAAGTGATTCTCATGTGAGCCAGGGTGAGAATCCCCAGTCCAGGGCCTTGCTCAGCAAGCACTTAAGAATTATTTTCAGATTAATAGGAAGAGGAGGAAGAGATCGACAAGGAAGAAACACCGGATCCCAAAGGCCAAGCAAACTTCACATGATCCTCCCAGCCGAATCCCCCTCTGCTGTCCTGCTAGAGCCCCTGAGGGGAGGTTGCTGCCTGTGGCTCATGCAACAGCTCTGTCTGGGTTGGGAGAGTTTTCACTGGTAGACAGGTCTCTCCCAGGCTGGGCTCAAACGTGCCCCTCACTGACTTTCACTTATGAGACCTAGTCCTGCCCTGTGGACAAGACAGAATGAGTCTATCCTCTCCCACACGATGGTCTTTCTGCTATTTGCAAACAATTATCCAGGTCTCCTGGCTCTTTCTTTTCCATGCAGTGCATTCCCAGTTCCTTAGTCTGTTTACCGCGCCCCCCCCTTTCCAGCCCTGTATCCATCTCTCAGGACCAGCGTGTCAATTTCTTCTTTAAAATGTGGAGCCTCTGAATGCTCATCCTCTAGATGGTGTCTGCCCAGACCGGAGTACAGCAGGACAATTACATTCCTCGATAAGACCATTACACTCCTAGTAACGCAACCACCGTACTGCATTGGCTCACTAGCAGAACAATTGGAAAGAACGGTGGGAAGAAAAAAAAAAAATAAGGAAGCTAGCTTTCTGAGATCGCTCATCTGTAAAATTTTAACGTTTGAGTATGGTGCTTCACAAAATACTTATACGGGAGAACGTAGACCCAATTTACTCAAAGGGAGGGATTGATGGCAAAAAAAAAAAAAAAAGGATTGATGGCAGAGGCAGGAATTCTTATTGTTCAACTTCTCTCTTACCTATCAGCCTCCCATCAAGTCTCCAGAGACCAAAGTATAGGGGTAAAGACAACATGACAATCCTCAGCAGATCTGAAAGGGGCGAGTCCACCCTGAGTAAGTACATTCTATTTGAGAAAATGACTTGCACCCCAAAGGGAAGCAAAGATCAAATGCAAATCACATGCCCTGCCCGGAGAGGCCATTTGAGTTCCAGGCTGTGAATTTAAGCTGGGCTTTAGGTTGCTTTGTTCCCTACAACTTGGCTTCCTGAAGAACACAGCCATGTCTGACTCCTCTCTACCGGAATCGTGCCTGTATCCTAGCATGTGTCCAATAAGTATTTGTAGAATCTATTTGCTTTTTAACCAGCTTAATTACCTGTATCTCCCTTCAAAGACAACTCATTTTAAATTCAACTTAGGTGATTAAATGCTCTCCCTGTGCCAGGTACATGGGAAGGGTGTGTTTACTTAAAAAAAAAAAAAAAAAAGGGTGTATTATATGAACATTTTCAGTTTGTTGCAATGAGGTAACTTGGATGGCAGAATGAAAAAAGAGACAGCTATCAGAAAGGATCTCTGGACTGTAGGAGGATGGAGGTTGCAGCAGGAGTTGGGGGAGGATCCAGTGGAGTACCAGAAAAGCTCAGAAATGCCTAGCCTGCCTGCCTGACCTTGGGGATATGCATTAAAAAAAAAAAAAAAAGACCTTTTTAAAAATGTAACCCATCCTCTTCCACAGTGACACTATTCACATGGATCTTGCCCCCTTCCCCCGAAATCATCAAAAGTCCATGGACAGACTTTGCAGGGGCTGAAGGAGCTACGGGGCTGGGAGAGGAAAGACGGATTGACGATTTTGTGACACACACACCAATAGCCTCTTTCTGATGTGGGGAGGCTGGCGATGAGGCCGTGTCCAGTCAGTGTCTGACTCTGACCATGCCACTCTCACCAGCACAGCTCCCAGGGTTTTTTGTATCCCAGGAACAGACCATTCCAAATTAAGATCTCAAAGGCCATTCTCCAAAGGTGACAGATACTATATTTTCCTGCCCAAATCAAAAACAGTCTAATCAGCAGAGGAACTTCTCCTTTGAGGCAGACACTGTCAAATGCCCACAGAAATGAGTGGGCAGAAGCACCTAGCCTTGTGCCTGGCACAGAGAGCTCCTCCACCGCTCTCATCCCTAGTAAAGGGGTGCTTTTATGGATTGAATTGTGTCTCCCAAAATACATGTTGGAATCTTAACCCCTATACCTGTAGATGTAATCCTATTTAGGAATAAGGCTTTCTTTCTTATGTTAATGAGGCCATATCAGTGTAGAGTGTGTTTTAAGCCAATCACTTTTTAAATATAAAAAGATCAAGTTATGCACAGAAAAGCAAGCACAAATGGAGGAAGATAGATGCCACATGAAGGTCTTCAAGGAGTGCCAAGAAGAATGCTAGAAAAGCTGAGAAAAAGATCTTTCCCCAGAACAGAGAGAGCCTGCTCCCTGAATTTGAACTTCTAGCCTCTTGAACTGTGAAAAAAATGAGTCTCTGTTTGTTAAAATCATGCGCTTGTGGTGTTTCTGTTACAGCGGCACTGAGAACTGAGGCAGGGACAGGCTGCTCCTCCCTAGCCCTGTTGAGACCACGCGGCAAAGACCTGTCTCCTAGATGTTCCGTTACCATTGAGCTCATCAGTGGGAGATGCCTCACATTGGCTTGGCAACCTGCCCCAGCCTCTACTTCTCTTCTTTCTCTATTTCCCCCTTTTTTTTTTTTTTTACAAAGGCATCAATGAAGATAATACAAAGCACTCATGTTTGGAGAGTCCCAGGATTTCAGAGCTCAGAGCATCAGAGGCTGGAGAAGGGAGATGGAGTCTTGTTCTGCTCCTAGCCAGAGACAGGCTGAGCCAGCTCCTGTCATCTCTGGGTTATTGCTTTATTTTTCAGTGTGTCTGCACTGCTCTAACATGGCTTTCCACGGTTATTTTCCAAGGTTTGATCTGAGAGGATCCCTGTGCCTTCTTGCTTTATTACAGAGAGGCCAGAGGAGGGAGCCCTGTCTGCTGTGGGTGGAATGACTGAAAACTTTGTACTGTGGCTTACTTTTACTATGGCTCTGCCTATAGTGTTAGTAAGCATCCTGAGTTCTTCCCAGGAAAATACAGATGAAGTGCTGGGCTTGTAGTGGCAACCAGGTGACTCAGAAAAAAACATAATAGCATCACCATCCAGGAAACAAAACAAACCCCAGAGCAAATTTCCCAGCAGTCTGATTTGGGGTATGTGTGTGTGGTGTGTCTGTGGTGGGCTAAGTAATGGCAGGCAGGAGCTGTGTATGTGTGTGTGTCTGTGCGTGTGTGTGTATGTGTTGTATGGAGCCGTGTGTGTGTGTGTGTGTGTGTGTGGTGTATATGTCTGTGGGATTGCATGCGTGTGCCTGTGTGTGGTGTGTCTACGGTGGACTGAGTAATGGCAGGCAGGAGCTGTGTGCGTGTGTGTATGTGTGCGTGTGCGTGTGCATATGCGGTGTGTCCATAGTAGACTTAGTAAGAGCAGGCGGAAGCCAGGTCAGGCCTCTGAGCTGCTGCACAGCCTTGGCCTCTCTTTCCCCCCGGGGCTGAACCAGTGCTTCCTGGACTGGTCTGCCACAGGAATCGCTTGGGAGATTAAAGGTACCGAAGCCTGTGTCATACTCCTGAGACAGTGTTAATTGGCCTGGGTGGGATCTGTGCTTTGGGGTTGTTAAAAAGCCTCCAGGCAATTCTAATGTACGCATAAATTTAGGAGCCACTGAAATGAAGCTTTTGGAAAGCATTGTTTTTAAAAGAGGTCCAGGATTTGCATAAGTTGGTGGTCAAACTCTGACCCCAGCATCTGAGAGAAGGGCTCCAGGCGGACTCAGCCACCCTCTGGCAGGGATTTAAGGGGCTCAGGCAAGGAACCTCGCTTTACTCCCACAGGTGTAAGTAACATTTCTACAAGACTGCCCTGCCTGAAGCATCCCTCAGTGGCACAAATGGCTAAGTACTTGGCTGCTTACCCGAAGGGTTAGTGGTTCGAGTCCACCTAGAGACACCTTGAAAGAAAGGTCTGGTGATCTACTTCTGAAAAATCAGCCATTGGAAATCCTGTTCTATTCTGACACACATAGGGCTGCTGTGAGACACAGGGTTGCCATGAGTTGGAATTGACTCGACAACTGGTTTTTATTTGCTCTCTGCGATGATCCCGCAAGGCCACTTTGCTTTTCTTCATGGGAAAGACAGGACTGTGTCTGCTTTCAGGCCTAACATTCATGGAGCTTTCCAGAGAGGCAGGAGTCAGGACAGCGAACCTCTCCCAGGAAGCCCACGTTTCCAGGCCAGTTATACTAGGGACCTTTAGCAGGATACCCTTGAGGACAGCAGTATCACCCAACAACTTGAGGCTGTTTCAGTAAGAAACAGAAAATGACAACAACAATAATCACTTCTTCCAGTTACTGATCGCCTACTCTGTGCCAGGCATGCAACTAAATAAGAGACCACTGTATGTCACAGCTCTGGGTGACAATGCGAATGGTGCCCTCTGGGGTTGTGTTCACTCTACATGGCAGGGTGATTTCATATATTATTATTTAATCCTTACATGAATACCTGAAGTTATCCCTGTTTTTGGAAATGACAGAACTGAGGCAAGGAAGGTCCAAGTCCAAAGACATAAAAACAGTAAGTGGAGAAACTGAGATTTGAATCTGAGTTTTACTAGCATACAGCTCACTACTGGTCGGTGAGCATGGAGAACGCAGAACTGCAGGAAGAAAAGAGAGACAGAGAGAGTGAGCTCTGGTCACACAATGGTTAAGTACTTGACTGCTAACCCAGAGGTTGACGGTTCAAGCTGACTCAGCAACTCTATGGAAGAAAAACCTGGCAATCTTCGTCTGTAAAGATTTTAGCTAAGAAAACCGAAAACCATATAGGGCAGTTCTACTCTGTCACATGAAGTCGCTATTTTATCTGTTTAGCAGTTTAGCGAGCCTAGGAAAGCTTAGGAAACCCTGGTGGTGTAGTGGTTAAGTGCTACGGCTGCTAACCCAAGGGTCAGCAGTTCAAATCTGCCAGGCGCTCCTTGGAAACTCTATGGGCGGTTCTACTCTGTCCTATGGGGTCGCTATGAGTCGGAATTGACTCGACGGCAGTGGGTTTGGTTTTTTTTTTTTTTTTGTAGGAAAGCTTAGTGAGGGAAGGGCAGCAAAAGCGAAGGGAGGCAAAGAAAACAATGGAGTGCTATAGACCAGGCATCAAGCAAATGGATTATGGGAAAAGTGATGTTTAATTGCCACTGGATAAACAGCAATAGAGCCTAAACAAATGAGAGCAGCCCCTCAGGATCTGCTTCCTAGTAGGTTTTTTCAGTGGAGAGCCCCCAAGGCAGTGACCAGGCTCTCCTTCCATGCCCCAGGGGCCGCGTTCCCGAGGGTTTGCTGGAAAAGCAGGACAGCGAGACAAAGCCGCCAGCCTCACCTCACACAGCCACTCTTGCAGAGCGCTGCGTTAACAGCACCTCGCAAAACTGATAGATTGTTATTCTGAACATAAACTCTGTTTTACTCCCAAAAGGATTTTATTGCCTTTCACATATAAGTTCAATACTCTGCAGTTAAGAAAAAAAATAGGAAGAAAGAAAGAAAAGACAAAGAAAGAAAGCCTGTGGGCAGAGGGTGGGGGGCTACTGTTGGAGGTCAAAACCATGACAATACCAAGCCTGGCATTGTCTGGAGTGACTCCCCTTTATAGCTAAGCACAGAGAGTCTTCAGGAGCTGCTCTTTATGGCAAGTGAAACCTGGTATCCCTGGCTTGAGCTACAAGCTTGCAGGGAGGCAAACTAGGCCAGAAAATCACACAAACCCAGGAGCAGCCAAGGCCATCCTGCCTGAATCACTTTATGAGCTGCCCAGTCTGTTCTGGCACATTGATGGTATGATGGCCACTCACCACGGCTGAATCCTAATAAGTCATTAAAAAGGTCCAAATGATTTCATTGGCCACATTGTGCTTTGTCTGGTTGTCTTGGGTTTATACATTGCTGTGGATTGAATTGGGTACCCCCAAAAATATGTGTTGAAATGTTGTTGTTCTGTGCTGTCAAGTCGATTCTGACTTGTAGCGACCTGACAGGACACAGTAGAACTGCCCCATAACGTTTCCAAGGCTGTAACCTTCAGAGAAGCCAACTGCCACATCTTCTCCCATGGAGCAGCTGATGGGTTTGAGCCTACAACTTTGCAGTTGGCACCTAAATCCTTAATCACTGCACTACTAGGGCTCCTTTGTGTTGGAATACTAACCCCTATGCTAACCAAAAGATCAGCAGTTCGAATCCATAAGCCGCTCCGTGGAAACCCTATGAGGCAGTTCTATCTTGTCCTATAGGGTCGCTATGAGTTGGAATCTACTGGATGGCAGCAGGTTTTTGTTTGTTTGTTTGTTTTTATACCTGTACATACAATCCCGTTTTGGAATAGACATTTCCTTTGTTATGTTAATGAGGCAGCAATAGTGTAGCATGTGTTTTAAGCCAATCACTTTTGAGATACAAAAACAGCAGGTTATACACAGAATCAAGCAAGCACAGATGGGGAAGATTGATGCCACGTCACGTGAAGGTCACCAAGGAACCAAGGAACAGAAGCTGAAGAGAGACAAGGACCTTCCCCCAGAGACGACAGAGAGAGAGAGACAGAGACAGAGAGAGACTTCTCCTAGAGCTGATGCCCTGAATTCAAACCTCTAGCCTCCTAACTGTGAGAAAATAAATTTCTGTTTGTTAAAGCCACCTACTTGTGGTATTTCTGTTACAGCAGCACTAGGTAAGGTAAGTGTCGAGGAAGGACTGCTGGCTTGCCTCATTATATTTAAGACACTGATTATAGAGGCAATAAATCAATTTGCTTGTCCTAATACAAGAGTGAAGACACTCTGGATGTACTGACTCAGGTCTTCACAGAACTCTGATGCTGTTTGGGGGCAGGGTACCCCCAATACACTCACATGTTGTTAAGAAGTTAACTTTTGAGAGTTCCAGGAGCTAAGGCAAGTGTGCAGAAACAAGTTGTCACATACATTACTGGTAGGAATATAAGTTGGCTGAAGATTTCTGGAAAAAAAGTTGGCAAAAATCTTAAAAAAGATATATACTCTTTACTCCAACAGCTCAAATCTCAAAATGTGTCTCATGGAGATGAGTAAAAAATGTAATTTCTAGAATATTCAAAGAAATTTTTATTATAATAGCAAAAAGAAAAGAAAAGAAAGAAACAGCCCAAAAAGGACAATGGTTTAAAAAAGTAATTCATGTGTACAATGGAAATAGGAGATGAGGTTGAAGTAGAACAATTAATGACCTGGAAGAAGATCATGATATATTTTATGCAGTATGATATATAAACTATATATGTACATAGATGGATAGAAAAAAAACCCAGAAGGATAGGCATCAAATGTTAAATGTGGTCATCTTTAAGTCATATAGTTATGACTAATTTTTTCTGAATTTTCCTGCTTAGAGTTATTTTCTCAAAAAAAAATTTAAACAATGAATGTGTTATTTTTATCGAAATAAATCATAGAAGTGATTTTCTTTAAAGATTCAGGGAACTCTGGGTGGTATTTCGTGCAAGTAAAGAAGTTGCAGAGCAGGAGAGTTCTTTAAGACAAGCCAGCCTGTCTGTGTGACCAAAGACAATACACAGATAACACAGCTTGTTTGTCTTACTTGTCTTCTGTACTCTCACAGTGCTGAGGTCTCAACAGATACTCAGTACATCCTTGCTGACTGATTGATTACCTCTGGTTTATTGATACAGCGAGATCACATGACCAGGGCCCAGAAAACCTGGCCTTGCCAAGATCCAATGAGCAGGACTCGCTGACCTTTTCACCCGAGTGTAGGCATTCATCAATGAGCATGACAAGTCCATGTTCTTCGCCACATCTCAGCACCTGCCCCATGCCTGGCACACAGGAGGTGCTCAGGTCTCTACCTTGAACTGACACAGCTTTTGTCTGCCCTTTTGTTTCTAGCAGGAGTGACATTGTGAGTCAGAGGGGACTTGTCGGCAACTAATAACAACTACATTTGGAAAACCCTCAACCAGTTCCCATCAAGTTCGTTCTGACTCATGGCAATTTCATGTGTGTCAGAGTAGGACTATGCTTCATAGGGTTTTCAGTGGCTGAGTTTTTTAAGCAGATAGCCAGGCCTTTCTTCCAAGGCACCTCTGAGTGTACCGAACCTTTTGGGTGGCAGACGAGTGTGTTAACTGTTTGGATCACTCAGGGACTGTGGAGGACTCTTACCTGTAAAGATTTCACAAATAGACGTGTCACCACCACACAATGTCATTAACTTACTGCTACACTGAGAAAAGTTATGAGCACTCTGCATGGTTCTTTTTTACAGGGCACCATTCTACACTCTCACTGAAATTGCTTCAAAGACAAGCCTAGCCAGGTCTCTACTTCCAGAGTGAGGTGGGAAAGGTGAAGCAATTATCTGGAGAGTTCAGGTAACGTATCAGTTTTCCTCTGAATCCCTTTTCTAGTCTAAATCTCATTCCAGTTCCAAGAAAGCATTTTCCTGATTCATTCTGTTACATTTTCTCAATTCCTAGTTTAGTTTCAGAGGGCAGGCTTAGCCTGTTAGAGTTAAATACTAAGCTTGGGTATGTATGCTCCTCGTGCTGTCTCTTGGAGGAATATTTTACCATGAAAAATGGGCTTTAATAACAGAACGTTGAGAAAGATGACACAGAGATAATTTACCAAAGTATATATTGTGACATATTAAATTGCAGACAGTTGGGGTGAGCCTCTGAGTCTTAAATGAAATATCTAATATCTGCACCAGCACAGAGCCAAAGAAACCACAGAAAAATAAACAAAAAACACGGAAAATCCGTCTGTCACTGGGAGCAGCAGGGCCAATGCCAAGTTCCTCCCCAACCGTCCTCCAAAATGGCACTGGCACAGGTTTATGTTGAGCTGCGAAGCACTGAACTGAAAAAGTGCTTAATTAATGGAAAACTTAAAATTCAGCAATGAAATTACCTTTCGCAGTGACTGACAAAGGCAGTATAAATAATTCAGTCTCTCTCACAGTTGATTGAACTGAGTGCCTTTCCTCCTTTGTCAAGAGCAGAGACGTTTTTCTCCATGGCCAAGGCGACAGGTGTTACTGCCCAAGGCTAGCCAGGAGAAGGAGAAGGGGAAGAAGAGCAGGCCTAACTGAGAACTTTCGGGCAGTAACTGCAAATGGGTAGTGTGCTTTTCCAGTGGGTGGCTCCAAAGCGTAGGACAGTCTTTTCACATCGAGGGCTCTGCAGAGGCTTGTTCCCTGGGTACCCCAGCCACTCCAGGAAGGGAAGAACCTGGGTACGAAACTGTCTCCTTTACCTTCCCTGTGCTCTGTACTCACTGATCTCACAGCCTCTGAGATGAAGGGAGAAAAGGTCATGTGGACTGGGAGGCTGATAAGGGAGGTGTTATAGATTAAATTGTGTCAACCCAAGTACATGCTGTGGATCCTAACTCCTATACCTGTGGCTCTATCCCATTTGGGAGCAGGGTTTTCTTTGCTATGTTAATTAAGCTGTGTCAGGGTAGGGTGTGTTTTAAACCTAAGTGCTTTTGAGATATAAAAGGAGCAGTTTAGGCACAGCAGCAAGGAAGCACAGGTGTGAGAAGACAGATGCCACGCCACATGAAAATCACCAAGAGCCCCAGGAACAGAAACTGAAAAGGGACAACAGAGAGAGGGAAACTTCTCCTAGAGCCGGTGCCCCAATTTTGGACTTTTTTTAGGCTCCTAAAGTGGGAGAAAATAAAATTCTGTTTGTTAAAGCCACCCACTAGTGGTATTCCTGTTACAGGAGCACTAGATTACTAAGACAGAAGGGGAAGGAACTAACGTGAAGATGAGGAAAACCCCTCTCCCTTTCTGGGTCTTGCTTTCTTGTTGCCAGTGTAGTTTCAGAGGGGCCAGGTGGAAAGCCATTGCTGGGCAGTGGCATGTTCACAGCAGCAACACCCGGTCACATGGATGCCGGTGTGCAGTTTGCAGTGGGGACTGACTAACTCGTCAAAGTTACTCTGGGCTCCTGCACTTCTTGCCATGGGGGAAACTTCAGTCTTTCCTTTCAGACCCTAGCCTGGGCCTCTGCAGCACCCCTTTTCCCATCCAAAGATAAAGGCCAGAGACTGGGTTTCTGCAGGGCTTCCAGCCATAAGGCCCACTGGCAAACCCTTTGGACTAAAAAAAACTGGCTGTTAATTTGAACCTTAATGAGATTTAAACTGCTAGAAGTTCATCCAGCGTGTGAGGCTTCTCAGCCAATCTCCCAGAATTTTGCAGGTTCTCTCTCATTCATTCTTAGAGCATAAACTTGGAAATCAGATAGTCTGGTGTTTTACAATTACGGAAGCAGCAGCAGCAACAACAACGATTAACACCTATTTCGGCCTTCCGGTGCCAGGCACTGTTCTAGGTCCTTAATCCCATCTCTATCACTTAATAACTGCATTAATCTTGGCTGAGTCACTTAGCCTCAACTATAAGCCTCAGTTTCCTTGTCTATAACATGGGATTGATGCTAAAATACACCTAATAGAGATGAGGGGTAATAACAATTGGGAAAGTACCTAGCAAAGGGTGTGGCTCATAGTACATGCTCCATAAATGTACTTCCCTTCCCTTTCTTCCCCAGTTGAGGTAGAAAGTCTCTCCTTTCACAGGTGAGGATGCGGAGACAAGAAATCTTATCAGGTCTCTTAGCCCTTGCTCAGATGCTCCTGGGGGCACTGCCGAATCTGAATCTATCACCTAACGTTAGCACCCTTCCTCAGCCCCTGTGGGAGGGGCATAAGGGATGCCCTCACACAGTAAGACATGAGCCAGCCCTGAAGGAAGTGCCTACCTAACTGGGGAGTAGCCTAACACTTTGACACAATTAACACATCTCTTTAACAGCAGAGCCTCTGGGATGAGAGTTTATCCTTCATCCCAAAGGGAGGCTACTTAGGATTATTTATTTTTCATTAGACTCCCTGGGGCCTGCTAAGAGCTGTACCATTAAACTCCTTATATCAAGGAAACAACTTTAAAACCTAGGTTTCTAATAGATTTCTAAAATGAAAGACAGACAGCTTAGAATGATAGATTCTCAAGATCTGACAGAGACACCAGACCTGGTGCTGTTTAGGAAAGTTGATACCCGCATAATAGCCATCTGTGTGTGTGAAACTGGCTTATTAAGACCTCTCTGCGTAGTGGTTAAGTGCTACGGCTGCTAACCAAAAGGTCAGCAGCTTGAACCCACCAAGGGCTCCTTGGAAATGCTATGAGGCAGTTCTACTCTGTCCTATAGTGTCGCTATGAGTCAAAATCGACTCATCATCACTGGGCTTGTTTCTGGGTTTCTTCTCTGAGGGAGCTTGGTGAATTTTCCAGGTAGGACTGATGGTGCTCAAGAATGTAAAAATTCTGGGGGTGTGGTGAGCAAAGAGGGGTACATTTGGACAGAATATGTCCTCTCTGGGTTGAAAGAGATTGTGAGGGTCACCCCATTCAAACCCGGGGTCTCACACGGAGGAGGAAACAGTCGCAAAGGGAGTAAGCTCATAGGCTGAGCCCTCTGAGAAACCTCTTTATGAGAACTTGGTAAACTTAAACTTGAGGGTCAGGATCCACAGGGCCCTGGTCAGGCACAGCTTATCTCTTTCAAGTTTGTTCACTCTTTCCATAATAAAGCTGACCAGTCAGGAGTGCTGTTGAGGAGAACAGACTCCCTGGCACAGGGCAGAGAGCAGATAGCGAACATCTCATCCAGTGAGGGCTCATCAACAAAGGAACACTTTATTTACCTGTTTCTAAGAGAGGAATATAATACTGTTTTCTCATCGGCCGTTTAAACTGGAAACAGGAAACACAATTTTTTTTTCAAATAATTACAATAAAATAAAATATTCTGTTCTATATTATGGATAATTACGAAGCAGAGACTCAAGGGAGAGGAGGTGGTGAAAGAGGAGGTAGAGAAGAATAAAATAGATTCAGAAGAACACAGAAAGAGGGCCTGGCCTTGAGCATACAGACCCGGGATCGGGGTGCCCCCACCACATGTTGCCTTCTCCCTGAGTGCAAAAGAGTGAAATAAATAGCTCTGTTCAGTGACCTCTGAGAAGCTCAGAGACAAACACGTAGAGATCCACAGACAGGGGCTCAGCCACGCACAAAGGTGGCTTACAAACAAGACACACAAAAGTGGAGAAACCCAGCTGAAAGAGGTCTTGAACCTACCAGACAGGGTGATAAAGAAACCAAGAATCATTGTGAGGGAAAACCTCTCATCGTCACTTTCACTTGGACAATTCCTAACTTTTTATGCTGCAAAATGAGTAGACTTACCTTACGTTTTAAAGAAAAGCAGGCCTGTGTTCAGAGTAACATTTCCAAATTGCAGTACTTTATCTCCTCAGATATCACTGAAAGTCGTTTTGGGTTTGTTCAGCCCTAGGTATATGTGGGGATTTCTTTTCTTGGAAATTGCCCTGTGAGGAAGATTTGATGAGAGGTGTTGAGCCCTTGACAAAGAACACAGAGGTTTTAGACCACTCAGGGAGACAGAGTTGGCCACCATTTAGAAAAAAAAAAAATCAGACTTTGGGACTGAACCAAACTCCTCAGCACACACACCAGGCCCTAGGGGAGCTGGCTGCTCTCTCATGGGAGGGCCCTTGCCCTTACTTCCAAGCAGACATCTCACAGTCCGGCCATACTGAACAGCTTGGCTCCAGAGTACACCTCACTCCATGCTGCCGGGCCTTGGCACACGCATTACACTCCTGGTATACCCTTCCCTGCTTTGTCTGACAGACACCTTCCTGGGCTTCTAATCTGTGTGCCGCTATTACGTTCTCATAACCAAAACCAAACCAAACCCATTGCCGTCGAGTTAATTCCGACTCATAGCCACCCTATAGGACAGAGTAGAACTGCCCCATACGGTTTCCAAGGAGCACCTGGTGGATTTGAACCACTGACCTTTTGGTTAGCAGCCGTAGCTCTTAACCACTATGCTACCAGGGTTTCCTATGTTCTCATAGCACCCTCTATTTCTTCTCCATATCACCTACTACAAATTTAATAAAATATTTTATGTCCATGAACTCCTCCCAATTGTAAGCTCCTTGAGGGCAAGAATCATGCCAGTCTTTATCCTCAGCTTCTATCCTAGTCCTCTCAATGACTTCTCTGAAATGTTTCCTCCTGGGAATGTGCTTTGTTTTGACACTGCTTCCCCAGGCTGTGGGTCCTCTTCCTCTGCCTTCCACAATACCAAGTGCAGCCCTTTACCACCACGTACACATGGGATTCAAGTTGTCTAGGACTCTGGGGGCAAGTGTTCTGCAGTGTTTCTCTGGGAACCAGGCCTCCAAGATGACAAGCTTGTCATTCTGGCTTTCCTCAGTTCCTAAGAGGATATTACTAAGGGGACCCGGTCTCTGGGCTGTCCCTGGATGGTAGTGCAAATGGTTAACACACTTGGCAGCCAACAGAAAGGTTAGAGGTTTGAGCCCACCCAGAGGCACCTTGGAGGAAAGGCCTGGTGATCTATGTCTGAGAAATCACCCACTGAAAATCCTCTGGAGCACAGTTCTACTCTGACACACGTGGGGTCACTATGAGTTGGAATAGACTCAATGGAAACTGATTTTTTTTTTTTTTATGGTTAATCTCTGGATAAACTTCAGGGAAGATGGGGTAACTCACTGGTTTCCTCTTGTCCTGAGAAGCTCTCTTCTGGCCCTCACTCCCCTTACATGTAGACAAGCTCGTGGGCCCCTGAGGATAGGGCTGTGTCTGACCTTAGCGCGCCCTCACAGCCACTAGCTGCTTAATAAATGCCTGGTGGCCGAGCAGCTGCTACTGGATGAATTTTCATGATACAATTATGTATTTATTTAGTCACTCAACAATTATTTACTGAATGCACATGTAATGCCAGGAACTAGAGGTTGGCAAATTATGACCCATGGGTTAAATCTGGCCCAGAACCCGTTTTTATATAGTACACAGGTAAATACAATTTCATTGGCACACAGCCATGCCATTTGTATAGGTATCGTCTATGGATGTTTTCATGCAACAATGGCAGAATTGAGTAGTTGCGACAGAGACTGTTCGCTCCACAAAGCTGAAAATATTTACTATCTGGTCCTTTATAGAAAAAGTTTGGCGATCCCTGATCTAGACTCTGGGATTAGAACAATGAACGTGACAAAGTCTTGGCTCTCATGGTGCTTACAGAGAGGAACGAGACAGACAATAAACAAATACGGTGACAAATGCTATGGAGAGAAAGAAAATAGAGTAAGGAGGGCAAATTTGATGGGGCGTGGGTGGGTGGTGAGGAAAGGCTTTACTGATAAGCTGGCATTTGAGCAGAGACCTGGAGGAAGTAAGGGAGGGAGACATGGATATATGAGGGAAAGGATTTCAGACATTGCAAAGGCCCTGAGGGGAGTGTCCTTGACCAGAACCTTCCATTTAAAAAATGGCAAGGAATTCATTGATGCTGGTGCAGAGATGCAAGCTCCATTGTTTACATTCTTCTTTGGAGAGGGAGTGTGGTTCAGTGGTTAGCACATGGCTCTGGAGTCACCAGACCTGTATTTGAATCCCAGATGTGCTAGGCGGTTTGCTCTTGACACCTTTAAAGCAGGACTCTGACTCCCCTTGCCCGTCCACCATAATCCACACGAGGGCTCTTTCTACACTGTCGCATGCGCAAGGGGGTTAAGTATCCTTAAGATGGGCCCCTACCTGCCTGCCTTTATTGGTGTTCTCTGCTTTTGATTTTAAGCCCCCATGGGTTGTTCACCATTTATCTTGAATTTTTTGGGACAGCTGTGATTTCGTATGTTTGGTCCCCCTGGTGCCATAAACTATTTATATGTCCCAGAAAGTCTCATATTTCAGCTTCCAAACTATACTGACTGCTTCTCAGTGCCCCTTTGCAGATCCTTGTTAATGAAGATTTGGTGAGAAAAAACTGACCTCTTGGCTGTGGGTGGAACAGAAAAAGGTTCCCTAGAATTGCTTTGCGTCCTGGGATTCCTGCAGGCCAACGCTCCTGTGATGTTGCTGGTGAGGAGAGGAGGCGGGGCTGGGTTCTTCTCCCAGCTACTGCTGAGGCCTCAGGGGCTTCTATATGGGCATCCATTTTCTTCTCTAGAACATGGGGGGTGGCACTGACCCTCACAGCCCTTTCCTAAAAGGATGTGTTCAGAATGAAAGGGAGCTTCCTTCGGTGCCCTTTGATGCCTAGGCAACGCCTGTGAGAAACATAGCATGGGAAAACCAGGTGTTCTATTATGGATGCCCGCTCTCCTTTGAAGACTTCTGAGAATTCAGGTGGGAAGAACCAGTGCCATTCCAGCTGCAAACAGTTCCATTTCCAATTGCAATTCCCTTCTGAGAGCCTCTCCAAATCAGACTCCATTTCTGGTTGCATGAACTTTGTGGAAGAACTTTGATTCGTAAAGTGGCCACTCTAGGTGGAGATTTTCATAGAACTTAATTAAGTCAAGTTGATTCTGGTTGGTTATAAAGAGTGCATGGTGGTTGGGGGGGAGGTCCACAAGAGGATACCTAGGATGTAAAAATCACTCTTAAGAAAACTGCCAACGCTTTTTTGCTTCTTGTAAGATTCCAGTGATACCACCTCCTCCAGACTCTTGTTTTATGGCCAGAGCCCTGGTGGCACAGTGGTTAAAGCTCTCAGCTGCTAACCAAAAGGTCTTTGGTTTGAACCTACCAGCCAGTCTCCTGAAGAAAGATGTGGCAGTCTGCTTCCATAAAGACTACAGCCTGGGAAACCCTAGGGGGCAGTTCTACTCTGTCCTGTAGGGCCACAATGAGTTGGAATGAACTTGATGGTCGTGGGTTTGGTTTGGTTTGGCAAATGTTTTAACCAGGCTTTATCAGTTTTTATTCTCCTTAATTGTCTAACCAGAGGTTGCAGTGTGAGATCAAATGACGGCCTCCTTGCCACCCCCTGCACACCACATCTGACCAGGTCTTCTAAAGGATCATGTACGCTGTGACATTTTAATTTGCTGGAATGAGGCAGAATGTGAACAGGAAGACTCAGGTCTGTGCATTTATCCTGTGTGGGGGAAATTAGTGCTGGCTCTGGAGCACACCCACTGTATACACCAATGAAAAATACAATTCAATTTGTGTTGGCAGCTTTAGGAGAGCAGGGCAACCATTTATTAAGTGCAGGGTAATTCAGCACCTGTTTTTGCAGAGAAGCGGTGCTGAATTCCCAAGTTGGCAATTTGGCTGGCAGATGAGTGAGTTCCCAGCCCTCCAGAAAGTTTCTGGATGGAACATTGCTCTTCTGCAGTGTCCTGGTTGCAAGACCACGTTTCTGTGGGCTGGGTCAGTCCAGCACCAGCCGCACCAGATGTACCAAATGTCATCCTGGGGCATCTATCAGGGACGTGGTTGATGTTCTCAGGCAAAGAAAAAGCCTGGAAGCTAGAGAGGAATGTGGGAAATATTTTTGATTTACTACACAGTAAAAAAACAAAAAACCAAACCCACTGCTGTCGAGTCGATTCTGACTCATAGCAACCCTATAGGACAGAGTAGAACTGCCCCCATAGCATTTCTAAGGAGCAGCTGGAGGATTCAAACTGCCAATCTTTTTGGTTAGCAGCCATAGCTCTTAACTGCTATGCCACCGAGGTTTCCTAATACACAGTGCACCCCTTCAAACTCCCCACACAAGACCTGCTGAGGAGCCCCTGCTGGTTTCACTGCTAAGGTGGAATCAGGAAGAATTCCAGGCCAAGAGCCTACAGTTGTCCCCATTTATCTGTAAGGAGTCCTGGTGGTGCAGTGGATAAGTGCTCAGCTGCTAACCGACAGGTATATGATTCGAACCCACCAGCTGCTCCATGGGAGAAAGATGTGGCAGTCTACTTCCATAAACATCATAGCCTTGGAAATCCTATGGGGCAGTTCTACTATGTCCTGTAGAGTCACTATGAGTTGGACTGGACTCGATGGCAATGGGAATCTATTAGATGAAATTCCTGGGTGGCACAAATGGTTAGCACATTACTAAAAGGTTGGAGGTTCAAGTCTACCTTGAGGAAAGACCTGGAAAACTATAGAACTGACTGGATGGAAGCTGTTTTTTAGTCTGTTAGATGGTGGATGCATTAGAATCTGAGACTGATGCTGACTGATTCACTACGTAAGGATTTTTGAAGAGAAATAGAGGTACATTTTAGAGACTGAGAAGTATATAAGTCAGAGACACACGATGTACTAGAGAAGACAGGTTGCCCGTATATCCCCAAATAATAACAGTGCACTAAGAAATGGCCTAGCTTACACGTATTCCTTGTACCTATCTCTCCTGCCCTTTAAGCTATTAGGGACCAGGAGCAAAGCCCTGAGTCCCTCTTTCCTGCCTCCTCCAGGATATGCTTGCTGACCCTTCTTCTTTCTCCCTCAGCTTCCTTCCTAAAGCTGTGTGCTCCCCCCTCTGACTGCAGGCTAATGTGACAGCTCCCCTCCCCACTGTCAACTCTGCCTTTGGGAGGGGAGGGCCCACACATCCTCAGTGGGGCTTGGTCCTCCTCCTCTGCCCACCAGTGCCCACAGTGAAGCTACCTGCCTCTTCCAGCCCCAGTGAAGGGTCCTTATGGGGACTCCCTAGTTGCTTGTCAGCCCTATTTACGCTTATTGGGAGCCCCAAGCCTTAACTATATTCTTGCTTGAAGAAACATTGTTAGGTCATAAAATGATCCCTGGTGTGTTTGTGTTCAAGTCTTGGGTTGACCCCTTATTCGCATTGAGTTATGTTATCCTCCGAGCCTGTTCAGATGAGCTAAAAGCAGACAACGTTCATAAAAGCCCTCCACGCCCTGTGCTCACCCAGCAGTCACTTACCACACTGGACGTCCTTTCCTGGTGTGTAAAAAACAGCAAGAAGGGCTTTAGTTAGCAGTCATGTGTTAGGAACATGTTTAATTGCCTTAAATAATACAGACAATAATATATGGGTGTGCAGAAGGGGTGCTGGTGAGCCGACACAGAAGAGATGTGGGGCTTTGACAGTGAAAGGTTAGTAAAGGAGATGAGGGTGAGGTTGCGGAGGGGGTGCCATGGCTCTCTGTGCATCCCTGCGCATCATCTCTACCATCCCTGCTGCATCGCCTTGCAGCTTTGCAAATACAGGAGCAGCTCCTTCCAACTTCCCTGTTTCCCTGATGGCTTAAAACTCTGATCCAGGAGCAAACTGTGTGCTTGGTAGATCTCTGCCCAGTTCTCATGTGAATTGGAGGTGATGAATCTTTTCCAGCAACCCACGCTGACAGTCTAACCTAATTCTCAGGACACTCGAAGATTCTCTTTTTGCATGATAGCATCTTCAATCCTTGTAGCCAGGCTGTTTCTTGGATCAGAGGAAAGCTGAGAGAGAGAGGCCCCAGATACCGTGGAGGTGAGCAGGCCCAGATCGGCACCCTCTGGCTGCACTGGACTCTTTCCCCAGGGCAAGGAGGAGCAAGAGAGAATCTTGATCTGCAACATCTCAGGGAGGGGTCACAGAGTATCACGCCCTGTAATAATATGGTCTCTGTTCAGACACCTGAGTCCAGGCTGTTAATAGAATCATAAAATGCTGCAACTGAAAGGGCCTTTGAGACAGCTTATTCCAGTGTTTTTCTAACCACACTCTGTGGAGTCCTGAGCTCGGAGGAGGGAGCTGGGGCCTGCTATGGGGGTGTACAGGAGAGAAAGGAGGCATGGGTGACCCTGCTGTCCCTCCCTACCACAACCCTTCCTCTCCATCTCTTTCTTACTGCTGGGGTGAGGAGTCAATACAGCATTCATCTAGAACGAAAGGGTTCCACTGCAGCAAAGCAAACACTGCCACAGAAGTCCCTGCTTTGCTCCATCTCTGCATTTTAGAATCAGAGGAGCCTGCAGTCCAGAGAAGTGAAGAGACTTGCCCAAGGTCACCCAGCTGATTAGTACAGATCTCAGACTGGAGCCTGCCTCTATTGCCTATCTGGGCTCTTCCCCTCCTCATAGTTCCAGCAATCTGAATGCTACCTCTGTGCTCCCTTGGCTGGTGATGCCATGGACACTGAATATGAGATGTGATGGTAGCTCTACAAGGTCAGGACTGTATACTCTTGGAGGAATAGCAACTACCTGCATGATGTTGTTTTGGGGAGTTCTTTGTTTACCAGGATCTTTCTACAGCATCTCTAGGGGGACCGACTGAATGTGTGTGGGAGGCCTCAGGGCACGAGACAGCACAAGACAAAGAGCCCAAACCCTAGGCTTCTAGCCCTGGCTCTGTAGCAAATTTCCTCCGTGACCTCGGCCAAGTCACTTGTCTTTCAGTTGCCTTATCTACAGATGCACTGGATTATTTCTAAGGTCCTTTCCAGCTTTAGAATTCTAACATTTCTATGATCCTTTATGTTAGCCTCATCTTTTCACCACTGAGTGTATTTCAAAACAACTTGGCATGAAACAAAGGTCTCTGAGCCTTTCTGTACCACAAGGTACAGGTTACCCATGGTTTATTTAATGTGACCTTCCGAAAGGTGAAATTATGGTCCATATGTTAGTAACATGACAGAAAATGTTCAACTAAACTTTGGTGATCACATGTATTGTTAAACACAAGAGAAGCCCGGTAGCCACCCAACACATCCTCAACAATGTCCTCCATACGCTTTGCTGATACTTTGCCCTTTTCTTCTAGGTTCTTAAAATAAGCTCAGTATACAAGAGCCATTTGAGGCTGCCCCAGGAGCATCAGCTCTGTGCTAGACTTGAAAAACAGTGCACACAGTCAACTAATCAGATGGAGACACAGCGGCTGCAAAACATGGGAGGATCTGTATGGGGCTCTTAGCCTGTGGAGACAATCAGTGTGGCAGGCCGAAGGTGGTTCCGGGTCCTCTGGATACTGGTTATGTAGAGGAAAGGTTAACACACTCCTCACCAAAGACTTCGGTCTTCACCAAGCTATACACATAGATATATCACCCCCAAAGAGGGCATAAGTCTAGGAGTCAAGCTCTTCCCACACTAGAGCCCAGACTCATTGTAGGAAAAAGCAATAATTCAAGCTTAGCCTTCGGAACGGTATTAAGTTACTTGTCCATTATTAGGTGATTTATGCTGGGATTGGGCTTCAAGGTCCCTGCATAGCTTTCTCCTCCTCACCCCACCCACCCCAGTTTCAACCCCTGCCCAAACATCCACAGAATTTATAATGCAGAAATTGCCTCTGAGCCCCAGCACTGTGGCATTTTCTTTCTGCCAGAGGTTTCCGGTACTGTATTGGTTTTATGCATATGTCCAGATGATTCTTATATTAAGCCACAGGAAAAAAATTCAATTTTTTTTTTATTAAAGTCCAACCACTGCCCTGCCAGTCAAACCTATTTATCTCACTGAGCATGGATTGCTCATGTCAACCCATGATTACCACACACTGCCTCGGTAACAGCCTGCTGATTATCCCAACATCTGAAAAGCTGCCTTTTGTAAATTTCATTGCAACTAATGAAGCCCAGATGCACTCACTTCAGTGTCCTCTCTTGCTCTCCTCGCCATCACGCACAGGACCCAAACCGCAGGGCCAGTGCTGGCATCTGAATGTCATTATAACCAAAGCAAAGGATTTCAGGCTCGGCCACAGTGAAGGTCTCTTTTGCTGTGACTGTGTGGCAGTCAGGTTTTTGTAACTCCTCTCTTATCCCATATGCTTTCTCCCAAATTTTGATTGGAAGACAGATTAAAACTCCATTATTACCGTTAATGCGGAAAAGTCCAGACACCAGGCAATAGTTTAACTTGGGATAATAAGAAAGATGAACAACATGTGGTGTTGATCGTGTAGGTGCAAGGGCTGTGATTTTTTAATTATGCTAAACAGATGTGGAGGGGAAAGTTGCCATCCACATGACAGCTTAGTTCAGCTTCAACAAAGAAAGGCCCCGATGTGGTTTGGGGGCTATTTACGCTGTCCTGCTGCCTGGTGGCAGAGAGCCAGAGAGGCTGAACAGCAGACTTGTGCTGTGGGCTTAGCAGTGGTCAGCTCTGTCATGTTTTGCAGAGTGATGGCCCAAATGCCCTCCCTGTCTTAGTTTCCTCATGTATCAGGCAAAGAGAAAAAGTGTCAAGGGTCAGGGCTAAGGAATGAATCAGCAGTGGTGAGCGCATGGTGCCTCTCTTCCCAAGGTCAATGTATTCTACACATCCTAAGGCCTTACTGTGTGGTTCCATCAAGAGCTGCGTGGAGCAGAGCCTGTGCAGAGCCATAGCTCTAAGGAAGAACCTTATCTGCTGAAGCCACCTGTAGCCCCTGAGCCAGGGGAGCACACTCTCGGGGACCACTTTGCTGTGCCCACATCCCACCAGGTTCTGCTCACCGTTCCCTACTGGCAGTGCACTAGAGGGGTGGGCAGAAGCAGGGAAGGTGAAACGTGGTCTGGGGACCCTCTGAGGTCTAGAGTTTGCAGCTCAAGACTAAAGAAATGGCAGCCACACAGAGCTCCAGGGAATGATGACCACCATACATACCAGGACAGTAAGAGTGTAGCAGGACCCCAGTAATCTGGACTGCCAAATCAGGAAGGAGTCTCTTCCCTTCCTCTTCCTTCTTTCTTTCTCTCCAAATTGGAATAATTTCTGAGGAAACCAGACACTTGGCTCTGTCAGTTTTTGCTGAGTGATGACTTAGGTGCTCTTCCTGCCTCCGTTTCCTCATCTATTAGAGAGAGAGAAGTGCACAAGGCCAAGACTAAGGGATGAGTGGGCGTGCAGTAAAGGATTGACTCAGAAGGTCTGGAGTGTTCCAGCCCCGCACACTGCAAAAAAAGATTTGGCCCTTGACCAGCTCCTGGGAAATAACCTATTAGCCCTTGGCGTATCTTGCCTGATAAAAGTGTCTTTGCTTATTTGTGAACTTGGGAAATGCCAGATAGTTTATGTTAACAATGTGAATTATGGTAAGAGCTTTATGTTTATCGGGGAGACAGTATAACTTGCACCTCTAAGGAGGCAGTAGATTGAGTAAGGTCAGCAAGGTGGCTGTCCACTGCATGCCTGGGTGACCACCCCCCAGTAAAAACCCTGGATACCAAGGCTCGAGTGAGCTTCCCTGGTTGACAATACTCTGTATATGTTGTCACACATCATTACTCAGAGAATTAAATGCTGTTTCTATAATTTCCTGGGAAAGGACAACTGGAAGCTAATGCCTGGTCTCTTCTGGACTCTGCCATGTGTGCCTTTCACCTTTGCTGATTTCAATCTGTATCCTTATTCTGTAACTGCTTTGCTGAGTTCTGTGAGCCCTTCTAGTAAATCATTGAACCTGAGTGTGGTCTTGGGGATCCTGGCAACAACGGGTATTAGAGAATCTGCATTGCCTTACAGAGTGGGCTGCACAGTAGTCATTGCATAATTCTGCCTCTGCCCTGTGTGTAGACTCAGGATGAACATTCACTCAACGTGTAAGTATGTATGGGGCTCTGCTGACTATGTGCTAGGCTCGGCGCTGGTGTGGTGAAGACAGAAATATCTCCCACCCATTCCTGACCTTGAATGTTTGCCATTTATCAGACAGGAGAAGGCCTGCACAGACCACAAAGGAGAGAATGGAATGAGTGCCTTAAAAAAATTAGAAACAAAACACTAAGGAGGTACAGCAGAGTTGAAGTGGCCTTCATGCTAAGGTGATCCTGAAGGGTTCATGGAACAGGACAATATCTGAGAAATTCCACCCCAAATCCTGAAAGAATGGGAGACTTGCCTTCCTTCTATGTGACTTCTAAATGCAGAATGGATTTAGTCCTGTATTTCAATAGCAGAGTCGGTGGGAAGTTTGAGGCAGGAGCTCATAGACCAGTCCGATAGCTAGAATCTAAAAACGGGCCTTGGGATTGAGCGGGAGCCATGGATTTTATGGATTGTTCAAACATCCCATCCTGGATGTTATTACCTGTCCTCTGACTGCTACAAAGGCTTGGAAATTAAAGGGTGCCCTGTGATGCCATCTCAGTGTGTTAGCGTCTGTGTTGGTGCTCTAAAAAATATTCACCTGCTCAGCAATTCTGGGGAACAGGATTCTCCTAAGTCTAGTATTAAGATTTCCTTCCAAGAAGTGGCTAGGCTTGTTCCATTGACAGAGAAACAGACAGAGACAGAGGGTGAGAGAGACAGAGTACCAGACATAGATAAGGAGAAACAGACGGACTGAGTGAGTTCAGTGAGGAATCCTGCAGCCCGCACCTCCATTACTGCAAGAAAGCTTCCAGTGCAACCAAGCTTCCTGCCTCCTTGCTAGGCCACCAGTTGCAGCAGGGCATGCGCAAAGAATACCAGTCAGACGTGTCTTCTTCTAATTCTAATTGACCTCAGTTTCCTGATTTTTAACAGAGAGATAAAAATGTTCCATCTCTTATCTTCTTTTTCCTGTTCTGATTGCCATGAGAAATCTGCTTCCTTCTTCCATTAAACAAACAAAAACTTTCTGGGTGCAATTCTCTGATTTCTTCTGTGGCCACAAAAGGAAGGACAGGAAACTCTCTTCCTCACTAGTCACCTCTTGTCCCATCTCTGGTAGACACAACCACTTGATGAGCCAGATAAAGCCTTCTACAGAGCCCAGGGAATGTGGCGAGCAGGGTAACTGCCTGGCATAAGCCTCTGGAGCATTGCACGGCCTCCAGTTGAAATCTCATTATCTGCCTAAATTTGTTTACTAAGTAAATAAGACGACCTATTTATTTATCACGTAAATTTAATTAGAGGTCTGATTTATTTACTCTGTGTCTATCAAGGGTCTCACCACCTTCTCCAGTTCTGCATCCTGCCCACTCTAGCCTTGGAATAAAACAATAAAAAATGGCTTCTGTCTTTCTTGGATCTTGGCCCTGAGCAGCATGGAGTAGAGAGCAAAACCAAGAAGGTAAGAGAGGAGGAAATTCAAAAGAGGGAGACCCCAAATCTAATGCGAGGGCAAGGTTGCAGTGAATCCAGAAGAAATCGCACGTACAGTGATTCCATGATATTGGGGCTTCCTCTTTTATTATTTGTCAAATTGTTTTCCCCCTGATTTTAAAAGCAGTGACTGCTTATCAGAAATTTTTCCCAAAGTAAGATCTGAGAAAGGTGAGTGGCTGGTTCATCTATATCTTAACGGGCGTTTTGCAAAGAAATTGATCAAATACGTTTGGGCAAGCCCGGATTAAACAAAGTTTGGTTTTCTAATGTGTGCTGTGACTCTCTGAGGGGCACTCAGAGTTCACAGGCCTCTTCACACCCACATGACCACGAAAAAGACTCCTTTTCTCACAAAGAAACTAGGCGATCAAGGATCTGCAGAACTCATTCTAGAATGCCCGGTCTAGTGATTCAGAGTCTTCCCCTGGATTTAGTCAAATGATCAGAATTGCTTTTCTGATTTATGCCTTAGTGCGACGACATCACGAGGTCCCCAGGTGGTCTGAATTGTTTGCTCTAGGTGACTAGTCTAAAGGTTGGTGGTTCAAACACACCCAGGGGCAGCGTGAAAGAAAGGTCTGGTAATCCACTTCTACAAAGATTACAGCCAAGAAAATCCTGTGGATCTCCGTTCCACTCTGTAACACATGGGGTTACCATAAGTTGGAATCAAGTTGACCGCAACTGTTTGGGTTTGGGTTTTGGTGATGACATCAGCCTATATTTACGAGTCATTGTAAGAAAGCCTGCATAAAATGCACTATGATTATTATTTGGATGATGTTGAATGCCTACTTATCTTTCAAGATCCGTGTACAGTATTTTTCTGTGGTCCTCAGCGGTATTGCTAGGGGAGTGCAGGGGGTGCAGGCCACACCAGCTGACACTGTCAGGGTGACACCGCAATGGCTGTCTATAAAATTTTGTGCAGTGTTTCAGCAGAAATTTATTATTTTTTAGAAAAATATTCCTGTAGTTAGTTATAACCAAAAAATTTTTTCTTAAGCCCAGCTTACATGTATCAATATACCTACAAGGCTAAAACCCTATGCTGATTTCCCTGGTGGCGCAGTGGTTAAGAGCTCAGCAGCTAACCAAAAGGTCAGCAGTTTGAATCTCCCAGCTGCTCCTTAGAAACCCTATGAAGCACTTCTACTCTGCCCTGTGGGGCCACTCTGAGTGAGAATCAACTCGAGGGCAATGGGTTTGTTTGTTTGTTTGTTTTTGGTAAGGTGCTCAGGTCAGAGCTGTCCTTATTACCCAATTACATAATGCTTCAAATCACTTGGTTTCTTCTGCATGTGCTACAAGCATGTGCTGTTGTTTCCTTGCTGCTGGTGTTTTTATAGTTGCTGATTTTGTCAAATTTTCTGGTGTTTTAGCTACAATATTGTGGTAATTAGTATTTATTAATCTACATCAATAACTTCCTTGAGAATGAAGTAGTAATTAAAGGAAAAGGAGAAGTGATATACAGGAATTACAATTATGAGAAACATTAGTGCAAAAAACATTACTAAGGATTCTGTATAGTCTGGAATGGGAGGAGGTCCGTCATGGTGGGGGGCGGTGACACCATGAACTACCTCACTGGATGACACCAACCTTAGTGATGCCACTGGTGGTCCAAATTCCAGGCCACGTGTATTTTTATTAAGCAACCGGTTTGATTTGATTTTAGGCATGTGTGAATTCTGTAACTGAAAGCGTTTCTTGTTTTCTGTTGGCTGCTAGAAACTTGTGACTTATTACTGACAAACTTGTGACTCTATCAGAACCTGGTACGATATGGCATATGTTTGTGTACTAAGGGGACTCTTAGGTCCATAGCCATTTTTTTACCCCCTCCCCTGTCTCCTTCATCTTTCTTAATAACTTTAAATTTACTAAATTATTCATATTTTTAATTGCTACATTCTTTTTAGCCACTTTAAAGTGTTAAAAAGCAAAGATGTTGCTATAAGGACTAAGGTTGTGCCTGACCCAAGCCATGGTGTTTTCAATCGCCTCTTATGCATGTGAAAGCTGAACAATGAATGAGGAAGACTGAAGTAGGATCCATGCCTTTGAATTGTGGTGTTGGTGAAGAATATTGAATATACCACAGACTGCCAGAAGAATGAACAAATCTGTCTTGGAAGAAGCACAGCCAGAGTGCTCATTAGAAGCAAGGATGGCGGGACTTTGTCTCACATGCTTTGGTCATGCTATCAGGAGGGAACTGTCCTTGGATAAGGACATCGTGTTTGGTAGAAGGTCAGCGAACAAGAGGAAGATCCGCAAAAAGACGGATTGACACAGAGGCTGCAACAATGGGCTTAAGCATAGCTACGATTGTGAAGATGGCACAGTACCTGGCAGTGTTTCGTTCTGTTGTACACGGGGTAGCTATGAGCTGGAATAAACTTGCCGGCACCTAACAACAACAACACATTCTTTTTGGAAGAAGAGAAGTTATAAATGTATAATTAAACTTTTTTTAAATGCTCATTTTAAGTGATGATGCAAAGAAGAAAGTAAAAACCAACTGTAATCCCAACACTTAGAGAAAGTTACGCACTGCTAAGATTTTGATATGTTCTCTGTGGGCCATTTTTGCAGACTTGGGCTCACATACCGTTTGTGGACTTGGATCTTGCCCTTTTCGTTCATCGTGCCATGACAGTCTCTGTATTTAACATTTTCTTACCTGGGGGCTTTTCACATGTTTTCAGGGTTTTAATTTTATTTTTTGCTTTTACAAATAATACTGTATTAAAAATCCTTCTAGCATATATCTTTGTCCAAGTTTCTAATTATTAACTTAGGATAGATCCTTAGAAAGAGAATTAGTAATTTAAGGAAGATAAATATTTTTAATACTTTTAATACATATTTAACAACTGCTTTCTAAAAATGTTACATCTATCTACATTCCTGCTATCTGGATAGTAAGAGCGCCTATTCTTCACTGGCATTGTTGCGTTATTATCATTAAAAAACATTGCTAATTTTGTAGTTGAAAATTGTATTATTTTTAAATTTGCATTTTGAGTACTAGTAATCTTTTTCTTTATTAATTAATAATGTATTTTCTTTTATTAATTTTTGATGCATTTTTCTTTAAATTGTTGCTTCATATCTGTTGTCTATTTTTCTTTTGGAGATATTAATGCTTATTTATAAGTATATAAACTATTTCCCTATGTGTTTGTGTAAAACATGTTGGTCTTTCCATTTTGTTTATAATTTTTCGATTACAGGATTTTAAGTCTTACATAATATTCTCAACAGATTTGTTCAGTTTATTCTAAGCCTTATCTACATTAAAGGATAAAATAACTATCCACATATATTTTAAATTTCAATAGTGCTTCGATTTTTTTAAATTTGACTACATTTAGCTAAGATCCAGAATTTACTGTGGTGTATTCTGGGCTTCTGTTGCAGGCTTAAGGCCTGGGCCTGTAGTAATGTTTTCATCCTCATCAAGACCCTTCAGGCTAAGTTGCTTCTTTTCTAACCTGGGAAATTGAAACACTCTCAGCCCCCGTTCAGGCTGACCTCTTTGGGAAAAGTAAGGCAGGTAACAACTTATGCAGTGTGATTGGAAGTAAATCAGGAAGGTCTCTCCCCCAACTGCCATCTACAGAAAAATAGTATCTTTAGCATTTAGGGGCAGGGCCCCAGATGTCACCATCATACATTCATTCCTTTCCTTTCTACTAGGTTAAAACAAAAACAAACAGAAAACAAAATCCTGGCAAGTAAAATCCTTGAGTCAGTTTCTAGAATTATTGGTAGGTGCTCACCAGGGCCCCGTGAGTTCTGACTCATGGCAACCCCATGTGTGCAGAGTAGAACTGCTCCACAGGATTTTCAAGACTGTGACCTTTCTGAACCAGATCACCAGGCCTGTCTCCCAAGGCACCTCTGAGTGGGTTTGAACAGTTAATAGCTGAGTGCTTAACATTTGTGCTACCCAGGATTTGTTTATTTTCCAAGATGTTCAGCTGAGAGCACCAGACACAAGCTGGACAACATCCAAGATGGAGGAGCCCTGGGAAAGGGGTGGGGAGCTGTGGGGTCCATGAAGCTGAGGTGGGTGCCTGCCCTTGAGGGTGGGGCCTAGGTCACTGCTCTCCATATGCATCTTTCTGTGAGAATCCCTCATGGAGAGTTAGCCCTGCTTCTACCAGACCCTTTCTCCAAGGTAGAGAGTAGGCGATGCCCCAAGGCGTTGGATGGACAGTGATCTATTCCCCTGCACCTGGAGGAGGGGTAGGATGTCTCCATGTTCCAGGCCCAGGCACAGAGACCGATTCCCTGGCCTCCTGGTGCAGCAGACCTGTGATCCCTGTCTGCTGCTCAATGTGTGTTATAACTGAGTTTATTTTTAAGCACAAGTCAAAGCATTGATTCCACAATGAAGTATAAAGCCCAAGGTGATACGGCCCTACTTTTCTTAGAGATCACTCTCCTTCTGCACCTACAAAAGTCAATAGGGTTTTTTTTCCCTGAGATGAAGTGGTTGGAGGATCCAAAGTTTTCAGCCTCTAAAGTTACTTCCCTTGCAGTTGACCACATGCTAATGTGTCAGCTGGCTGGCCTAGGGCAGACACTTAGCATTTTCCTTTTGCTTTTCCTGAAAATGCCTAACTGTGGCAGATTCACACTTCTTTCTTTGACTTCTTTCATTCCTGATCTCCTACACTAGTAACTAGAGGCTGGGTGATGGACATATTTTTAGCAAATTTCAGAAACAAAGATGAGAGACTGTGTTTATGCTGAGTATCCACTATTCTTTTATCTGCTAAACAACAACAACAAAACTTAAAAAGTAGCTTAGCTATCCAAAAGCAAGAACCTAAGGAAACATGGAAATATCGATTAAACAATGAAGGGCCTTGGACAGGAGAATGATGTGGTGGTGGGGGGGCGGCGGGAGGGGGGCAAAGCAGAGCTCTATAGCTTCCTGGGGGCCAACTCTCCCTGAATTCAATCCTCTTTTCTATTCTTAGGCCAACAGGTGCCTCTTATTTCTGGCTCTAGAAGCCAGGGAGGAATGAGTCCATAAAAATTCAAGCCAAGAGAGCCTTATTCTCCACCCTGGACAAATTTGCTTTTGTTTGTTCGCACCAAGGATTACAAGTAGGGCATCCCAGCTTTCCAGGGACTGTCTCAGTTTATGCGTATTTCTCTCTAAAAAAGGCTTCAGTTTGGACAATAAAGTATATAACAACAACAACAACAAAAACCCACAGTTACCCTACTTATTCTTCAGGAGGGGGCAGTGGTTGTTCAGTGTTAGAATTCTTGCGTTCCACATGGGGGGCCTGTGTTTAATTTCTGGCCAATGTACCTCCTGTGCAGCCACCACTCATTTGTCAGTGGAGCCTTGCGTGTTGCTATGAGTCTGAACAGGTTTCAGAGGAGCTTCCAGACTAAGGTGGACTAGGAGGTAGGCCTCGTGATCTACTTCCAAAATCAGCCAATGAAAACCCTATGGATCTCAATGGTCTGATCCGCAACTGATCATCTGGATGGCCATTTTGCCTGGGGTCCAATGAGTTGGGGGCAGTCTTGATGGCAGCCAACAACAATAATGATTCTTAGAGAAAGAGATGAACTTGAAATTAAACTTTTTTTCTCCAGATTTGGGGGTTGAATGGTCTGCAAACATTTTCTGTAATGGACCATATAGTAAATATTTTGGGTTTCGTAGGCTAAACAGTCTCTGTTACAACTACTCAACTCTGCTGTTGTAGCCAAAGTGGCCATAAATGAATGGACATGGCTACCTTCCAATAAAACTTTGCTTATGGAGACAGAAATCTGAATTTCATACAATATTCATACATCACAAAGTAGTTTTCTTCTTTTAATCTTTTTTCTAACCGTTTAAAAATGTAAAAACCATTTTTAACTCACGTGCTGAATTTGGCCTGGAGGTCTCAGAATGCCAACCCCTGTGGTATTCTCTCACCTGCCTGAGCATGCATGGGGCCTGGTGGACAAGCCCCTCAGCCTCCTCTGGAAGGGGCCCCTTGGATCCTTCTCTCTGTTTACATCTGGTGTCGTTGTCATCAACATTTACATGTATATAGCCTGAACACACATAGATGATTTGAGATCTTAAGACGTGGAAGAAATCTTATTATCTGGCTCTGCAGTTTTCGGCCATGGAGTGGGGATAGGTGAGGTGTATCATAAGTAATTTGCTACTGATAATAAACTACTGAAGCTGGCAGTGATTTATGCCTATCTATAATTTTTTTTTAATAATATAAATTAGAGCATTTTCGATGTTCTCACTATAATAATGCTATTCTCCCTCACTTGCATTCTGATGTGCTCTCTTGGAGTAGAGAGAGAGAAGGGGTCCATTTTTCTTTCTCATTTGTCATGACAAATAAGGTTCACATGCAGGACAAACTGCCACAGATGTCCCAGAGAAGGTGGAGGGACTGACCTAGTCTAACCTCATGTGTTATCAGATGGGGAAAGAGCTTCGCAAGAGCCCTGCAAGCACAAGAGGAATGGTGTGGTTGTCCTGAGTGTGCACAATGAGGAAATGGAGGGGTAGAGAGACTGAGCAACTTCCTCAAGGCCACACAGTTGATAAACTCCGGAGCTGGAACTACAACACAGACCTTTAGAGTCCTGAAATTTGTGGTTTTGGCTATGCCACACAGCCTTTAGTGTGACAGGTCTCAGAAAGACCTCAAAAAACCACAGCCCACTATCCTCAGACTATGGCCATGACAACAATATTCCAAAGCATTGGATGACTCTACCATTACTGTAGAGTTGGGGCCTTCTCACGGATAATGGGAGCATAGGAAGCAGCACTATTCCCATTTTCTGAATGAGGAAACTGTACTTTGAGAATATCATCTAGATCAAAATCAATATTCAGAGAACTGGTATGAAGTATTTCTACAAACTCAGAATTAAATGCCAGGGAGGAGTTACCCCTTGTGCCAGGAAAAGCTTTTCGGCAGAGTGGGAAGTAAGTAAGAAAGTACCTTGTAGTGAACTTGTCAAATTGCAAGTCTGGAAGGGCTTATCAGATCATCGAGTCTGACTCTCTATGTGCCAGGGAATAAGACACTATTGAGCACTGTATGCGAAAGTCACCCCTGGAACACCATCCAGCCATAGTCAAAGCTAGCTTGTCTGGTTTGTCATCGGAAAAGCGTTCTCAGCCAACACTTACATACATCTACAGGGCAATGGCAGCCATTGTGCATTGTTACCACCCGCAGGTACTCTAAGAAGAATGAATGCATTCTTAATCAGGAAACAACTTCATTACTCCAAGCATAATGGTATTGGTGGCTTTATAATATTTTAATTTCTTGAAAATTATTCACTCATTTTTATTGCCTTAGTCTATGGTGGTACCCAAATCACGCATGGTTCCAGAGTTTGTTTTCAGTTGGTCTGTTTTTAAAGTTGAAATTTTTACATCCAAACACATCATTTCAGATCCAGTAACCACCATATAAAAATAAAACACCAGTGAACCAAACTGGTCATCTAAACTAATTTCATTCATCAGGTCCTTTAGAGTTCCTCATTCTGACAAACTAAATTCTTTACTCTTTCCTTTTTATCACTAGAAAGAAATTCATCAAATATTTAAAGCTCCTCTTAAATTTTGCATCTCAAAGAACATTTGACTTGGCAAAGCATCTAGCCAGCCACAGCCAGAATGGACAAGAAATAGAAGCACAGAAAGCAAGATAGAGAGACATGGTGGAGGGCTGGACTTAGGTAAGTGAAGATGGCCACCTCTTCAATGACACCACAGAGTCTTGAATCATTACTGTTGACGGCATGAAAGAAGGAAGGATATCAAACACCAGAGGAGCATGGGCGAAGGCTGGGCTTGGCCAGAATTTAAAGAGACAGAAATAAACACAGAGCTCCATAGCAACACCTTGGAGACTGTTTTGACTTTTTCTTACTAAAGGTCAAAGAGAAGAGGGAGGCAAAAAATAACCCTCACTCCTAATGTACCTGTAGTGGGTTGAATAATGTCCCCCCAAGGAGACAGTTCAATTCCTAACCCTTAAACCAAAAAAAAACCAAACCCAGTGCTGTCAAGTCGATTCCGACTCATAGCGACCCCATAGGACAGAGTAGAACTGCCCCATAGAGTTTCCAAGGAGCGTCTGGTGGATTTGAACTGCCGACCTTTTGGTTAGCAGCTGTAGTACTTAACCACTATGCCACCAGGGTTTCCTCCTAACCCTTAAAAAAAAAAACAAAAAAAAACCCTTAGTACCTATAAATCAAACTTTATTTAGAAACAGGGTCTTTGCAAATGCAACTATGGTAAAAATCTTGGGATGAGACCATCCTGAATTTGGGGTGGGCCCTGAATCCAATGACTGGTGTCCATACAAGAGCTGGAGAGAGGGGTTTGAGACGCAGTCACAGGGATGATCCTCACCTGAGGACAGAGGAAGAGATTGGACATATACTGCCACAAGCCAAGGATTTACAGAAACTGGAGGAGGCAAGGAAGGCATCTCCCCTGGAGCCTTCAGAGGGAATGTGCCCCTACCGACACCTTGATTTTGAATTTCTGGCTTCCAGAGCTGTGAGAGAATAAGTTTCTATTGTTTTAAGTCACCAAGTTTGGAGTAATTCACCTCCCTAGGCAAATTCTACCAATATCAGAATAATTTTTTGTTGACACATAAAGGACAGTGGGGCTGTAAACTGGTCCTCACAAGTTTGTATGAGCCCATAGTTTGCATTACTCTGTGCCTGATTGGCATGAGAAGTAGGAGCTATGAATGAAGCCAAAGAAAACTTTGTGAAAGAGGCATCAGGCAAAGGATGAGCATCAGGAGGTCAGAGAAGGGCCCAGAAAGGGAAATGGCTGGAGGTGATTTCAAACTTCTCCAAAGGCCAACTCCATTGCCTAAAATCAGATAGGAAGTGGCCCTCCCTCCTTGACAGTGCCCTCAGTTCACACCTTCACATTCCAGCTCCCTTCTCCATAACTGCCTGGAGTATAGGGATGGGGATGGGCCAGAACTTCTTATCCCAGGACATAGTCTCCCTGAGAATGGGAGTCAGCCCTTCTTCACCCAGATCACTGCCAACTCTGCTTTAGAGGACCCTTCTCTCCATTCCCCACTCCTTCCTTCCATTCCTCACCCCCGACCTCCATTCCCCACCCCTTCTTTCCCACTCCGAAGCTGGCTTCTCTGGTGTGGCTGAGCAGAGCCTCATGCTCTCCTCAGAAGGAACTCTAGGACTGTGGACTAAACAAAGTCTCTGTTGGGAGAAAGTTAGGCAGCCAGCCAAGACAATCTTTAATTCAAAGGAAAAAAAAAAAAAAACTAGGAAAGATTTTGCATAGAATATAAGAATGAGACCAACCCAGTGGTTAAATGTAAAACCCAAAACGTTCAGAAAATGTAGCTGAATCTTCTTCTTTTTATTTCTTCTAATACATTATGTGGCCATGAAAATAAAAACAAACAAACCTGTTGCCATCGAGTCGATTCCAACTCATAGTGACCCTGTAGGACAGAGTAGAACTGCCCCATGGGGTTTCCAAGGAGCTGATGGATTTGAACTGGTGACCTTTTGATTAGCAGCTGAACTCTTAACCACTGCATCACCAGGGCTCCATGTGACTATGGCAAACCATTATATTCTCAGGAGAAGTCTCTCTATGGAAGCTGTAGTGGGGCGGCAGAGCTAGCAGTATTAATTATTAAATTTTCAGGAATTTTGAGAGAAGATTGTTAAACACAGCCATTATTAATATGAAGTTATATCAACTTGCAATTAAATCAGTGCTTTTCACCAGGAGCGATTTTGCACCTCAGGGGACATTTTTCAACGCCTGGAAACCCTTTTTATGATTGTCACACCTGGGGGAGGTGCTACTGGCCTACACGACAAAGAACTATCCAGCCCAAAATGTCAGTAGTGCTAAGACTGAGAAATCTTGAATTCAATAATTATACTAAAAATAAAGGCAATAAATGCTCAAAACTCATCATTTCCTAATTTCTTTACTAGTATCTATGTTTTTGAGGTTATGTATTTATTTATGTATTGTAAGTCGCTATGAGTCAGAATCAACTCGATAGCAACAGATTTGTTTGTTTTTTTAAATATCCGTATGGTGGAAATATTATGTAATGATGCAAGCTGTGCATCGCTTCCCAACTCCATGTTCAGTAAACTCATGTCAATAGCTTAAAATTGGCCATGGTGGGAATATGTGCATCGTGGAAATAGACTAAAACTACAAATAAGATCTCCTCCTTTTTTTGGAGATCCAGTGGTTAAACATTCACTAGCACATCACTGGCAATGTGAATGTGGGTGTATGTATTTCCTGTTGCCACTGAGTTGATTCCAACTCATAGTGACTCTGTAAAACAGAGTAGAACTGCCTCATACAGCTTCCAAGGAGCACCTGTTGGATTTGAACTGCTGACCTTTTGGTTAGCAGCCATAGCACTTAATCACTACACCACCAGGGTTTCTGTGGGTGTGTGTGTAGGGGGCTGATATTCTATTTCTCTTTTTACTTTTCTCAAAAGAACACAGTGAAGTTGAAACCACTTTTTTTTTTTTTTCCCGAAACAAAATTTCCAGCTTACTTGCTGGAAAAATGAAATATCGGATAAAAATGCAAAAGGAAGAGATTGAAGGAATAGGGAATTTGCAAGAAACAATTTTAAATGGAAAGGAAGTCATGCATCCAAATCTATCTTTTTGTGCTATCGAAACATCTGGATGAAAATTGAAAAATCAATCCTTCACCCAGATGTCTTTTTTTGTGCTGCCAAGTAGCTGTGTATTTGAATATTTAGATTTCATGAAGCATAATATATCAATATTAGAAAATATTAAGGTGATTTTCCACTTTTTTCTTGTTGTTCAGATATTTGAAAACAATTTCAATTTGGCTAAAGTGGCACTTTGTTTCAGAGTGATCCAAGTTGGAAGCCAGGGCGTGAGATGTTGGCTACCTCATCCAAACATGCCTACATATGTTATGCGTTATTTGAGATTACTCTGCAACATGGTATGGGGAGGAAGGTGGAAGGCAGAGACCAAGAAAACAAAACATTTTCAAGAAAAAAGAAGAACTTTATAAATTTTAAAACTGAATAGGTGAATGAAACATGCCCAATGTAATAAAGTAGCGGCTTAGAGAATAAAAGAGGCCCTGGATAGTGTGAGTGGTTAAAACACAGGGCTGCTAACTGAAAGATTTCAGGTTCGAGTCTACCCAGAGGTGCCTTGAAAGAAAGCCCTGGAGCTTTACTTTAAAAAAATCAGCCATTAAAAACCCAGTGGAGTACAGTTCTACCCTGATACACATGGGGTCACCAGGAGTGGGAATCATCTCAACGGCAACAGGTTTTTAAAGAGTGAAGCACAGGAAAAAGATTCTCTGAAGCCAAGAGAATTATGGGATTAAGGGGAGAAAGCAGGAGAGCTGCAGACACCAGCAGAAGGGAAATGTGGACTGAGATGAGGCATTTCTCTCTCCAGGGCTGTGAGCTGGCTTGACAATGAGAAAATGGGGCTAGAATCATGTCTGGACATGTGTGAGTAAAAGAGAGTGTCCACTCAGACTCAGGGTCTAGACAATGGAACCCAGTCCTTGGTTCTCAAAAGGTGGATGCTGTGGATTGAACTGTGTCCCCCCAAAATATGTGCTGTAAATCCTAACCTCTATGCCTGTGGTTATAATCTACTTTAGGAACAGGTTGTCTTTGTTATGTTAATGAGACAGGAATAGCGTAGGATATGTCTTAAATTAATTTCTTTTGAGATATAAAAGAGATTAGACAAACAAGTGAGAGAAGCAGAGAATGGAAGAGAGACTCCAAGCCACATGAAGATTGCCCAGGAGCAGAAGCTCAAAAGAGACAATGACCTTCCTCCAGAGGGGACAGAGGAAAGCCTTTCCCTAGAGCCAGCATCCTGAATTTGGAATTCTAGCCTCCAAAACTGTGAGAAAATAAATCTGTTTGCTAAAGCCACTCACTTGTGGTATTTATGTTATAGCAGCACTAGATAACTAAGACAGAATTTGGTACTGGGAATGGGGTGCTGCTCTAACAGATACCTAAAATGTGGAAGTAGTTTTAGAATAGGGCAATGGGTAGAGGATGGAAGAGTTTTAAGGTGCCTAATAGTAAAGGCTGGTGGCATAGTGGTTAAGTGCTATGGCTGCTTACCACAGGGTCGGCAGTTTGAATCCACCAGGTGCTCCATGGAAACTCTATGGGGCAGTTTTACTCTGTCCTACAGGGTCGCTACAAGTCGGAATTGCATCGAAGGCAAAGGTTTTTTTTTTTTTTTTAATGGTAAAGCCTAGATTGCCTTGAAGAGACTGTTGGTAGAATTATAGATGTCAAAGGCAATTTTGGTGAGGGCTCAGAAGGAAATGAGGAGAGCCGTAGAGAAAGTCTCTATCATCTTAGAGAATACATTTGATGGCAGCAACAGAATGTTGCTAGAGATGTGTATGTCACATGCGCTTCCGGTGAGACCTTAAAAGGAAATGGTGAACATGTGATTGTACAACAGAGGAAAGGTGGTACTTTTTATGCAGCGGCAAAGAACTTGTTTGAATTATGTCCAAATGTTTGGTGGAAGGTAGAACTTGTAGGTGATGAACTTGGATATTTGGCTGAGGAGATTTCTAACAAAGATCCTAAAGAGGCCACTTGGTTTCTCCTTGTTGCTTATAGTAAAACGTGAGACGCAAGAGATGGGTGTGAAAATGAACCATGAAAATTGAAAACAAATTTCCAGATTTGGAAAATTCTATCATACAAACTAAGGACATGTGTCCTAGAATTTTCACCAGGATGTGGCTATACAATCTTTTGCTAAAGAGATGAAGCCTGTGACTGATGGATCTAACCAACTACCACAGCAGAAAACTCATCAATTTAGACTGAACGGGACAGAGAAAGAACTAAAGGAAAAAACACTGTCTGCCTCTTGGAATTCTACATGGAGGGAACAGGCCAAAGGAGCTACATCTGTTGTCCTCCAAGAGAAGAAAAGGACCATTCCTGGAGCAACTTGGAGATCAACAGAACTTTTGGAAGGAGCAAGGGAAGGAGGGCTGCCTCGATTTCAAGGGGTTGAACCATGGCCTGCTGGGTTTCAAAGCATGGGGCCACGGCCTCCTACTCAGTTTTGAGGTGTGGAGCTGCCATTCATAAGTGCCAGGGGGATGGGGTCACTGCCCAAAGATGAGGGGACAGGGCTGCTATGTCCAAAGAGCAGAAGAACAGGCCCTCCTGGTATCAATACGGTGGGATCATCACTCACATGGACTGGGAGAATGGTGTCAACATCCCAGTAGGCCTGGAAGGCAGAGCTGAAGCCCAGGGCCCAGAGGCCTCTATCCAGAATCCACAAGGTATGGCCAACATCTAGCATCTGGGTGGCAGTGCCATTGCCCATATAGTCCCAAAGAACAGAGGATTATTTTCACACTTTGAGAGTTAATGTAATTTGTTCTCCTGAGCTTTGGACTTCCTTGGTGCCTGTTATCCCTTCTTTCCCTCCAGTTTATCCCATTTGTAATGGAAATGCCTACCTTGTTCCTATCCCACCATTGTACTTTGGAAACAGATAACTTGTAGTCTAGATTTCATAGGTTCACAGATGAAGAAGAATTTTGCCCTAGGATAGAACACCCCTAAAGTCTCGCCCACATTTGATGTAGATGATTCAGAAGATAAGATTTTGGACCTAGAGTTGGTTTAAGACTTTTGGGATGATGTGATATGGTGACTGTGTTTTGTGTGTGGCAAGGACATACATTTTTGAGGGCCAAAGGGTGAAATATTATAAATTGAATCGTGTCCCCAAAAATATGTGTTGTAAATTCTAACCTCTATGCCTGTGGTTATAATCTCATTTGGTAATGAGTTGTCTTTGTTTTGTTAATGAGACAGGATTAGTGTGGGGTGCATCTTAAACCAATCTCTTTTGAGATATAAGAGATTAGCAGGCAAGTGAAAGAAGCAGAGACAGGGGAAGAGAGACTCCAAGCCACATGAAGATTGCCCAGGAGCAGAAGCTCAAAGAAGACAAGAACCTTCATCCAGAGCCAACAGAGAGAGGTAAGACTTCCCCTAGAGTGGTACCCTGAATTTGGACTTCTAGCCTCCTAAACTGTGAGAAAATAAATTTCTGTTTGTTATTCAATCTGTATGCTGAGCACATAATCTGAGAAGCTGGACTATATGAAGTAGAACGTGGTATTAGGATTGGAGGAAGGCTCATTAACAACCTGCAGTATGCAGTTGACACAACATTGCTTGTGGAAAATGAAGAGGACTCTTACTAATGAAGATCAAAGACCACGGTCTTTAGTATGGATTGCACCTTAACATAAAGAAAACAAAAATCCTCACAACTGGGCCAATAAGCAACATCATGATAAATGGAGGAAATATTGAAGTTGTCAAGGATTTTGTTTTACTTTGATCACCAATCAATGCCCATAGAAGCAGCAGTCAAGAAATCAAATGACGTATTGCATTGGGAAAATCTGTTGCAAAAGACCTCTTTAAAGTGTTTAAAAGCAAAGATGTCACTTTGAGAATTAAGGTGCACCTGACCCAGGCCATAGTATTTTCAATTGCCTCATGTGTATGCGAAACCTGGACAATGAATAAGGAAAACTGAAGAATTGGTGCCTTTGAACTATGGTGTTGGCAAAGAATAATGAATATGCTATGGACTGCCAAAGGAATGAACAAATCTGTCCTGGAAAAAGTACAGCCAGAATGCTCATTAGAAGTGAGGATGGACAGACTTCATCTCATATACTCTGAACATGTTATCAAAAGGGATCAGTCCCTGGAGAAGGACATCATGCTAAGTAGAGGGTCAGTGAAAAAGAGGAAGACCCTCAATGAGCTGGATTCACACAGTGCCTGTAACAATGGCCTCAGGCATACCAACAGTTGTGAGGATGGCAGTGTTTCATTCTGTTGTGCATGGGGTCTCTATGAGTTGGAAAGGACTCAAACAGCATCTAACAGCAACAACAACAAAGCCCCCCATGTGTGGTATTTGTTATAACAACACTAGACAACTAAGACAGTGGACATGGGATGTGGAAAATTAACAAATTATAGGGTCACTATGAGTTGGAATCGACTCGACAGCACTGGGTTTTTGGTATTGGTATACCATCTTGAACTATCCATGTTGCCAAAATGACAATGCTTATACTTTTGTTTTAAATAAATAAAAATCATTTGAATTTATTTGTTAAGTTATTTAAAAAATATATATTTCATGCCTACTATGTTCACACTGTTCTAGGTTCTGTGAACACAATTAGGCAATGTCTCTGCCTCACATAGCACTATGCCAGGAATATGTATGTCAAGCAAAATTCACAAATTAGGAGTATGGACTCCAGGAAGAGGTGGAGGACTAGATCATTTAATAATATACCTTATTTCTTAGTTGTGGAAACTGAGCTCAGATGCTTTTTTGACTTTGCTAGTTAATGGAAAATTAAGGAATAGAATTTCAGTGTTTCTAGCCCAGGGCTTCATCTACTATACTCCAAGGCGATAAATACTAATACAAACTAGACCTCATTTCAATAGTTTCTCATCACTTGATAGTTATCAGTGATTTCCTTTATTTAGATTCAGTGATCATTCTCAATCTCCATCCTATTGCTCTCTCTGTAATATTTGGCACTGGAATCACCTCTGGGGTGATGTATTAGCGGGAGTATGAGCCTCAGCTTTGAATTTTGGCTATGTGTGCAGTACTGACACTTACTAACACTAAACAAATGTTAGCTCCCTCTCTTACTTTCAGTCGAACACAATTGTAGTTTTCCTCTTACCTCTCATCTCCCCCAGTTGGACCTGCCTCTACCCTTTGCTCAGATTTTTCTTCTTCCAACCACCAATAAAGGCTCTGTCTTGCACCCTATGCAAAACCCAAACCAAACCCATTGCCATCTAGTCGATTCTGACTCTTAGCAACCCTGTAGGACAGGTTTTCCATGGAGCGGATGGTGGATTTGAACTTTCAACCTCTTGGTTTGAAGCCAAGTTCTTAACCACTGTGCTACCAGGCCTCCACACTTCTCCCTATATTCCCATTGATAGCTTCAACCGCCCCCTCACTGAAAATGACTCCCAAATTCACAACTTAAGTCTCAATATTTTGCATTCCCACATCCTATTTTTTATTATGGTAAATATATTGGTAACAAAACCTTTGCCATTTGAAAAGTCTTCACATGTTCAACTCAGTGACATTAAATATGTTCATCATATTGTTCAACCATCACCATTTCTGAATTTTTCTATCACCCTTAACAGAGCCTCAGTGCCACATCCTATATTTTTGATAGCCTAAAAAACAAACACAAAACCAGTTGCCGTTAAGTCAATTCCAACTCATGGTGACCCCATGTGTGTAAGAGTAGAAATGTGTTCCATGGAGTTTTCAATGACTGATTTTTCAGAAGTAGATTTGCTAGGTCTTTCTTCTGAGATGTCTCTGGGTAGAGTCAAACCACTAGCCTCTTAGTAGCATTTAACCATTTCCTCCACCTAGTGACTCATTTAATAGCCTATAAACAACTTGAATGTTTTGCTGTCACCTTCACAGAACATGTCCAGACATCTTTCGCCTCAAACCATTTTTCTTTACTTGAAAGTGCTCCAGGCTGAGGGAACAATATGTCTGAAGGCTCAGAGGTAAAAAGAGAATATGGCACCTAAGGAAATGATATACATTCAGAATGTCTGGGGGTGGTGAAGGGAAAGAGAAAGCAGCAGAGGTGAGCAGGACCAATTCTGAGGACCTTGAGCCATGTTAAGGACTTATGACTTGATCCTAAACCTTGTAGAGAACTCTAACAGAAAGGGAACAGCTGTAGAAAAATATATTTGAGACTCAAGAAGAATTTTGACCTGGTGGTGAGGACTCTGGCCATTTAAAAATCCCCTAGACATTGCTTCCATGAACAAATGCCTGCTTTGCCATGAAATGAGAAGAGTTGGATGGCACCTGGCTACCATATTGATCAAAGATTCTGTGGAAGAATCTTGAACAAAAAAGGGAAAGATGTAGAACAGAATTTCAAATTCTCTTGGAAGCCAGGCTTTCTGGAGCCATTGAGGCTAGATGACCACTTGAAACTGTTGTCCCAAGGTAATCTCTAAACCTTAAACTGAAACTATCCCCTGAAGTCATCTTTAAGCCAAACACCAAACATAGTTTAGCTTAATTAATAAAGGATGTTTGCCTTGAGTATTGTGCTCTTTTAAAGAATTATCTGTATGAGATCAAATTGACAACAGTAACCCAAAAGGTTAGATGAGAAGCTTAGGGGACACTGAGTTTATGTTAAAAGTGGGAGAATAATTTGGAAAAAGATAGCAGGAATGGTTGTATAGCTTGAAGAAGGTAATCAATGTCACTGAATTGTGTATGTAGAAAATGTTGAATTGGGGTATGTTTTGCTGTGTATATTTTCAAACACACACACACACAAAATCTCCTAGACTCACTGGGCAGGTCCTGACTCCTGACATGAAGAAGTGAGAGCTGGAGCGGGGGAACCCTCCCTGTAACACGCTTTTGGAGGTCATGCTGGCTACATCCAGGGATGTGGTCAGGCCCCCTAAAGAGACCCCTTGAGGTCCTCTGCCATTCCCCATTGTGGTGGGGTCCAAAGTGCCCTGCCTGGTCCTGAATTCCTCCCTGGAGTCAGTGTTCCAGTGACATTCCAATATAGGCTTGTTGGTGTGACTATGAACTAATCGTTGCCTATATTTCTTAGCATTCCCTGTCATTACATTTTTTCTCCCCTTTTTTTTTTTTGACGGCATGTATTTTCAGTATTGGAATGTGTGCTGACTAATTGAATGTGTCTAAATTTTTTGTTGGTAATATAGATTTTGAGAAATATGATTGGTAATACAAGCCACCAATGAGGCGAGTGGCACTGTGGTGCCACCGATCTGTATATGACAATATACCAATGAAAGCTATATAAATGATTGTGGGTGACTTTCCATTAGGTTACATGGGGAACCTCTGGTTTTCCAAATATGACACAGAAAAACCAAAGCAAACCCATCAGGGCTCCCTATCTATCACACAGGAAAGCCATAATTATGCTTGCAAGCCTTAAAAGGGAAAAAAGGAAAACGTTTACGGAACTAACACATCCAGGAAATATCACCGAATAGAATGATTAACCTACACAACAGTGAGGCTCCAACTCTGGTCTACTGAGCTTCATGTATTTCAAAGGGGGCCCATCTTGATGTTAAATGCATTAGAATGAAATAAAAACCTTACCTCTGAGGTCCAGAGGCATGAAAAGTGGCTAGTATTTTTTCTGGGTATACTGTTAACTCATTTGGTAATGAAAGGGTTAAAAAATGTATATTAAAAATATCATTCACTCCAATACTGGTAATAAGACAAAGTCAATAAAATTCTTTAAGCCTACAGAAAAATACCTGGGGAATATGAGCTTATTCTTAAAAGTTGGGGGCAGAAAATAGTCTTTTGGAAATGAAATTTCTGACTTGTGGGTGGCAGAGGTAGGGACAGCAAACCTGGCCAGCCTCACAAATCAGACTCGACTTAAGTAACTATTGTCAATAGGGTGGTGAGGGAGAGGAGATTCAGTGCTCATCCCCAGAGCCGTGGTATCTGTTGTGCTTCAAAACATGTGGAAGATGATGAATCAAATACAAATACAAACCGAAACCGCTAATTTGATGCTGAGTTGTTGCATTTATCATGGAGTGGTCAGAAATTCCTCAAGAAAGCCACTTACCCTTTCTTTAAAATAACATAACCAATCAGTAATTAACTGATTAATTCCTAAAATGGAAGGTGACTCATACAGATGTTGCACTAGGGGAAAAGAAATCTGGCAGCCCAGAGGTCTCAACTGGTTCTAATGATCTAATGAGTAATTCTGTCCATTAAGGGAAGATGTGACTTCCTGATTAACGTGGAACCTTAGCTGTGTTTTTAATAGAGGTTTTAATATGTACGGCTGCTCAGCTGGCATCATGTTTAATTAAAACCTGAAAGCTTCTGGACAGCGCTCTCTTCTCTGCACCAGAGAAGGTGCAGGACAGCTCGAGGTGGTGATAGGACTCTGCTCTGATGCTGCAGGGCAGATAGGCCCATGCAGGGGTGAGGAGAGCAGGGAAGGAGAGGAGAGAGATGGGCACTACTGTGCTGAGCAGAGTGGTGGCCTCAATGCTGATGGAGGCTGGGCCAAAATGAGGCTCTGCTGGGCTTTGCCACCTACTCCATCTGCTTACTTTATGGAGGAGAAAACTGAGGTTCAGAGAGTGTTTTTAAAAAGGGAACAGTAGTTGTTTGCACGTGAACTGGTGTAACAGGACACAAAATAGAAAACTAGAAGTGGCACGAAGACACTGTATGATCCTAAGGCAAATTGTTGTTGCCCTAACAGCTTTATTAGGGGTACTGTGAAAGCTCCTGGCTCCAACATTTTATAACGAGAGGGGGCTCCGACAGATCTAGACAGTGAAGAGCGTCTGACTCTAGTTTTAAAATTACATGACTCGAGTGAAAATACTGGGCTATAAAAGCTATATATAATATGATTTCAATGATAAAATATATAATATTCATGTACACTTATATGCATAAAAAAAGACTGAAAGGAAATGCTCCAAGATATTAACAGTGGTTAACAGCCTCTGGATGATGGGATTATGGATAATTTTATTTGCTTTTTTTTTTTACTTTATACATTTGATGCTGTTGTTAGGAGTTGTCCAGTCGATTTTTGACTCATAGTGACCCCATGTGACAGAGTAGAACTGTCCCATAGGGTTTTCTAGGCTGCAATCTTTACAGGAACAGATCACTAAGTCTTTCTCCTGTGGAGCTGTTGGGTGCGTTCGAACTGCCAACCTTTCCTTAGCAGCCAAGCACTTAACCATTGTGACACCAGGGCTTCTCATACATTTGTATACTTGATGAATGTCCTGTAATGGACATGAATTGCTTTAAAACCAAGAAAAATAAATATTACAAATATATAATTCATGCTTTAAAGATAAATATTACATTTTGTTTTAAATTATAAGACACCCTAAGCCATCTCTTTTGTTCCCCATTATAAAATATATAGATACCTAAAACTACATGTAAAAGGACACATAGAAAAACACAGACAAAAAATAAAATTCTCTGCTTTAAAATAACGAAGTCCAGGTAGTTAAGCCGTATGGTGTTGAACACTGTAAAAAGATATAGGTGTGTCATCAATAGATAAGTTACCCTCAGAGGTAGCTTAAGAAACAGCCGGCTGACTTTAAAATGACTGCAAAGAAAACCTGACAATAAAATTCACTTAAATATCTGGCTCTGCAAAAAAAAAAAAAAAAAAAAAAAATTATACTCTGGCCTAGAGGAGCGCTAGGTAATTGAAAAGCCTGTGGTGTAACAAGAACATCCTTAACATAGGGAACAATCCCAGATGTGATAAAATACAAATGTGAGCTGTTAAGTACTTTTTTTTTTTTTTTCTGATTGTTAAGTACTTTTTAATGGTTCAAGTCAATGAGGGACTGACTGCCAAGGGTAGGATGGTGATTCTCTCAATTGATAACACATTTTTAAACTAAAATTCCCTAAGCAGCAAAAGTACACTCTTCATTAAGGAAACCTAGGGCTGGAATTCTGAAGAATCAAGGGAATTTAAAACATGATGGACACTAGGGCCAAAGCTTTTTGCCTGCTGTGAGGCCAGGATTGCTGCCAGGGGGCTGGGGGCTGGACCACGATGTTCCTCAGTGTGGGAGAACTACCTGTGTCCTCCTCCAGCCCCACCACCTTCCAAAGGCTAGGGTTGCTGTGGATTAGCTAGCCTGTGTATGGATGAGGAAAGCACCACTCACATGACACTAGCCCAGAGCTGTGTCACACCCGTGAGGATGAAGCTCAGAACCACACCACCCATACAGGAGGGGCCCAAACCAAGCAGTCGGCTCAGGCCTGGGCTGGAGCCACATTCCCTCAAGCCTGGGGCTCAGGCTCTGAAAGACAGCTTTCCTGGGAAGCCTCCATCATCAGAAGAGTCACAGGAGAAGTCTCTGGTAGAAGAGGAGCTCACAAACCCCAAATTCCCAAGCCTGTGTGGGAGACTAACACCCTGACAGCAGACAACAAACGGAAGAACTCGCATGAGGAAATAAAGATGACAGAGTAACACTTAAAGGGCTTTTAAATTTTAAGAACATCAAAGGGATAAGGTAACCTAGAATAACCTAGGAGATTATGAAATAAGAAGTGGTTACAAAAAAAAAAAAAAAAAGCTTAGAAATTTTAGAAATGAAATCAGTAAAAGTAGAAGAAATTAAGTCATCATTTATGCAGAAAAAAAATGCTGAGGCTAAAGGAGTAGCACCTGACATTAGGTGAGAAGGGAACTGGAAGAAGGGACAGTGAGAACAGATTCTGGAACATTCTGTGACATGGACAAGGCAAGCTGTCCAAACTGAGACCATGAGGCTGCACATAGGCTAAGTGCTGCTGTGTGTCACATTGGTCACATGGTATGGGGTGATCCTGAGAGCTCAAAGGAATTGGGCAGGGCTATACCATGTGGGGAGCTGTGGTGGCACAGTGGTCAAGAACTCAGGCTGCTAACCAAAAAGGTTGGCATCAAATCCATCAGCTGCTCCTTGGAAATGCTATGGGGCGGTTCTACTCTGTCCTATAGGGTCACTATGAGTCGGAATTGACTCCACAGCAGTGGGTTTGATTTTTTTTTTTAAGATCATGCGGGCAGTCCCTGGTGGTGCAACTGGCTAATGTGCTCGGCTGCTGACGTAAAAGTCATGGGTTTAAGGTCACCCTGAGGTGCCTTGGAAGAAAGGCCTGGTAGTCTACTTCTAAAAATCATCCACTGAAAACCCTGTGGAGCACGGCTCTACTCTGACACACATGGGGTCACCATAAATCAGAATTGACTCAATGGCAACAGGCTGGACTATGTGGGAGCTCGAAAGTAGGATGAGTTGATTCAAAGGAAGGGGCTGGGACACTTTAAAAGCTGGGGTAGCAAAGAAACTATAAAATGGAAACAAATAGAGCAGAGGAAGTGTGCTGGTGGGAGCGTGGGGAATTGGAAGGAGTTCAGGCTGTCTATCTGGAAATAGGAAGCTTACCTGGGAGAGCCTAAGCGGGTCTAAGTATCTCTACTGAGGCTTAACAAATTTCCTTAACAGCCAAGCCTAGAGGGACACCACCTAGGTAGAGAGGGAGAGGGCTGCTTGGGTCACTAACTAGGTTTAGTTAAAGGGTTCAGAAATGGGTTCTAACCCATTTTATAGTTCCTCAAAAATCACTCACCATTGGAACTGAAACTTAAACTGTAAAATAGCTCAAAACAACCAGAATTGCATTTGCACATAGCTCTGCCTAAATGAAGAGAAATTTTCTCTCTCTGACGTTCCTTCTAAAAGCAGTTTAAAACTAGCCAATTCAGAGTTTGGCAAATGGCCTCTCTGGGTAATACAGAAATATCAGGGGGAGGGGGCAGAGAATGGGAGCCTGGTGTTGCAACAAGCCTCCAGAATGATTCTTAGCATGATACAAACATTAACTTAATATTTAATCAAGACTTTGGGCGCCAGATCTGGCTCTACCACTATTTATTGACTTCGTCGCAGTGCCTCAGCTCACTCATGTGTCATATGGGATAATAATGCCTCCTCTGCCTACCTGTCAGTGTTACCTTGAGTATGAAAGGCAAGAATATGGATGAGAATACTTTGGTAGCTGTGGTGTGATGCCAGGGTAGAGGCTGGGCTGTCACTGGGGGAAGATGGTACACCAGAAGGCTGGATTCTCTCTAACAACTCCATTCATCTCCACCGGAGTGCCAAGGGCACTGGTGGATTTCCTTCTAGTGTGATGGTGTCTGGCAAGGACTGGACAGAATTATGGTGCTCATTCAGCTTCTCTGAGTGTTGCATAGAGTGAAGTGAGCCATGGGAAGAGATGCCTTCAAGAAAAAAGCAGGTTGGAAGGTCATACAAATGGGACTTTAGAGTATATCCAGGGGAAGGATGCTGTTTTGGGGGACTCAGAAACACTGGTCAGAACTCAACACAGAGGGCCTGGAGTTTTGTCCTGCCATTTGTGCCTGGATGCTCCTTACCAGAATGAGGAGCAATTAGTCCACTAGGACTGAGGAGGAGGGAGAAGCTCCACAGGAAGCCTGCTCAGTTGGCCCGGAAGGGAAGCTGGATGAGCTGAGCTGGGCAGAGGCCCAAGGCTGCCTCCAACAGCACCTGGAGATGTGAGGGAGCCTGGGAACTTGCTAGGCTCACAGTCCTCAGAGGATGTGAGCACCTTACAGTAAGATGCTGATTTACAGAGAAGGGCTGCCGCCTGGTGTATGTCACTAATTGCCTGTGGTGCCACAGAGGTAATAGAAAGCAACCTCGAATTGAATTGCATATTTTTGTCTTTTCCAGCAGGATGGGGTTTATCATTTTCCTGAAGACAACAACTTGATTTTCTGTGATCCTCCTGGCAAAGAAAGCTTGGGTGGTCAGTCCCGGCCCCAGGGAGCCCCGAAACCTGAGTTTTCTCCTAGCTGGAGATCTGACATGCATAGGTTTAGGGAAGAGCCTCTTATCACAGAATCACAGAGGGCTAAGCCTGGGGAGGGCTCCAGAGCTCATCTAGTCCAGCGAGCTTTTTTTGTGGGGCCCTATTGGGAAACCCGGTGGTGTAGTGGTTAAGAGCTACAGCTCCTTGGAAACCCTATGGGGCAGTTCTACTCTGTCCTATAGGATCGCTTTGAGTTGGAATTGACTCGATGGCAATGGGTTTGGATTATTGAATAACCACCTGTCTGTGAGGTTGTCATGTTGTGGTGGCTTGTGTGTTGCTGGGATGCTGGAAGCTATGCTGCTAGGTGGCGGATAGGTTTCAGCAGAGCTTTCAGACTAACACAGACAAGGAAGAAAGACCTGGAGATCTACTACTAAAAATTAGACAATAAAAACCCTATGGGTCACAATAGGATATTGTCCACTATAGTGCTGAACAAGCCCCCTAGGTTGGAAGGCACTACATGAAGTCCACAACAATGGATGCAAACGTATCAACAATCATGAAGATGGCACAGAGCTGGGCAACACTATCTTCTGTTGTATGTAATGCCTCTACGAGTCAGAGCTGAATTGATGGCAACTAACAACAACATTATTGAACATTATTGAACAAATCCCTTCATTGAACCTCAATATATGTGAAAATGATATGAAATTCAAATTTCAGTATCCATAAATAAGGTTTTATTGAAACATAGCCATGCTCATCCATTTATGTATGCTCTGTGGCTGCTTTCACGCTAACAGCATGGGAGCTGAAGAGTTGCAACAGAGGCTGTATAGGCTGCAAAGCCTAAAATATTTACTCTTTGGCTCTTTGCAGAGAAAGTTTGCAGACACCTGGTCTAGAATATGTCTGGCTTAGAGTAAGCAATAAAATTTGGTTGAATGAACAAGTGAATAATTGAATGATCTGGAAAAAATGACCTAAGGTAAGAGTAGGGGAATGGCTGGACAGAAGGAGGTCTACAAAGATTTGAAGCATATGAGACAAACCTTCTAGAAGAAACCCTGATAGGATTTAAGTAGAATTCCAAAAAAATGGTAGTTTCAGGATACGCAGACCTTGATCCTGGGGAAAAGCTTAATTTGATGAAGGGAGCTACTTTCTAGGTTTGCAGGAAAAGTTACAAAATATGACTATAACCATCCAAGGAATAGGCTTCTAGGTATAATCTGAGATAAATGCCAAAAAAAAAATTGGGCATCCTAGGTCTTGGGGTAATTTAATTCTGCTGATGCATTCAAAACAAGATGAGTAGAATGATGGGTATAAAACCATTTCTGCTATTAAGAAGATCACTATCTCTTAGTCTTAGTGAACACTGATGAAATAAAATCCATTATGAAGTACCATCGTAGATCATTTAAATAGTCATTGGGCTTTCGGAACTGGAGGGAATCTTAGAGATAGTTCAGCATCCATCCTCCTAACTTTATGGATGGGAAAACAAAGAGATTAAATGACTTGCCCAGGAGCACATAGCAAGTCAAAGACAGGTTTGAAGCCAAATTCCTAGCTCTTAATTTTTACCTCATGGCCGTTTGCATTACAACAAGCTGTGCATTTATGGATTTGTTTGAAAGAGCCCACTCTGTACACTGGGCATTACTCTATATTGCAGAAAGCCCTGAAGGCAACCAGTACTCATGTGCTCTTTAACAGGGCTCCACATGGTTATAATGAGGAGAGATCATGCCTAAATGTCATCACAGGCTAAGAGTTGAAGACTCAAATTTTAGTCCAGGTTCTGACTCTTATGAGGTAAGTGAACTTGATCCAATCATTTTATCTCTCTGAGCTCTGCTTTCTCTTCTCCCCTTTTCTCTCCTATCCTCTCTCCTCCCCTCCCATTCACTCTCTTCCCCTTTTTTTTCTTTTCTTTTAAAATTTATACTATAGGATAATAATAGCTCCCAGTGTTGTTAGTAAAATGAGAAGAAATGGTCTTGGTAAAAGCATTTTGTAAATTGTAAAGTCTTGCATAAAATAGTTATTTTTTTTCTCTGTGCATTCCAATTACAAATCCTTTCTCACTATACTAGGTCCTGTCTTCAAGCAATAATCTTCTAAAGTAGATTGCATTTATTGTCCACTTTTCTGGGAGGTAGAAACAGAAGCAGAGAAGGGCCGTGCTCAAGTTCACACACACGTCAGGGATTAAACGCAGACCTTTGGAACTCTTGCTAAGTTTTCACTTAATGAATTTCTTCAAACTGGCAACAAGAACTGCAAAAACCATCACTTGGTATCTGACTGGTCCCCTTTCAGCAGATTTTCTAGATATTTGTGATAGGTAAATATCCCAAGGACCTGGGATAAAAGGTGCTTTGTTAAAACCACTTTGAACACCTCCCTGAAAGAAGACACGTAAAGGGATAAAAGCATTTCTAGTGAAAAAGGTCTGACATATTCTGTTTGTGCCCAAGTTGAGTTTGGTTTCCATTTTATTACAGAATGCAAGAACCCTATGATTTCATGTCCCCATACCACATCGCTCTGTCTTCAGATCTTGCTTTTGTTCCTGCTTGTATCTCTGACATGGAAATAAAGCCACAGGTCTCTGCAGACAAAAGTCCTTGGATCAGAGTGCCTTGCTTCAGCTAACTCTGTTCAAGCCAGAGCTAAATTAAGATGATAACACTGGTGTGTTACCAGTGTTCTCAGTGAATCCTCCTCTCAATCAGTAGCACATTACAGTTGGGATATTCTGGCATGTTTCACTCCAGCTGAAAATATAAGTGATGTTTTTAGTGATAATAGGGCCAGAATAATAGTAAGAGGAAGCCATGGGAAAACAATAATCTACAGCTCACATGGAACTATGTTTGAGTTGATACCTTCAATTTCGTAGACTCTCAGGATGAAAAGGTCACCCAGACCATCAACACACCTGCTGTTTGAGTGCCCTCTCCACAGCTTCTGCTTGAATGGTCTCATGAGTCCACCTCCCTCCCTCTGACAAGTCAAAGTGTTTCCTGATCATCATTGGAAATGTTCCCCCTGTAACTGACTTGATGCCCTTGGTTCCAACACTTGGATTCAAAGCAAAAGTTTAATTCTCCTTGCATGTAACGGTCCACCATATTTCTGAGGTCATCATCCCATGTGTCCTACTTCTGCCACTGCTACCTCCCCAAGTCCTCATCAGTCTTCTTTCTCCAGATCCAACAAGCTAACATTTTCTAACTATTATTAATGTGATAAGTTCCAGGTCTCATTTACCACTGAAACTTTTAACAGGGAGATTAGGTAGCCAATGTGATAAAAAGTGCTTATTTTGTTTCCCTTCCCTTGTCTTCCTCCCAGGTAGCCTTGGAATGAGGAAAGCAAGGAAATAAAAGTCCTGCTGGATAAGCCATAATCTGGATCATTGAGAGTTGATTTCAATTTGGACCCAAACATTCGCTGTTTGAAAATGGCACAAAGGATAGATATCTCTAATGTCGATCATAGGGAAAAAGGGCAAAACCTCAGAAAGGAAATAGGAACCTAGATGGGCCGGTTGTGGGTTTTGGTGCTGAACTTTCAGGACGTTAAGTGTATTTGAGAGTGATCCAAGTGAGAGTAAAGAAACAATGGCCTCTGCCACATGGAGTTAGCCGGGAGCTGGGCATCCCCATGGATGGCTGGACTAAACAAGAACAAGCTCATCACTTGAGATAGACGATCTGGTTCAATGTTTTGCTAACTACTATGACTCTCAGGCCAAATCCTCTTGTTACTCGTTTTTGTAAATAAAGTTTCATTGAAACAAAGCCACACAAATATGTTTACCTATTGTGTAGGGCTTCTTTTGGGCTACAACAGCAGAGCTGAGTCGTTTTGACAGAGACCATATGGCCTGCAAAGCCTAAAATATTTACTATCTGATCCTTTACAGAAAATGTCTGTCTACCCCTGATCTACTTACTGTTTCCTGTAGTGAATGAGTGATACTCCCCCAAACATGTTGGGGGAAATTCTTCACACCGGATGCCACTCTTGGAAATTCACACTGCTCACTTGCCGTTTAAAGTCTTCAAGAAGTTCTGCAACACGCACATCTGCTTAACTTTCTTTAACTCAACATTCCTGACTTATTTGACCCTATCACTAAAAAAAAAAAAAATTTTTTTTATCACTATTCCATGGAGCAAGGAATGCACTTGGCGAAGCATCAATCTTGTTGCTTATTATGGCTTTTGAATGGATTTTCTTTCTAGTCTTTTTCTAAGCCTGTAGACAAGTCTTGCTTATATTTTCCAGTCTAGTGACAGTTTGCTGATGGGATCTGAAAGAAAGTTGTGGTTCTACCCCTAGATCAGAGTGGTGGAGGGGAATAGTACCTCCTTGTGGCTGAGGAGGTGGCAATATCAGAAATTGGGGCACAGTGGACCACAGGATTCTTTCTCCAAGGTCATCATATTTTCCCTTTATACTAGATCATTCCTATGAACATAGAAATATAATTGTTCATCTTAAATAAAATAAGATTCTCTCTTGAATCCTATCTCCATCCAGCTACCACTTACTTCATGTATTTGTTCACTTTTATGACAGAAATCCTTTAAAGTGTTGCCCATATTCATTTCCTCCAATCTTCTATTCTCTCTCTTTTTTTTTCTCTTCTGAACCTGTGCTAGTCAGTCTTTCTCCCTCCCCCCACTCCCTGAAATAGCTCTTGCACAGTCACCATGACCTCCGTATGGCCAAACCCAATGGCCAAGATCAGTCTTTACTGTAGTTAAAATATCTACAGCATTCCACACATAAAATGACCCTCTTCCCCCAAACACTTCCTTGGCTTCTGGGACCCCTCTCTTTCTTGGCTTTCCTCCTACCTCACCGACCCTCCATCTCAGCTACTCCACTGATTCCCCTCATCTCCCTGAACTCTAAATCTTGGGGCTATTCAAGGCTCATTGCTGGAATGCTTTTCTCTATCTACACTTTCTCTAGGTGATCTCATCCTGTCTTATGACTTTAAATACCAAGTGCATGCCGATGACGCCCATGTTTATGTCTCCAACCTCTGCCTTGAATGCTCTTCTCCCAGAAATTCATTTGGCTCACTCCCTCACTTCTTTCCGGTTTCTGCTAAAAAGTCACATGATCAGTGAGATCCCTCGCTGTTCATTCTCTATAAATATACACATAAATAGGACCCCCTCCCTTCACCCGCCCCCCTCTCAGTGCTCCCTCACCATACTTTCTTTTTCTCCTTAGCACTTACTACCGTGGTAATAACTCAGCTCTCTAAACTACGTTTCTTAACAAGTGGCATGTATCTTGGGTGGTTTGTGAGGTATCTCGGTTATCTTCTGGTTATTCTCTCTTATTTGCATTTCCAATTTTTATTGCCCATGCCTTGGGAAAACCGTTTTATTTTTGTTCATCCTCACTGGTGTTCACTTCAAGGCATTGCAAGTCCACCCTTCCATTTTGGGAAGATTCAGTTTGTGCATATATGGCAAGCTGAGAGTAGAAGGGCTCTGTAAGAACATGATCCCATTCTGGTGGCCCACAAAAGAGAAATATTAAGAACCACTGTTTCAGAGGTCCCCCTTACTTATCTACATGTTTAAAGTGAATAGCATCTTAGGGACCTAGATCCTTTAGAGCCCAAAGAACTCTTCCAACCTTAGATGTGAATGGGATCTCAAATGTTCTATTTTCCCACTGTCACCAATGTGACTGCTGAAACGTCTGTGACATCTAGGTCACTTTCACTTGAGTCTATCAACAGAACATGTCTAGTTTCATACAACTTTCCTGAGGCTGAGCCAAAGCAGCCTCCTTTGGTCCTGGTTTTGCCTTGAAACCTATTTCAAGTAAATCTCACCTTTCATTTATTTTCCAGATCTTCAAATAGGCCTATAAGAATAAAAATGAACATTTATTCCATTAATGTCGAACCTAGATACCAGTATAACTTTCTCAGCTATTAAAGCAAATGCAGGTTAGTAAACCTTTGCCGTTTATTCACAGGCTGCAACAGGAGTATAAAGTTAGCACTTGTATGGATAGGGAAACCAAGGCATGTGGATGGTCAATGACTCGATGTAGGCTTGGTGGGCAAATGATTCGAAGCCGCTTGTCCTTTGCTCTGACTTGGACTCCCTAATGTATTGCATACTCCAAAGAAAGCTATTATAATAATCATTACAAGAACATTAGAATTCCTGTCATTGAGAAAGAAGTACTTTCATTTAAAGGGTTTCATTCTTCTTAGATGAGCTCTACTTTCTGCTTTCCCTTCCTTCAAATCCCATGTTTATTATTTCTGCTTCACTGCTGGTCTGAGAAAGCTACAATTCCACTCATACCAGCCAGCAAACCAGATTCCAGGCGGCCGCAGACATGAGAGCACTTGGTCAGGGGGAGACAAAGGCTTCTCTCCAGTTTGGTTAGCAAGTTGAATTTAAACTGACAAGATCATAGCTCTATAAAAATAAGATCTATTAATTGTCCTCTGGAAGGAAAAGGTCATTGGGCAAATGTTACCCTGTATCTCATTTTACAGCTAGAGTCTGGGCACCAGTATCAAATCATGTTTCTGTAACTAGATTCTGCCTCTCAACAATAATTTAAAAAATGACTGTGAATAAAATCACATTCTACTTCTGCTTGTGAATTTTGTTACTTGAATACATTTTACTTAGACCAAAATCAGTCTGGATTTCTGATGCTGTGCTTTCTTCTGGACTCCACCAAAAAATTTATTAGAGGTGTCTGGGGCCATTAATTGATTCTCCCACATCTCCTTTGGAGCCTATTTCTCAGCTCCCAGCTCCTAAGGCTGAACAGCCGTTTCCTTAATGTGGCCTGGATCACTGACACTTGTGGGTGTAGGAGTGGGACAGGCTGGGACATCTTACCCATCAGACCAAATGGAACTCACCTGGCAGCGTCTAGGGGTGGAAGGACTGCAGGGCAGTGACAGCAAAAGAGCACTGTGGCCAGACTTATGGGCCTTCTGAGGACAGAAGTGGTGGGACGATGTGCAGGAAAAGGAGGCTACATAAGAGATTTTCTCCAGCTCTCCTTAGGACGACAAAGGCAGCATCTATAATGCCTCACTTTCCACCAACATATGGTGAAGACATATTTTGAGATTCAGTAAATATTTACTGAGCATCTACACATGTGAGCCAGAAGAGTAAACATTTTTACAGACAGTACTCCACAAGCTACGGATTTTTCAATTTCCTCACATGCATGTGAAAGTTCAATAATGAAAAAGGAAGATGAAGAAGTGTTGTTGGCTAAGAATATTGAATATACCATGGACTGCCAGAAGAACAAACAAATCATTCTTAGAAGCAATACAACCAGCATGCTCCTTAGAAGTGAGAATGGAGAGACTCTTCGGCTTGCTTACTTTGGACATACCACTGGAGAAGACCAATCGCTAGGAAAGGACATCATGGTTGGTAAAGTAGAGCTTAGTGAAAATGAGGGAGACCCTCAATGAGATGGACTGAAACAATATCCACAACAATGGACTCAAAATACAAAGGATGATGAAGATGGCTCAGGACCAGGCAATGTTTCATTCTATTATATGTAAGGCCATCATGAATCAGAGTCAACCTGATGGCAAATAATAACAACATAACTCAATGAGATAGATAGTATTTTAATATTCTGGGTTGTTTGCTTGCCTTTTGTTTGTCGTTAACAGCAGTTTTATTAAATGGTTATCTCAGCCATCTCAAATTTTTCCCGGAGGAAGGTGGAGGTTGGGTAAATAAATAACCAGGTTCTTCCTCTGCAGTGTGAATGCCAGTACCTCCTTATGGGAGCAGATCCAGGCAGGATCACTTACCCACAATCCCATAGCCAGAAGGTGGCAGAACTGGGATCTGACATCAGGGCAGGTACCAGAGCCCATGCTTCCCTCAACCCACGCTTTCCATGTTAAGTATCTGTTTAGTGCCTTTGTGCTTCGGACACCTTTGCAGTCATAATCTCATTAGTGTTCTAGCAGCATCTCTGATTTTAAACTTGAAGAAAAAAAAATAATAAAGCCTTTAAAAATATAATTTGCATCTCCTCCCACCTCCACTTTTAACTGCAAATCTTTTTTTTTTTTTTTTTTTTAGCCTTCATCTGGATGATCATTAAAGTCACTGGTAAGTTTCATTTCACTCTGCTTCCTTGGTCTCACTCCTTCCTGACGTGTATGTCCACATTTCAGGGTTTCACGCTGATAAGTATAGAAATTCTATTTCAAACATGGGTCATCTCTCCCTGGTCCCCAAAGTTAGCATGCAATCCACTAGCACTGAGCCATCTGACAGGGAACCACCTTGTCCACAGGCGAGTTCTCACTTGTTGTCATTCTCTTTCCAGCCACTGTCCCTGAGTCCTGCAAACACCTATCTGAACTTCTCTTCCTTTTTACCCAACTCTAAACCCTGAAGGATTGCCTTGCTGTTGAGAAGACAGTGACGATAACTTCCTCAAGGAGTTTAGCATGGAAGAGGGTGATGGAAGTGGGAGCGGGATAGCCACAAAGGCTTACTAAGTGGTTGGCCTGGTGATGCTAACTGGAGGTGAGTCTGGGAAGAGGCAGCTGAGCTCATCCTACAGAGAGGCAGTTTTGCTCTCTTCCCTGCTATCTTCCACAAATACCTTTGAAATTATAGACTTCCACACTAGACATCTTCCTCAGAACCACCTGGCTCTCCTCTATGGTGAGTTTGGGGAAGAAGGAATCAAAACAAAAATGAAATATACGGAACTTGACCTTCTCTCACTCTAGGTGTGCATACTCAATGGGTGGTCTGGCTTATCTGCCTTAACCTACATATGTTAAGGCAAAATATCAAACATGGGCTTTGTCACAAGGAGAAATAATGCAAGCAAATTTATGAGCTCTAGTCTTAGTTACACTTCAATCTCCAAGCTGTTTAGTTCTAAGTAAGTGTTCTATCATGGTGGTGGCCATCAGTAGCTGTCTGTAAATGAACCTAAAAAATAACACTATTAACCCAAGTTATGTTCTGAATGCAGGAGGTACAAGGAAGCATAGAGCTAAACTTAATGCTCAACTGCAATAATAAATTTATCCCAGATGCCTGGCATTTCTCATTCTCTTCTCCTTTTAATTGGTTTTGGCTCCCTTTCCATTTTTAATTGGCCAAGTTTATTTGAGATTTAACATCGTAAACCACCATAACTCCTTTTGCATTTCACCTCAGGAAGTCAAATAAGCTAATACCTTCAGATGTTGACACTTCTATTCAAGGCACAAGCTCTTCCTTAAAAAAAAAAAAAAAATCAGGTTTGGAAACACAAGTGTGGATGGAAACACTGTTCATAACTTGAGATCTGTTCTTCCTTGTTGTGGATGTCAGTTGATATCCGGTCTTTAGCACGGCATGTATTACACAGGTGTGCAAGCCTTACACATCTACATCTCCACCAAGGAATGAAACCTTGATCTCTATGCAATGAAAATCTTGAACACTAGGTAGTGTGCCTATGAGTTCAGTGTTTTTCCACAACAAACAAACAGCATTTTATATCATAAAATGAATTTGCACTGTTCAAGGAAAATGGCCTCAGATGCTGCCAAATGTGATTATTGAGATTGATTTACTCCTGGCCTGCGGTAACCTGGTTACTTAGCTTTGTGCAGATTCAGCTGGACTTGCTTTTCCCTCTGGCTAAGTAGAGACAGATCCACTTCCAGTGAGTCCGTGAAAAAGTGAGCTCTCCAGCCAAGGGACTAATGGGCAACGCAACAGAAGCCAGTATTTCCTAGCTAGTTCCATCATCTTGCTTCTAAGCAGTATTGCACCTACTCAGGCAGCCTAGTGCTGCAGCACGATCACCAGGGAGGCCAGGGCTCAGAGAAAGTGTGAAGGAGCCAGGAATGAAGCTTAGTCTCCCTTTACTCTTCCTATGGCTCTTTCTCTAAACCAGAGCCTTGATTCTGTTGGGCCCCTGGATTGTTGTCACCCTGCTGACCAGAGCTGCCTGCTTCCCCAGGCCCTTCCTCAACACCAACCCCTCTAGCATGTTTCAGTGGTTGCTGGCATCAGTAGGACCTGGTTTTCAAGCCCAACTCTTGCCAGCTTGGTTTCACTTTACCTCTCAGAGGTTTGGATTGCTCAAAAAGAAAACACTGCATTTTATGCAAATAACACACACCTTTTATCTTTGTTCGTCAACCATGCCCTTTCCCTGTGAGGTATTTTTGTAAATGCACTATGCTATTCTTTGTACAACAACATGTGGGAAAAAATTGGTATAACAGAGCTTATGACAATAGCTCGAGAGGGAGGGCAAGTTTGGCAAAAAAATATAGAAGGTATGCTTTAGTTTCTTGAAAACATGGTAATCCCTACCCCACAGGGTTCCAACAACTTTTTTTAAAAAAAACTGCTTCAAGTGTCTAGCATAATATTAGACCACCAGAGAAGGCTCAGGTGTCATTAGTTCTCTTCACTCTTCACTTTCCAGTCCCCTGCCCTCCCCAGACTCACGCATCTCTGTCTTTCCAGGGTCTCCTCTCTGCCCACTGACAGCACATTGTAGCCACGACAAATGATTCAGACACTCCAAGCATCTGTGTTCCTGCTTGTGTTGGTGACTTTCAGGAATGCTGTTGCCTCTTCCTAAGATGCCTGTTATCCTCTCTCCTACTTGATTAAATTATATTTACTCTTCAAGTTATAATGTCACCTCCTTTGTGGAAATTTCACTGCCCCTCTACCCTACCCCCCAGGATAGAGGTGACATGATACAGCTAATCTCTCTTCCTTCTATTCTTCTCCAGTGCAAGGTTCTGGGAACCTTGGGAGGCAAATTCCAGCTCTACCATTCTCTAATTTTTTAACCTTGGGCAAGTTTTTTAACCTGTCTGTGCGTCGATTCTCTCATCAAAAAATAATAATACCACCTACCTCATTGGGGTGTTGTATTAATAAGTTAATTCTGCTAAGCACTTAGAATAGTGTCTCAATCACAGTCAATGATCAATTCATTTTAGCTTCTGCTAAGCACTTAGAATAGCGTCTCAATCACAGTCAATGATCAATACATTTTAGCCATACAAAAAGCAAAAACCAAACTCAATGCCATCAAGTCGATTCCAACTTATAGCAACCCTATAGACAGAGTAGAACTGCCCCATAGGGTTTCCTAGGCTGTAATCTTTAGGTCTTTCTCCCGTGGAGTTGTTGGGTGGGCTCGAATTACCAACCTTTCAGTTAGCGGCCAACCACTTAACCATTGTGCAACCAGGGCTCCTTGTATTTTAATAGAGGTTTTCAAGTACTGTTTGAACCTCAAGGAATATCTGACTAGAAGATGAAGCAGACACATTTGAGCCCTGAGGCTCTTCATACCTCCAAATCTCAGCATTCAATCAGTGGCCATGTCTCCCACAGGGCCTGGGCACCACCTAGATCATTTCTACACAAAGATATTTTTTCACTCAGCGATGAAGAGACCCACATCCTGCCCTGGTGGGGTTGACATCTATATGATGGATTCCATGGGTTGCCATTAAGTACGTATCACAAGGCAGACTTGGCCACAGCTCTAAGAGCATAAGAAAGGACACAAGAACTCTAAGAAAGGAGAGAGTGGGTCCTACTTAGAACTCCTGGGAAGTTTTGTGAAGGTGGTGGCATTTGAGCTGGGTTTTAGAAGATTGCTACTGTTGGAACTGGGGAAAAGAACAGTTATGGGGAGAGGGAGGGACTATCAGCAATGAATAAAGATAAGGGAGGAGAAGGGGGGATGGCCATACATTTCTGCTTAGGTTTCTACGTAGGAATTAAATTTAGGCTCAGTTTTTTTATTTTTCATACTGCTCACAATGGTAAGAGAGAGTATGATTTAAGATTCAAGAATCAAAAGATCTGAAGAAGCTGTGAGGAAATTGTACCACGTAATCCCCTACTTCCTGTCTGTACGGACCATTCTAGACATGGACGTATCTTTTCCTTTTACAAACACCTCTGGGAAAGGAGAAGCCCCCATGCTGCGTCAGGAAGCATTACATGGTGGTAAGATCTTGGGCTTGGGGATTAGAGGACTTTGACATCAAATCAAAATCTAACACCTCACTGGCTATGTGCCCTGGGCAAGGGATAAAATCTCCATTTCCTGTTGTATCAACCTGAAATAAGCCTTCCTATTTATAGAGTTGGAGTGATGATTACATTTCAAAGGGTACTTAAAGCCCTAGCCCAGTGCCTAGTACTACTGAGTCCTCAATACATGCCAATGATTTTTACTATTATCTTTCTTTCCATGGATCAAGAGATTTTAAGATTTGTCTACCTATCCCCTGGCTGAAAAGGTGCTTGAGAATCTTGCTTTGATTCATAGGACCCCAAAGTCACATGATGACCCTTCTTCGCTGGGATCACTACTGGGCTGGGGAGACCTGCCCTACGTGGTGGCTCCAGGCAGGTGTTCTAGGGTCAGGCTGGTGAAAGAGACAGAGTAGATCTAGCACATCTCTCAGTCCCCTTCTTCAAGGTCAATATGTTCAATTGCTGAGGAGAGGCTTAGCAGCCCTTTAGAAGATGCTCTTAGTTTCTGATCCACATTCAGCCCAGTTCAGAGCAAACAAACTAACATTTATTCAGAGAGAGTCTTTGTCTTAGGAAACCAATGTTTCGGATCAAAGGTCAATTTCAAAATCCAGTCCAAAGCAATTACAACAATGTTTTAAGGACCATAATTGAGGTTCAAAGTCCAACTTTTTTTTCCTCTGAAACAACTAGCCTCTGCCCTTCAAAAAACAAGGTTGAGTCTCAGGAGACTATAACACCATTTTAATTTAAAATATAAAACTCAGCATTCCTTTCAAGCTGTCATTACTTTGTCATACCATTTTGTTGAAAAATCAAGGTCAGTAGCATAAGCTCTGTCATCTTCTTTGCCTCCATTTCAATGTTGCTTTGTCTCTGAATCCACTCTTCCTCGTTCTGAGGGAAGAGGGGACCTCCTCCTCTCCAGAGCTAACCCCACTCCCTCTCCTTCCATGATACCTGCCCTTACCTCTCCTCTCCCCATCTCCCAGTGCAGAGTTGCCCAAACTATGGAGCAGGTGGTTACTACCAGTGATGTGCAAGGTAATTAAAAAATAAAAGACCTATTTGAATATGTATTCAGAAAAAAACTGGATAACTACCACATCAAACCTGTAATTTTGTGGATATTATTGTTTTAAATTAGGCTACATATATTTATTTAAGTTAAAAAAAAATCTAGTTGACTTACAATAATACCCAGTAAAAGAACATTTTGATCAAAGATTCCATAGAAGAATACTGATTTAAAGGGAGAAAATGCAGAACAGAATTTCAAATTCTCATAGATTGTAGACTTCCTGGAGCCATGGAGGGTAGACGAATCCCTGAAACTATTGCCCTGAAGTAATCTTTAAACCTTAAATCAAAAATTTCCCTTTAAGTCTTTTTTTAAAATCAAACAATAGTTTAGCTTAACTAGTAAAAAAAAAAGTCTGCCTTGAACATTATGCTCTTTTAATAGCTATCTATGTGGAATCAAAGTAACAACAGCAACTTGAAAGATTAGACAGGAACCTTAGGGGGCAGTGAGTTTATGTTAATGAGAGAGGAACAACTCAGAAAAAGAGGCTAAGAATGGCTACACAACTTGACAAGTGTAATCAATGTCACTAAACAGCACATGTAGAAATTATTGAATTGTTTTATGTTTTGCTGTATATATTCTCAACAACAACCACTAAATAAATATAATTTGGGAAAAGAAAATAATACCCAGTAAATGATAAAACCAAAAAACCAAACCCTTTGCTTTTGAGTCGATTTCAACTCATAGCGACCCTATAGGACAGAGTAGAACTGCCCCATAGAGTTTCCAAAGAGTGCCTGGTGAATTCAAACTGCCAACCTCTGGGTTAGCAGCTGTGGCACTTAACCACTGCACCACCAGGGTTTCCCCAGTAAATGATAGCAGGAGTGATATGTGGCTTTGGAAACAATGGACTAAAGTCTGGATGACCTTTACATGCTAAAATGAGCCCTGGGCTGGCAGCCAGGAGTCCCTGCTCTGCCTCCCACTCTCTGTGTGGCCTTGGACAATTGCCTTAACCTCTGAGATTATTTGTGCTTTCATGGGGCACCTTTCCATGCATCTTCAAATGTACTCAGGTTTCCCCAGTGTGGAAAAACACCACCTCCAAAAACTGTCCTTGAGTGCGCAGAGCCCTCGCTTGCTATTCCAGTTCTCTCTTTCCCTTTTCTGAGGGGGCCGGTTCTGAGGGTGGTACATTACTCATCCCTTCTCCATGTTAAAAGCCCCATAATCCCCCTGGAGCCTGATGGCTTCACAGAAACGGCCCCCTTCAATGTCACCAATGACTTCTCAAACACAAACGGTGCTGCTAGCACTCAGCTTCTACAACAACATGATTTACACAGACGTCGTGGGCAGGCCTCAGGACCTAACCTGACGTATGGTGCGCCTTATCCCAGGAAAATGGATTTTGAGTGCCCAGCACATCATGTACAAATAGACATTTAGAACGTATCTCCATTTATTCATAGTTAAAGACTCCTCTTAGGTTGTCAAAGAGCAGGCAAGGAGAGTCTCTGAGGCTGCTGCCCTCACAACCTCACTCAGCTCTGAGGGTGGAAGGATGTGAGAGGAAGGCTAGGAAGCGGCCCCTGGAGAGCTGGGGGATCATTATGGGCTGTATCAGGCACCTATACCCACAGTAAGGACCTGGCAGGGACATCAAACTAGGGCCGCCCAACGTCAGCAGCCCCAGAGGGAAGTTCTGGGGAGAATGCAGACAAGCTGTTAGGTATTTGGATTCATTACTTGGCTTTCCAGAACACTCTCTAGCCTTGGATCAAATGGCTCACTTTCTTCCTGCCTCCATCTCTTAATTTGCCAAATGGCAATAATTAGTCAGAAAGACTTGAAGAACTGAAAAAGGGATGAGGACGCCTGAATTCTAGACTCAGCTCTACCACTAACCTCAGTTCTCTAGGCCTGAGGCTTCTCTCATCTCCTCAGTTAGAGGGTAAGACTAGATATTCTCAAAGGCCCCTTCCAGCTTTAACAGCGATAGCTTCATCATCCAACAGAAACTGATCCACGTGTTTACAAAGCATTAAAACTTCTTACCTGGAAGATACTGTATAAACACTAAGAAATAATAACCCCCGAGCCTCAGCAGAACGAGTACATACAAATTCAAAGTGGTTTTCAAACATTATTTCATTAATCCTTACAAATCCCCTGTGAAGTAGTGCTATTGAAGAGCAAACTGACAATTGTGCTATAATCTGGTCAAGTAAAAGAACAATATCTCAGACAAGATAACAGCATACTTATCAGCCGCAGGGGAGGCCTGGATATGCAAAGGGCGAGTGAGTTGAAAACAAATAGGAAATTTCATCTCGGGTGGCTTTGAAATAGGGATTGGAAACAAGGCTGTGGCTGCCATCCTGGGACTTTCCAAGGGAGGGAGGTGAGATTTACGAGCAGACTTTCCAGAAGGCATGCATCATTCATAGCTTCTAATTTTTCATGCATAAATGTTTGAGTGATATTTAAGATCTAGGAAATCTGCTGGGAGGGAATTACAATGCTTTCCTGTGATTGGGGAAAAAAAAAAAAAACACAGTTTCAGATTATTATTAGCTACCTAGAAGGTGAAAGAAAGATACGTGTTTTTTTTTCCCCCTACCAGGGCTAAAAAGTAGGTAAAGTTTGGATTATGGGCATGTGGCCACTTCACAGAGGCCCTCCCCTGCCAGCTGTTATCCTGGTTCTGATGCCCTTTGGGGACACCTGATGCCAGGGCACCGTCTACCCCAGGTCACTCTAATCCACACTCTGTCTAGGAGGCGAGATACAGGAAGCCATCCCAGGGCTGAAACTGACCCTGGGTTGTTGGACCAAAGGTCATGCCCAGATATGTACACACACAAGGACTCTGTCATGCTGGACTACGGAGGGGCCTAGAAGGCACTGCTGGCCCATCCCAACCTTAACATAGCTTTTTCACTTGCCTGCCTTCTGGCAAGAATTTCTATCTCTAAAGGACCTCCTTTAAAATCCAAACACACCTGGCATGGTGAGGCCTGGATCATTTAAACAATTGTCAGCATCTTGATGTTGATTCCTTTGTCCCAATACCCCTTGGTGGTGGTAGGAGAGAAGGCAACTCAGAGAGAGGCTGGGTAGGCAAGTTCCCAAACCTGTGGTGGGAGCCAGGAAGGAGTAAAGCAACACAAAAGAGCAGGGTCTGAGGCAGGAGTTGGAGGCCTTTGAAGATAAATTCTGCCTATTTCACACTCTGTTAGACCAGCCACATACAGATTAATGTCCTTTAGTGAAGCACCAATACTACCAGCCTTCAGACTAACCTCATTTACTGAAGCATCACTGTGAGTAGTTTGCAGTTACAGTAATTTGGTGAAGCATCAATACTGCTAATTTACTTTAACACTTAATACTGTCACCCAGCTGGTAAATCTAATCATAAGCAGTCAAAACTTGCAGGGTTCCATTGAGGTTAAACAAACAAAAACAAATTTTAAAGATGCTACAACAACAACTTTAAAAGACTGCTAGCCGTCTATCAGTTTGTCATTCTGTGGTGGCTTGTGTGTTGCTGTGATGCTGGAAGCTATGCCACCAGTATTTCGAACACCAGCAGGGTTACCCATGGTGGACAGGTTTCAGCAGAGCTTCCAGCCTAAGACAGACTAAGAACAAAGTCCTGGCAATCTAGTTCCAAACATTAGCCAGTGAAAACCTTATGGATCAAAACAGAACAGTGTTAAGATGAGCCCTCTAAGGTACTACACAATGACCACAACAATGGACTCAAACATACCAATGATCATGAAGGTGATGCAGGACTTGGCACATATATACCCAACTTCTCGTAGTTCCCCAAATATGCCAGCTACCCTCAACCTCCTCGGTACACACTGCTCCCTCAGAACGGAACAACCCACTGTCACCCCCTCCACCTGGCTAACTACAAATTCTCGTTCACGACCACGCTCAAGTCTGCCTCTTCCAGGAAGCCTTTCCTGACTTCCTAGGCTGAGTCAGGGGCCCCTGTGCTGTGCTCTGCAGCACTCACCACACTGGTTGTGATTGCTGGTTTAGTTTCCAGCTTCTTCCTTGAGAGTGTGGCAGGACCCAGGGCCTCCACTTCAGCATGCCCAGGGTGAGGCACAGCCCCTGGTGCCTAGGAAGGACTGAACAATGTATATTGTGAAGAACCATGTTGTTAACTGTTAACTTTGCTGATTATAAAATAATAGGATCCAATTCTGATGAGGCTAAGTGGAAGCACGCACCTTCTACTTTGTGATGGAAATATAAATTGATTCAAGGCTCTTAGAAAGCCATTTGGCAAGATGCACCATGAGCAAGAGCAACTTCACAGCATTTGACCCAGGTATTCCTCTTCTGGAAATCTATCCAAAGGAAATAATATAAACTATGGAAAAGTGACTTCCACGATGGAATGCACTGCAGCTTTACTTAAACTGGAAAGTAATTGAAACTAACTTAAATGTCCAACAACAGAAGAATCGTTACATTGTGACTTGATGCAATGTTTTGCAGCCATTGAAAATTATGGTCATGACAAACTATGTCAAAAGTGGAAAAGAATTATGATAAAACATTAAATGAAAAAGAATATAAAATGCATGAGTAGGATAATTAAAATTATGTAAAATAACAATAATAGCTATCACATGTATGGCTCATACGTTACATATATTAACCCTTTAAATTCTCCCAGCAGCACTATGTGGCAGGTACTATTAATATCTTCATTTTATAGATGATGAGGTAGGTACCACAGAAGTTTATGTGACTAAATCATACAGCTAGTAAGTGACAGAGACTGGATTTGAACCCAGCCAGCCTGACTCCAGAAACTGTGATTTTAATCATTATCATTTGAAATTCATCTAGAGTTCAGAAGAAATTTAAACAAAATGCTATTTATTTTTTAAGGTTGTGGGAATATAAATGAATTTCTTTTTTCCCCTACATTTGAAATTTTCCGTAATATGCTTATAAGAACAATATTTTAATAACAATTTTTAAATTTAACCATAATATAGAAACCTTTCTTCAAATGTCTATTTGTGAGGCATGTTTACAACAGTTGTAGGTCTAAATATTCTGAAACTGTCTCGAATTAAAATGTTTAAGCACTGTGTTACCTGATGCACGTCCAGATACACATAAAGCTAAACTCGTATTTCTGCTCCTGTAGATTGTTTTCCTTTTCCATAAAGTGTATTCTCTGTATAACATCTGGGATTTGATGTTTATACTCTAGCAAGACTCTTGATAGAAATAAATTAATTCAATAGTCAGGAAAAAAACCTTCTGTCAAGCCACATGTCTTGGGTGTAAAATGTGATGACTATGGTGTGGGAGGGCCACCTAAGGAAGAGTACCCTTAGTTTCTTCCAAGTTAATCTGATTTGAGGTCTTTTATAAAAACAAAATGAGGCCGTCGTGGTTCAGTGGCAGCACTCTCACCTTCCACACAGAAGCCCTGGGTTTGTATACACCTCATGCGCAGCTACTGCCCACCTGTCAGTGGAGGCATGTCTGTTGCTTTGATGCTGAACAGGTTTCAGCAGAGCTTCGAGACCTAGATGGACTAGGAAGAAAGGCCTGGTGATCTGCTTCCAAAAATCAGCCAGTGAAAAGCCTATGGATCTCAACAGTCCAATCCACAAGCCATCATGGGGATGGCACGGGACCGGGCAGCCTTTACTTCCGTTATGCGTGAGGGCACCATCAATCAGGCTCGACTACATAGCTGCTAACAATAAAAACAAAACCAACCATCTAGAATTCCTCCAGTTCTCACACACAAATGTTCCTGTCACAAAGGGAGGTTTAATGTTTGTAGCTGAGTGAGAGGAATTCGGAGAATGAGGGTGGTGAAGACAGAGGAATGCTGGGGTGGGAGTGGGGGCTCCTCTTACACTTTAGCATTCAGACCTGTAGAAAAGAAGGGAAGAGCTTGGTTGGAAGGAACTATTTCTGTGGAGCCGCCGTGAGCAGCAATGAAGCCATCCCCATTATGAAAACTTAAGATCAGTTCCAGTCCCGACTTCAAAAAAATTTTTTTTTTTTTATTCAAGGCACTATAAAATACGCACACTCATTTGGCCGATATTTACAGGAAGGGTGTCCACCGCAGGCAGAGCCTGGGGGTGCGAGGTGAGAAGCTAGGTGCTCCAGAAGCCTAATGCTAGTTGGGGAGATGAGATCAGCATCCAGGGAAAAAGTAACGGAGCTGTGTGTGCTTCACATTTGCCAACTGGGCATGGACAGGGGCCGCTAGGTCAGTGAGGGAGAGCGGCCAGGAAGGGCATGGTAGTGGTGGCTGTGAGGGATGTGTGGGACACAAGAATGAGCATGCATAGATTGTCTAGTATAGGTTAGGCACTGTGACATGCAAGTTCACATGTTATTGCATCCAGACCAACAGGCTATATTTATTTTCTTGATTTTACAAATGAGAAAATTAATGGTTAAAAATTAAATAGCTAGAAAAAGGCTGAGCTTTAACTTCCAACTTAACTCTGTTTGACTTCAAAACTGATAGGTAGGAAAAAAGTAAGAACACACATGCACACTTACACGAATACATATGTATGTATTTGTGCATGTATATCTATATGTATTCCCAAAAATCTTTCCAAATGGTTTGAATCAAATAATATTTTATAATTTACAAAGCTTTTCCCCACTAGGTATTTAATTTGATTTTCTCAATAGCCCTGGAAAGTAGCTTTTTCAATTACCTCACTTTCACAGATTAGAACATTAAAATCTACAGAATAGGAGGGATGGGTAAAGCTAGAAAGTGGAAAAGTAAATGCTCGAGCCCACTTTTTCTGACAGTCAAGCCCATGCTTGCTACATCCACTTGTTCATCCAGCAAACTTTCTCTGTCTGCTGCCCATGGGCTGGGGGCTGTGTCAGGCTCTGGAGACACACAGAAGAATCAGACTCAGCCCGTCTGATGGGGAACAGACCTGTCTGCTTTGTGTGCCATCTCTGAGAAGGGTGATGGGTGGTCAGACAGGGTGTGTACTGGGGTGGAGGAACAGGCCTTATGCTCCACCTGGGGAACCAGGATAAGGTTGGGGAGGGTTCAAGAACCCCTAAAGCTGAGCCTTAAAAGATGGGTTTGGCAAGAGAGCAAGATAGAGAAAGGTGTTCCCAGCAGAAGAAACAACCCATGCAAAGGCCAGAAGTGAGAGGCAGTGTGGTGCTCTGGAGAATGCAGGTAGAATGCTTTTCCACTCTACTCTCCGGCTTCGCACACAGTTGTCTGCTAGCAAGACACAGGCCTCCATCTTTTCACAGGTGATGTGTGGTGGCCCAAAGGGCTAGGAGAGGCTTGTAGTAAAAAGAAATCTCCACTTATTCTTTCCCCAGCTGCCAAACATCCCTGTACCCAGGGGCTCCTGGAAACCACTAGCCATCTGCCCGCTGCAGTTATTGGACCAGCTTCCCGGAGCCTGGCTCCAGCATCCAAAAGAGAAAGATACCAGTGTCAGGTAATCATGCCCGTCATCCCCTAATGATGCTTAATGCTGGGCGCCACTGTAGCTCTGAAGCCCACTGATGCAATGAGGCTCTGCTGGGCAAGATGCTCTCTGGGAAGCAAACAGCAGACTTTGCCAGACCACCATGGTTCTGTTCTGTGAAATATTTCTCTCTTGCCCTGTTATAACAGAATATTCTCCTCTGTTCTCCAGCCCCGGCTGCCCTTTAACAGTACCCAGAGAGGACTACACTATCTTTCCACGCGTTCAGACAGTAGGGCTGTTTGTGAGGCAGGTCATTTGCCTTCCCCTGTTCCCTCTCCCCCAGACACACTTCTCACTGTCAATGCTGCAAATTACCGCATTAGATGGCTGGTAGCCCATTTCCACTCCCTAATTTGGCAAATGAAGACGATTACTGTATTTATGTTCCGCAAACTGCAATGGGCCGGGGAATTGGGAAGCACTTGAACCATCCAACTTAAGTCTCATTTCTCACACATGTGTCTCTAGCTGGTTTGCTGCTAAGACCCAGCAGGAGACAGGGACGACGAGGCAAGAGTCACATCTTATTTGTTAAAATGGGAAGCTGTCCCAGGATCTTTAGAAGGGGAGAAGGGGGTGGAATGATGAACATTTCAAGTTCTATGAATCCAATATGAATGGAACTGTAATCTGGGCTTAAAGTAGATGGCTGCATAATAAGTTTTAAACAATTTATCTTTCTGTCAGGTGGCAGAAAGTAATTTATTCATTACCATTTAAGCAAGAAGAGATCTTGTATGTTTAAAGAGAGAAAAGTTTAGTGCATTTCATTTTCGATGGCACTGCAAAGGGCCCAAGTTGAAAGTGCTGAAAAAGGGAAAAGGAGTGAGCTAATCTTTGGAGTATCAACCCTTGATTTGACATGGGAAATATCATTAATTCTCTTTTAGCGTTCAGTTGAGAAGTTAACAGGGCTTATTTTAAGTATTCTTCAGGTGAAGAATTGGTGAATTCAATAAAGCTTGATCTTACTTTCATGCATCTCATGCAGTCCCCAAACAGCTATGTGTGAAGTTAAGATGTATGTATTAAGCTACATTCTTTTCTCTTTGACTTCCATTATGATTTCAGAGATATGTTTCCTTGAGACTCCAAAACACAATAAAAGCACCACTTAGGCCTCTTACGATTCACTGTGTGCATTCTACCTTTGTCAACACGCAATCTATGAGCATTAAATCCTCCCACAAAACCACAAAACTTACAATTTTTCTATATAATCTTAGCACTTTTAGGATAAATCACATGTATTCTCCATTAAAACATGTTATATAGCTAATTTTCATTTTACTGCAATTTTTCGTGACCCCCATGAGACTTAGACGTAGAAGCAGCCACAGTTAGCAGGAGACTGCTTCAGGATTTCAGCCAACATAGGCACTGGAGAAGCCATATGGAAGAGTTTTCTTGAACAAAACTCAGTTGTATCACTTCACAGATATTATGCTGTACTAATTTGTTATTGATACCAAAATACTATGTTGGATTATAAGGAAACCAGTGTACAGCTCTGTTTTAAAACTTGGCAGAATTCTGTTTAAAATGCTAGAGTCAGAAAATGTGTCTGGTCATTTTAATAATTAAAACCAAATTTTTGGTAGAGACCAGCCTGTAAAAACTGCTAAAATAGCTCATGTATAATCCCAAGCAGTTCAACACAAATCACTTTTAACCTAATGAAGCTTTAAGGAAGAAGCTATTTGAAAACAGAAAAATCTTATTTAAAAAAAGATCATAATAAAAGTTACAAGACACAGATTTAATATGTTCATGACTCTGTGATCTGTCTTTCCACAGAAGGTGGAGCAACTCCCCAAACAGAGGGAGGCCCCATGCTTAGGGCCCAGTTCTTTCTAATGCAAAGATCCAAAGAAAAATTGGAGCCTAAGGCTGCCACAGAAGTATTTAGAAGGCAGTTACATGTTTTCAAGGATACGCTGCATGTTGTTGCTATTTGCCTAGGTGTCTGCTAAAGCAATGGAGCCAGGTGTGGACCTGGTCACCTTGGAGAATTTCCTCCCTCACTCATGTGTTTGGCTACTTCAGATATCCCACACTCAAAGCCAACCTACAGGACTGCTGGCTATGGTCCAAGGCATTACTGTCCACCCGGTAAGTGCTATCCACCTTTCAACAACACAATGGGAATAAGAATCACATCTAATGTTACTGAGTTGTTAGGCATTATGCTTAGCCCTTTACATACATGATCTCAGTTAATCTTCATTACAACCCTCTGCAGTAAATACTATCATTATTCCTATTTTAGAGATGGACATTCCAGGCTACAGCAGTCAGCCACACCTTGGCTAGACTGGGGCTTGAATGCAGGTCTGTCTGATTCCATGCCCACAGTTTTCACAATTAAGCTAATAGGAAACAAACTGGTCCTGAAGGGTTGCCTCACACTCCAAAACCTATATGACAAAGGCACTACCACAGAGGAAGTAGTGTACTCAACAAACAACCAGTTCCCATTCTACTCCCACCATCATCCATAAAATCACCTTAATAATAGTTAAACTTCTTTTTTTTTTTTCTGAGGTAGCTCACGTCAGTTGTCCACCTCAGGCACCACAAATACAATTCAGAGTCTAGACAGAAAATAAATTGAGCATTAATGGCCATTTGTACCCCAATGTGTGGGAAACTGGCATGGGAAAGGGTAAGGTATACAAACAATTGTTGGAGAAGAATAGTTACAGATGCACAAGGAGGTGCCCAAAGTGAAGAGTGTATGTTTCCACTCTTCTGGCTTCTGCCAAAGCCACTGTGGAGAAAACAAAACTCTCTCCTCCTTGCAAAGAAAAGGGAGAGTAGACAAATAGCTAAAACTTGCCCTTAGGGATTCTCTGGTATTAATAGGGTCATCATAGATAAGGCATTCTACTTCATTTTTTGCAAGTGATATTAAGCCTACCTACAGGGTCTATAATTCCAAGCACCAGGGAGCTATCTGGTAGCCTAGGAACTTTTAACACCCAAACTACCATAAATGAGAAGAAAATGTTGAGGTTTTACTGCAAGCAGAGTAGGAAAACAGAGGTGGAAAAAAAGGTTGGCAATTATTAAGTACCTGAGTACACTAGGTATTTATAAGTTAAAAAATATTTTTAAGTGTATCACTAAACATTATACCAACCAACAGGTATTAGTTATCTTCCTTTATTACTGTTTTGCTATCTTAATAAAGAATTATATTTTTAGAGGAAATATATAATACAGTTATTACAAGCTATAATCTGAAATTTGGTAATCTGTGTCTTTGGGGTACTTTGACATTTACACTTCATGACTCATAGTCTACTTACCTACTGATATCTGCTTTTTCTCCTGAGATAACCTCGCAAACTCCAGCATTATGTTGGCCATCATTAATCAAGGATCCATTACTAATCCCTCTATAGGTAGATGTATTTAGGTGTGATTTGTATAGCACATGGCACTTTAGGTTCTTCATGCAAGAAGTTGTTGTTGTTAGCTGCCATTGAGTTGGCTTCCTGGCAATCTTATGTATAACAGAACAAAATGTTACCTGTCCTGTGCCATCTTCATGATCAATGGTATGTTTGAGTCCCTAGCTGTGTGCAAGGTAAAGACCTAAAATGTACATTTACATGCCATTCAAATAAGAAAGCCAATTTATAGGTCAACAGATAAAGTGACCAAACTGAAACTTCACTAAATGAATACGCACAAACTAAACAAAACATAAGAGACTAACAAGGGCTTACGGTTGAAGATTTAGAAAGCATTTATGCATGTACTACCTTACAAATGTAGCTCATTAAGATTCATTTAAGAAAACTTCTCACTAATATATGCCATTGAAAAAGTGGTTTTGGCCCCTAGGCCACATCCCATGATGAGGGTAATGCCCATTAAGTCTAAAGGCTTTGACAAATCAAAGAAAAAATGGTATTTTCCCCCTATAAGGCACATCATAGTCTTCTTGTGCTTAGAAAAACTAGACAGCACTTCAGCACTACACTTGGAGGCCATTTTAAACAGCAAAAAAACCAACAAGAAGCAACAAAATACAAAAAAAGTGACAAAAGTAGACACAAAAGGGACACCTGTTTTTAGTATGAGAACCGAAACAAGAAGGCAGAATATCACCTTGTTCAACTTCGTCTGGGAATTTGCACTTCAGGTGACTCAAGTTTTTCACCAGTATGCACATGGAACCATGAATGACTATTAAAACACTGCAAGTACGATATTTGGGTTATGAATACTAGTGAGTAGGTGAATTCACAAATATCCTCAAATAATGCGGATCAACTATAAGTGAAATGCACAGGTCCCACACAACTAGTAATCGGTGGAGGCAGAATCAGGGCCCATCTCTCTCTCTCTTAGAGTTACCATATGCAGAAAGTTTCTGCATGTGTTTCCCCCAGATTAGCTGGTAAAATTCTAGAGGACAGACATCCCTCCTCCTTCATTGCTTTCACACTGCTTGCTGCAGAGTTTTGCAAGGAATACAAAGTCAGTAACAGCAAGAGATACCAAACTGAATCTGTAAGAGCTAAGAAATGGGGTCCAAAAGAACAGGGAGAGGGAACAGGGGCAGGACTGGTGGGAGTACAGGGCCCTACACTGCACCTTGAACTGGTGGTGAACCAAGTCCTTGATGACCTGCTTCACGAGTCTCATGGGTTTATTTTGTCTGGTAGGTATCTATTTTGTCATAGTCATAACAGCAATGACGTCCAAATGATTTTTAGAATATGTTGAAAAGGATCCATGATGCAACCCTATAGGACAGAGTAGAACTGCCCCACAGGTTTTCCAGGGAATGGCTGGTGGATTTGAACTGCCTGTCTTTTGGTTAGCAGCTGAGCTCTTAACCACTGAACCTCCAGGGCTCCAGTATTTGCTCAGGAGGTATGAAATAGCTTTACTTGTGTCAACAACTTTTCATTGCCCACCAGTTGTATCTCTGGATGGAGATGAGAGGCATAGGTTTCTTTCATTTATTTGGAATGGTGAGTACTCTTCTGATACTTACGTAAATGCTAGATCCAAGTCTAAGTTGTTCCACTCCAGTCTGTAACAACTGGCATTTTCAAGACACCATAAATGCCCCTATGAGCTCCTTTCAAACAGTGAATTGGCCATCAAGCTGAACCAGGACTCAGGTGTTCTAGGTTCCCGGGCCTACCCTCTGCTTCCCCAAACCACACTAAGCTAAGAGTTGTGGCTTTTTTTTTTTTTTTTAAATATATATCAAGTGTTTGAGATGAGGCATTTACTGCTTTTCCCATTTAAAAATATATGGGGAAGATGGAGTAGATGTACTTTTCCCTATTTCTACCTCTAAGTACAAATAAATACACTGCAAATGAAACAAACAAATGAAGACTTTGCAAGGTGGAGAGAAGAAGACAGACTGGATAGGGACCTTGGGACCCAAAGAATGACACAGGGATGAGTTCCCTGTGTTTTCTTTTTGCCTTACATTTTCCAGCCTTGGAACTGAAGAAGCTGGCAAGCTAGAAATGTGAAGAGGAACAGACAAGGCAAAAACAAAAACGACACAACAAAAGCCTATTTTCTCTAATCAAAGGACCAGGAAAGGGTCAGCCTAACAAAAAAGAAAACTTTTAGACAATAACTGCCCAACTCCAGCTATATGCCACAGAAAAAGCTTCATTCCCACCCCCAGTTATCCCAGCCAAGGCTGAGTGGAGAACCTAGACTTCCAGCCTCACCATTTTTTAAGAAACTCCTCTCCATCCATGGAGTGATGTCAGAGAGGTCTGAGTAGGAAGCTGGGACTTTTGTCTTTCCTGATTGGTAACAAACTACCCTTTTGCCATGTGGGAAGTCTGAACATCTATTCCCATCTGGTAATAACAAGGTGTCCCTCTCCATCTCCACGGGTAGTGACGTAGAAGGCCTAGACCTAAAGTAAGGCTTTTCACTAACACCCATTGATAATGAGGCAACTCCTCCCCCTCTGTGGTATCAATGAAGGTCATGAGTGGAATAGGAATTGTACTCTACCACCCCCAGTCAGGGAGGTACCAGTGGATACCTAGTGGGGAGCCAGAACTCCAACCCAAGCCCAGCAGAAGCAAAGAGTCCTCTACCTCTGGCTTGGATGTCCAGGGAGGTTGAGTGGGAAACATGGACTTCTACCATCATCTGGATGTAATGAGGCTGTGTCCTCCCTTTCTCCTGCTGGAGTAGTATCAGAGGCAGCCAGCTAAAACATAGGGTTTGAATAAGATGCAGAGTCTCCTAACATAATACCCTAGATGCCCAGATTTCAAGTGAAAATCACTAGTTCCACTAAGAACCAGAAAGATTTCAAATGGAATGAAGAAAGACAATCAGCAGACGAAAATACCAAAATGATAAAGATGTTAGACTTTTCTGACAAAGATTTTAAAACAGTCATAATATAAAATGCTTCAACAAACAATTATGAACACAGTTGTAACAAATAAAAACATCGAAAGTCTCAGCAAAGAAATAGAAAGTCTTAGCAAAGGAAAGAAGATATAAAGAAGAACTAAATGAAAATATTAGAACTAAACAATAAAATAATTGAAATAAAAACCACAATAGTTGGGCTCAACAACAGAATAGAGAAGATAGAGGAAATAATCAATGAACTTGATCACAGAATAACAGAAATTACCCAGACTGAACAGTATATAGAAAATTGACTGGCAAATAATAATAATAAATAAATAAACAGAACTTCAGGGGTCTTTGAGACTATAACAAAAGATCTGACATTCAGAAGGAGAGGAGAAAGAAGACAGAACTGAAAAAAATATTCAAAGAAATAATGGCCAAAAAATTAGAAATTTGGCAAAATACATATACCTACAAATTCAAGAAGCTGAGGACACCACAAAGAGGATAAACCCCAAAGAAATTCATACCAACACACATCATAGTAAAAATTCTGAACAATTTGCAAAGGAAAAAAAATATTGAAAGCAGAGAGAGAGAAAGAATACCTTACCTATAAGGGAAAAACAATTCAAATGACAGCAGATTTCTCATCAGAATGTGTGGGGTTCAGAAGGAAGTGACATATTTTGCGTGGTGAAAGAAAAGAAATGTCAACCCAGAATCCTATAGCCAGAGAAAATATCCTTTAGGAATGAAAGGAAAATCAAGACATTCTCAAATTAAAAAAAAAAAAGATAATTTGTCATGAGCAAGTATACCCTAATACAATGGCTAAAGGGAATTTGCTATACAGAAAACAATAAAAGAGAGGTCTTAGCATATTGAGAGGAAGAAAGAACATGGAAATAAAAATATGGTTAAATAAAATAGACTTTCCTTCTCTTGTGTTTTCTAAATTATGCTTGGCAGTTGGAGTAAAGATTATAACACCGTTTGATGTGATTCAAAATATATGTAGAGGAAGTATTAAAACAATTATAAACAGGAAAGAGTGAGGGATGTAAAGGGAAGTTTCTATACTTCACACAAACTGGTAAAATGATGTTATATATATATATATATAAAATGTAATATTTAAAACAACCACTAAAAAAGCTATACAAACAGACAGACTCAAAAATACTAAAAAATAATTCAAATGGAATTCTAAGATACAGTTTATTGCAACTTACAATAAGGCCATAAAAAGAAAATAAACAAAGAGAACAAAAAATACAATGGCAAACTTAAGCCATAGCACATGAATAATTACATTAAATGTAAATGAACTAAATATACCAATTAAAAGACAGAGATTAGCAGGGTAGATTAAAACACATGATCCACCTATACGATATCTTCAACAAACTCACTTCAAATATAAGGACAAAGGCAAATTGAAAGTAAAAGAATGGAAAAAAGATATTTCATGCAAACATTAATCAAAAGAAAGAAGAAATGGTTATAATAATATTAGATAAAGTAGACTTTTGAGCCAAAAGAAATTACCAGAACCTGTAAGGGATATTAATATAGTGATAAATATAATAATAAAAGTGTCAATTCACCAAGAATACATAGAAATCCTAAATGTATATGCACCAGACAAGAGCGGCAAAATACGTGAAGTAAAAACTGATAGACTAAAAGGACAAACAAACAAACAAACAAACCCATTGCTGTCGAGTCAATTCCAACTTATAGCAACCCTACAGGACAGAGTAGAACCACCGTATATGGTTTCTAAGGAGCAGCTGCTGGATTTGAACTGGCAACCTTTTGGTTAGCAGCCTTAGCTCTTAACCATTATGCTACCAGGGCTCCAAAAGGACAAACAGACATAGCTATATTCATAATTGGATAATTTGTGCTGTGTTGTGTAAATTTATTTATTTATGTCGTTTTTTTAAATATATCACACCACTTTTGCCAATTGAACTTTTTACAGGTATGCTACTTATTGATGTCAATTACAAAAACTGGCTGTGCAACTCTACCTTTAATCAATGCTATTTTTCTATCACAGTTAACCCTCCCTTTCCCCCCTCCCTCCTACCCCTTTTGTCTCTAAATATTTGCCTTTTCTTGTCTTTTTATATTAGCCAGATCATATAGTATTTGTCCTTTTGTGATTGGCTTATTTCACTTAGCATGTCTTCCAGCTCCATCCATACTGTAGTGTGTATCAAGACTTCATTTCTTCTACTGGCTGAGTAGTATTCCACAGTATGTTTATCCATTGTGTTTATATATTCATCTGTTGATGGGCATTTAGGTTGTTTCCACCTTTTGGCTATTGTGAATATTGCTGCAATGAACACTGGTATCCAAGTCTGTGTCTGAGTCTCTGCTTTCAACTGTTTTGGGTATATACTTAAGAGTAGAATTGCTGGGTTATATGGTAATTTGTATGGTAATTCTATTTTTAGTTTTTTGAGAAACTGCCATATTGTTTTCCACAATGCCTGTACGTACCATTTTGCATTCCCCCCAGTGATGGGTAAGGGTTCCAATTTCCCCATCCTCACCAATATTTGTTAACTTTTTCTTTCTTTCTTTTTAAATCTGAGCCATCCTAAAAGAAAACAAAACCAAAGCCATTGCTGTCTAGTCAATTCTGACTCAGAGTGACCCTATAGCCATACTAAAAAAAAATCGTGAGAGTGAAATGGTATCTCATTGTGGTTTTGATTCGCATCTCTCTGATGGCTAATGACGTTGAGCATCTGTTCACGCATTTGGTGGCCATTTGAACGTCCTCTTTGGTGAAATGTCTATTCAAGTCCTTTACCCATTTTATGATTGAGTTATTTGTCTTTTTGTTGTTAAGTTGTTGAAGTTTTATATATATTTTGGTTATAGATTCTTATCAGATATATGGTTTCTGAAGATATTCTCCCAGTTGGTAGCCTGTTTTTTCACTTTTCTGGTAAAGTGTTTTGATGAACAAAAGTTTTCAATTTTTATGAGGTCTCATTTATTTTGTCTTTTACCGTTTGTCCTTTTGTTATTACATTAGATAATTGATCATTAATGGCTAGGCCCAACAGTGTTGCCCCTGCATTTTCTTCTAATAATTTTATGGTTTTAGTTTGCATATTTAGGTCCTTAATCCATTTTGAATTCATTTTTGTGTATAGTGTGAGACATGGGTCTTGTTTCATTTTTCTGCATGTTGCATCATAGTTTGATATTTTAGTATTCCTCTTTTAACGATTGATACAGCAACTAGTCAGCAAGAATATTGACGAACTCAACAACACCATCAACCAAACGGATATAATCAACATTTATAAAACACTCTACCCAATAAGAGTAGAAATTTCTTTTTTTTAAGTGCCCATGGAACATATAACAACAAACTTCAAAAAATTTTTTAAAAAATTAAAATCATCCAAGCATGTTTTCTGACATAATGGATTCAAAGTAGAACTCAATAACAGAAAGATAACAAAAAGTCTTCAAACATTTGGAAACTGAACAACATTATTTTAAATATCCATGAGTCAAACAAGAAATTTTAAGGGAAATAAAAAATTACACTGAACTGAATGAAAATTAAAATGGAACATATCAAAATTTGTGGGGCATGGCTAAAGCATTGCTGAAAGTTTATAGCAGCAACTGCTTACATTAGAAACAAATAAAATTCTCAAGTAAATAAGCTCTAGCTAGAAAGAAGAGAAAAATAAACACAAGGCAAAGCAAAAGGAAGGAAATAATCAAATAAGTGCAGAAATCAATAAAATTGAAAACAGAAAAATAATCAGTGAAACAAATAGCTGGTTCTTTGAAAAGATCAATAAAACTGACAAGCCCCTAGCAAAAATGACAAAGAAAAAAAAAGAGGAAAGACACAAATTGCCAATATTAGGAATGAAACAGGGGATATCATGATAGACCCTGTAGACATCAAAGGGATAATTACACACATAAATTTGACAATGTAGATAAAATGGACCAATTCCTCAAAACCACAAACTACTACACTTCACCTACTATGAAATAGATCATTTGAATAGTCCTGTACCCACTGAGGAAACTGAATTCATAATTTAAAAACTCCCAAAAAAGAAATATCCAGGCTAGATGGTGTTACTAGAGAATTTTACCAAGCATTTACAGAGGAATGAATACCAAGTCTATACAACCTATTCCAGAAAATAGAAAGAGAGGTATATTTCCCAAGTTATTCGATGAAGCCAGTATTATCCCAATACCAAAACTAGACAATGACAAGACAAGGCAAATTACAGACCAATATCCCTTATAAATAAAGACACAAAAAATCATTTACAAAATATTGGCAAATAGAATTCAGCAATATATAAAAAGAATTATACACCATAATCAAGTAGGGTTTATTCTAGGGATGCAAGACTGTTTCAATATTTGGAAATCAATCAGTATAATCTACCATATGAACAGACTAAAGAAGAGAAAAATCACATGTTTAAACCAATCAATGCACAAAAAGCTTTTGACAAAATTCGACACTGATTCATGATAAAAATTCTCAGAAAACTGGAAATAGAGAACTTCATCAACTTGATTTAAAAAAAAAAAAACTATCATTAGCATTCTACTTAATAGCTAAAAGATTGAGTGTTATCATGGATTGAATTGTGTCCCCCCAAAATATGTGTCAACTTGGTTAGGCCATGATTCCCAGTATTGCGTGGTTTCTTCCATTTTGTGATTATAATTTTCTTATGTTTTGTAAATCCTAATCCCTGCTTGTGGTTAATGAGACAAGATTAGATTAGGTTCAAGAGGATTAGGGTGAGATTGTAACACCCTTACTGAGGTCTCAACCTTCATCATTGGAGTGTGGCCTGCATCATCTTTTATCTTATAAGAGATAAAAGGGAAGGGAAGTGAGCAGAGAGTTGGGGACCTCATACCACCAAGAAAACAATGTTGGGAGTAGAGTGTGTCCTTTGGACCAGGGGTTCCCGTGTGGAGGAGCTCCTAGTCCAGGGGAAGATTAATGACAAGGACCTTCCTCCAAAGCCAACAGAGAGAGGAAAGCATTCCTCTGGAGCTGATGCCCTGAATTCGGACTTCTAGCCTACTAGACTCTGAAAGAATATACTTCTCTTTGTTAAAGCCATCCATTTGTGGTATTTCTGTTATAGCAGCAGCAGATAATTAAGACAGACATGTTCACCCTATGATAGAGAACAAGGCAAAAATGTCTGCTCTTGCCACTGCTATTTACACATAGTATGGAGCCCTGGTGGCAAAAGAAAAAGAAAATTTTTTCTGGTGGCACAGTGGTTAAAACATTCAGTCACTAATCAAAAGGCCTGTGCTTCGAACCCACTAGCCATCCTGTGGAAGAAAGATGTGACAGTCTGCTTCTGCAAAGATTTATATTCTTGGAAACCCTATAGGGCAGTTCTACTCTGTCCTATAAATTTGCTATGAGCCAGGATCGATTTAGTGGCAGTGGGTTTGTTTTTGAGTTACTGGACATTGTAGCAGTTACTGGACATTATATGGCAATGAAGCAATGAAAGTAAATTAAAACCATATATATGAGAAAAGAACAAAACAGTCCCTATTTAAAAATGATATGATTATCTACATAGAAAATCCCAAAGAATCAACCAAAAAATTCCTACGATTAATAAATAAGTTCAACAAGGTTGTGGGGTACAAGACCAACATACAAAAATCAATTATACTTCTGTACGGTAGCAATGAACACATGGACAAAAAAATTAAAATATCAATACCGTTTATAACATCTGAACAAAATTAAATACTTAAGGGTAAATGTAACAAAACCTGTATAGAATTTACATGTTGAAAACTAGAAAACACTGATGAAAGAAATAAAAAAACGATATAAATAAATGAAGAGACATACTGTAGTCATGGATTGGAGACTCAGCATAGTAAAGATGTCAGTTTTTCCCAATTTGATGTAGAGGTTTGTGGTAAGGAGAATAATGGCCACCCAAAAACATCAGGTCCTAATCCCTGGGCCCCGTCATTTTATAAGGAAAGAGTTACTACACTGCATGTGATTAAGTTAAGAATCTTGATATCCAGGAGATTATCCTAGATTATCCTGATGGACTCTATATCCAATCACAAGTGTCTTTGTAAGAGAGAGGTGGAGGGACATACATACACACAAAAGAGAGTGATGTAAAGACAGAGGCAGAGTTGAGAGTGTGTGGCCAAAGAGTGATGGTAGTCAGCAGAAGCAGGAAGAGGTAAGGAAAGATTCTTCTCTAGAGTCTCTGGAGGAAGTGCGGTCCTGTACAAAAATGATAATTTTGGGTTTCTGGCCTCCATTTCTCTTGTTTTAAGCCACCAAGTTTTTGGTAATTTGTTTGAGTAGTCATAGGAAACTGATCCGAGGTTTGTCATCTCCACGAGCTCTTCCAAAGGGTCTCTCCTAGAAGCCCCATGGTGTCCTTGCATGGGTGAGGAATACCCTTGCTGTCAGGGCTCTCTTTGTTGCTAGACCTGCCAGTACCACCCGCAGAGGGAATGCATCTCAGATTCTCATGAATTTCTTTCTTTCATGTTTTTCCCTGCCTCATTCCACTAAAGATTTGAGGAAACCTTGCAAAAGACTTCATACCCTAAAAAAGAAAGCTAGCAATAATTTAATTCACTGGCACCAGAGGAAATATATTTAGAATGGACAATCAAGACAAAGGCAAAGTAATATCAAAGTATGTGAGCCACAGGTTTCTACGGTAAAAAAGTTGAGGTCAAAATGTGACTCTAAGTGTCCTGGTAACAAAAGCTTAAAGAAAAATTGGATACATAAGTTCGATGGGCATAAGGAAAACACTCACTGGTTTCTCAAGGAATCAAAACCCTTCTTGGTATTTAATCTAAAAGACATTTCTTGGGTGGGTCTTTACATAGAGAACATGGAATGCCGTAGTCAATCGCAGTCTCAATAACATGTACACAAAAGTATAGGACTGGGCTCTGAACAATGTCATCCATGTTCTCCCAGGGTCAAACTGCCACAGCACTTCTAGGAAATGTAGATTGGATGCTTTTGATGTTTGATTTAGGGATAGCCTAATCTATCCCTGTTTGATTTAGGGATAGATTAGTTTATCACTGTTGAGTCCAACTCATGGTGACTCCATAGGTGTCAGAGTAGAACTGTGCTACAAACGATTTCAATGGCTGAGGTTTTGGAAGTAGATTGCCAGGTTTTTCTTCCAAGGTGCCTCTGGGTAGACTTAAACCTTCAACCTTTAGGTTAGCAGCCAAGTGCTTTAACCATTTGCACCTACCAAGGACTCCACGGATGTATGGATGAAACATTTTAATCACCTAAAGTTTATTTTAGAAATATTTTGGGGATGTGGGGATGACATGGATACTGGGATGAGGAAGCTCAGAATCTAACTCTGGGAATTAGGGGGAGGTCCATATCTCATTTTCTCTTCAAATTCTTATGATTCTGTATTTTCAGTTTAGATACCTAGTGGATTCTCAACTTACCTGCATGGGCCTCATTCCCTCAATATATCACCATTAAGCATCTCCCGTAAAAAAAATTTTTTTTTTTTTTTTTACGTACCTATCTATGCGTTGGACGATGAGAAGTTAGCTTTGAAAGGACAGTTACGTTTTGGGGGTTTTCCTTAGTGGCCACCACTCAGCTGTCATTTTGTCATACTGTGGTGACTTTTGTGTTGCTTTTATACTGGAAGCTATGCCACCATTGTTTCAAATACCAGCAGGGTCACCCATGATCGGATAGTATCCATACGCCTACCAGGAAGACCAGTTAATACAAATATTATTCAAATTTATGCACCAACCGTTAATGCTAAAAATTAAGAAGTTGAAGATTTTTACCAACTTCCGCAGTCTAAAATTGATCACACATGCAATCAAGATGCACTGATAACTACTGGTAATTGGAGTGAGAAAGTTGGAAACAAGAAGAATCAGTAGCTGGAAAATGTGGCCTTGGTGATAGAAATGACGCCAGAGAGGGCATGACAGAATTTTGCAAGACAAATGAATTATTCATTGCAAATACCTTTTTATTCAACAACATAAATGGAGACTATACACATGGACTTCACTGGATGGAATACACAGCAATCAAGTCAACTACATCCGTGGAAAAAGAATGTGGAGAAGCTCAGTATCATCAGCCAGAACAAGGCCAAGGGCTGACTGTGAAACAGACCATCAATTTCTTATATGCAAATTCAAGTTGAAGCTGAAGAAAAACAAGTCCACAAGAGAAAAAGTATGACCTTGAGTATATTCCACCTGAATTTAGGGACCATACCAAAAATAGATTTGAAGCATTGACCATTAATGATCAAAGACCAGAGTTGTGGGATGACATCAAGGACATCATACATGAAGAAAGCAAAAAGTCATTAAAAAAATAGGGGGGAAAAAAAAAAGACCAAAATGGATGTCAGAAGAGACTCTGAAGCCTGCTTTTTAATGTAGAATAGCTAAAGCAAATGGAAGAAATGATGAAATAAAAGAGCTAAACAGAATATTTCAAAGGGCAGCTTGAGAAGACAAAGTAAATACTCTAGGAAATGTGCAAAGACCTGGAGTTAGAAAGCCAAAAGGGAAGAATGTGCTCAGCATTTTTCAAGCTGAAATAAATGAAGAAGAAAGTCAAGCCTTGGGTTGCAAAGCCAAAGGATTCTGTGGGTAAAATATTGAATAATACAGGAAACATCAAAAGAAGATGGAAAGGACACATACAGTCACTGTACCAAAAACAACTGGTCAATGTTCAACCATTTCAGGAGGTAGCATATAATCAGGAACCGATGGTACTGAAGGAAGAAGTCCAAGCTGCACTGAAGGCATTGGTGAAAAACATGGTCTAGGAATTGATGGAATATCAACTGAGATGTTTCAATACAGAGATGCAATGCTGGAAGTGCTCACTCGTCTATGCCAAGAAATTTGGAAGACCTGGCCAATTGACTGGAAGAGATTCATATTTGTTCCCCTTCCAAAGAAAGGTGAAGCAAGAGAATGCAGAAATTATTGAACATTAATATAATACACAAGTAAAATTTTGCTGAAGATAATTCAAAAGCAGTTGTAGCAGTGCCAAAAATTGAAACTGGATTCAGAAGAGGATGTGGATAAAGGGATATCATCGCTGACATCAGATGGGTCTTGGCTGAAAACAGAGGATACCAGAAAGGTGTTTACCTGTGTTTTATTGACTATGCAAAGGCACTCAACTGTGTGGATCATGACAAATGATAGATAATAGTGAGCAGAATGAGAATTCCAGAACACTTAATTATGCTCACGTGGAACCTGTACATAGATCAAGAGGCAGCTGTTCAAACAGAACAGGGGGATTCTGCATGCTTTAAAGTCAGGAAAAGTATGCGTCAGGGTTTTATCCTTTCACCATACTTATTCTATCTGTATGCTGAGCAAATAATCTGAGAAGCTGGACTATATGGCATCAGGATTGGAGGAAGACTCATTAACAATTTTAGATATGCAGATGACACAATCTTTCTCGCTGAAAACAAAGAGGACTTGAAACACTTAATGATGAAGATCAAAGACTACAGCCTTCAGTACGAATTGCACTTCAACATGAAGAAAACAAAAATCTTCACTACTGGACCAATAAGCAACTTCATGATAAACAGAGAAAAAATTGAAGTTGTCAAGGATTTCATTTTACTTGAATGCACAATCAACACCATCAAAAAAAAAAAAAAGCAGTGAAGAAATCAAATGACATATATCATTGAGAAAATCAGCTGCAAAAGAAAAAAAAAAAAAGAGCTCTCTAAATGTTAAAATGCAAAGATACCACTTTGAGGTCTAAGGTGTACCTGACCCAAGTCAGGTACACCTTAGACCTCAAAGTGGTATCTTTGCATTTTCAATTGCCTCATGGTATTTTCAATTGCCTCATATGCATGGGAAGCTGGGCAATGAATAAGGAAGACCAAAGAAGAATTGATGCCTTTGTATTATGGTAACCCATTACACCCGTTGCCATGGAGTGGATTCCGACTCATAGCCACCCTATATGGTGTTGGAGAAGAATATTGAATACATCAGGACCTACTAGAAAAACAAACAAATCTATCTTGGAAGAAGTACAACCAGAATGCTCCTTAGAAGGGAGGATGATGAGACTGTCTCACATACTTTGGACATGTTACCAGAAGAACTAGTCCCTGAAGAAGGACATCATGCTTGGTAAAGTGGAGGTTAATGAAGAAGAGGAAAACCCTCAACAACATGGATTGACACAGTGGCTGCAACAATGGGCTCAAACTTAGCAAGGATTGTGAGGATGGTGCCGGACCAGGCAGTGTTTTTTTCTATTGTACATAGGGTTGCTATGAGTTGGAACAGACTCAACAGTACCTAACAACAACAACAATCATTAGTGGGGTAAGAAACATATTGAACAAGTAACTAGGATATGTGTGGTTCATTAAGGGTCTGGGAAGTCTTGTCAAGGATTTTGATTTTGTCCTAAAAGAAATAGGTCAGCCATTGGCTGCTTTTAAGGAAGGGAATTATAATTCCAGTTCACAGTTCTGATGGTCACTGGCTTCTGTGTGAAAAAAAGGATGGGAGGACAACAAGAGTGCAGGCGGGGAGACCATTATAATTCCTAAGATTAGTTTCCAGGACGGGGTCTTGAGTAGACAATAGGTCAGCACCAGGAAAGAAAAGATGATATTGGATTCTGAAAACTAATCAAAAAGCCTGCAAGTTTAGCACTGCAATTATACTACACTGTGAATCATATCTCCAACTGCAATAGCCCCTGGGAAAGGCAAGGGCCCTGAGAGAGACACTAATAACAATGCAAAGTCATTCATGCTTTTATTGTTCAATTATAATGATTCACTCATCTTGGTAACAATAATAATGTGTTTGAATAACATAATTGCTTAATAGCCATTCCTTGCCGCCACCACCACCGCCCCCTACCATTAGAATGAAACTAAAATAATCTAGAGTATTTATCACTCTAAAAGAGGCAGAAAATATTGGTTTTCGGTGTTAGTGGTTTTCAGAAATAAATTATACACAGGATCCAGTTATTTCTGTAGCTTTATAAGGGAGAAGGGACCTTTGCTTAGGGAAGCCAAAGGCACAGGTTTATTCTTTCAGGAAAAGCCCTTTCATATCAACAGAATATTTCTTCAAGTCATCTCTGGGCCTCAGTTTTGCTACCCCTAATGGGGAATCAGACCCAGTTGTGCATCAGAATGAATTAGGGGGCTTATTAAAAACTTACCTGCCTATCCCTATCCAAGATCCTTGCAGATTTGGCCCAGGCATCTGCATTTTAAGATGCTCCTACATGGTTCTAATAATCGCTGGGTTGGATAAGTGAGCTCTAAAGTTCCTTCTGTCTTCAAAAGTCCAACAAATTGTCGTTGAGTTGACTCCGACTCATGGCGACTTCAAGTGTTTCAGAGTAGAGGTATGCTCCCTAGGGGTTTCAGTGGCTGATATTTTGAGAGTAGATTTCCAGGCTTCTCTTTCAAGATGCCTCTGGGTAGACTTTCACTGCCAACCTTTCCGTTAACAGCTAAGCAAATTAACCATTTGTGACCCTGCTATTCAAAGTGTGGTTCACCTGGGAGCTTGTTATACATGCAGACTCTCATTCCCTACCGAAGACCCGCTGAAACAGAATCTACTTTTTTTACTAAGAGTCTCGCGAAATTCGGATGCACATTAGAATTTGAGACGCTCTAATCTAGGACGCTCCATCTCACACCTGGTCCTCATTTCCTATAGTTCAGGAACACTTGACAACTGGGGAAGAAACTAAGTTTCTAAGAGTCACACAGCAACTTAGCAGCTGAGTGTAGAATACAATTGGTTGTCCTTTGTCATCAAGGACACAATGCCTCTCTCACAGCCATAAATAAGCACAGAGAAAAGAAGCTGAATCAGCAAAGGTAAATCAAGTCCTGAATTGTGCTGGTTCATGCATATATGAGGAGACAAAAAAGAAGCATTAAAATCTTGAGCATATTTCTTAAAAATATATAAATAGTAGATAATCAGAGGTTGACTTCAAATCTGGGTCTGCATAAATTTCTCCTTGGGGGTGTTATATATACTCCTCCCTTTCAACTCTCTTTTTCACCGGGTCCTTCTCATCCTGGGCTACATTCTGCAGTTTCCCTCCAGTCTCAGACCTGAACCTTGCCACTTCAGCTACTATAAAAAAAACAAACAAATCAAACAACAACAAAAAGCCTGTTGTAAACTCTTCCACAAGTAATTTATGAATAAATTTCAAATCTCTCTTCCTTCTTACCTCTCTACTCGCATTCAAACCCAGTTTCCTTATTGTCTTCCGGAGGTTTACTTATTCATCAGCATTCACTTAGTCATTCATTCAACTAACACTTACTGAACACCTACCTAGAATGAATCCCCAAGTATCATACTAGGTACGATGAATCAAACCTGTCTCTTCCCTCTGGGAGCTCAAAGTTTGGCAGAGATTTAAATTTTGGGAATAATAGTACCTAAAAGAAAGTGAAAAGTGAAGTTTTAAAGAGAAAGGCAGAAATGGTGTGGGACAAAGGCAGAGAAAAAAATCCTTTTGATTGGGGAAAACTAATAAAGGTTTCAAGGAAGTTGTGGTAGGTTTGAAACATGCATTGAAAAGTGAAAATAGTATGGATAGCTGTTAAATTTTCTGGGGCTGGCGCTGGAAGGAAAGACATACCAGCAAACCAAGCAACATGTACCAAAACAAGGTGGTTAGCATATATAGGGTGTGCAGTCAACCAGATACAGCAAAATCGACTTGAGTAGCCCCTGCATGAAGATAAGTAATGGAAAAATGTGTTAGTGAAGAAGGCTAAGAAATTTGGACTTTATTCTACAAGCAATGGGAACCACTGAGGCTTTCTCAGCAGAGGAATGACAGCCAAGTCTGAGCTTTTGGAGGGAAGGACTGGTTAGAGAGTATGGGATGCTGAAAGCACAGGAGAAGGGCATCATAACAGGCTTGACGTGGAGTTATAAGGGCCTGAGCTAAGACAGTGACAGTGGGAACAGAGAGAAGGGCAGGTGTAAGAGATGTGATGGTGATACAAGGAATTGCAATTGGCATTTAACTAGATTGCATCAGGGATTTGCAAGGAAGAGGAAGAAGTCAAAGTAATACGAAAAGTTTGAATCTGACTGTCTGGGAGGATAGTACTGCTAATTAGGGAACCAAGAAGGTCATTTTGAAGTAAAGACAGAAAGTTCAGTTTGGGCATCTGCAGTATGAGGTACCAGTGGGAACTCAAAAGAAAACGTCCGTCAGGCAATTAGAAACATATAATTGGAAACTGGAAGAGATTGAAGGCAGTGAGTTGGGAATCATCTATTTAGAGGTGAGAGTTGAGGCCATGGGATTGGATAAGAAGGGAGAAAGAGAATAAGAGGAAGGCACCAAGGATGTTTTGTTGGATGTTCTGAAATCAGTATGGCAGATCTGAACCTCCTTATCTACCTCCCCACCTGTCCATCCTTCGCAGTGGTTTTCCCTGTCCATGTCTAGGAAAGCTCCTCACTCAGACCTGCCCCTCAAGTCTTACACTTGAAAGAAGGCTTAAAGAATGCCACTGGAGCAACAGAAATGACACTCGCCTGATAACTGGGAGGGCCAGATTCTAGCCTTGGTTCTGTACTGACTCCCTTGAGACTTGGGGTAGATAATCTTACTCCTCTGGGTGTGAGTTTGCATGGTTGCATGACATGATTGATGTAATTGATTTTATTGAATTATACATATAAAGAATGTTGAATTGGCAAATGTCATGTTATCTGTATTTTTACAAGAATTTTAAAAATATTTGGGGGAAAAAAAAAGTAGGGTGGAGAAGACCAGAAGGTCCGGAGTCTAATTCTATGAGTCTTTCTACTATTATGTGAAGGAGCTATGAAGACCAGCTGTTTCTCTCTCTATGACGTCACTCAATTTTGCCACCTTTTCTCCTTTCCAAAGTCAACTCTTTGACCATTTCACATCTATACTACTAAATTCACTTGTTCTGCCTGCTGTTTCAACTAAGAAAGTTTCAGGCTTCCAATGGCTTCTTATCTTTTTCCATATCAAATTATAAAATTGTGCTGTAGCACGTATAGGTCTCTATCGTTAGTTGAGGCCTATACATTTTCTCTCACCTTCAAAAAAAAAAAAAGTTTTTTTTTTTTTTTTCTGCCATGATTAGCAAAACTGTCACCCCAACATTAAGGAGTACATTTTTTAAATTTTATATATTCATACAGAACTATTTTAAGAAATAAACATCCAGGTAAAAGTTATCTTTTTTAGTGATCTTAATTTTATACTGTATTTAATCCCTTCCTTTGTTGAAAGAAGCTTCAATACCTTTATCTCACTCATTTGATTTGGTGTTGAAGCCTGAGGGTTGTTTAGGACTCAACAATACAGATTTCAGTGGCGCGGGGAGGGGGGGTGGTGCGGGGGAATCCCTCTTCTCCTCAGTGTCATTCATGACTGTGGCTGTCTTATAACTCAGATGCTTGCCACTGAGCTGGCTTTGGAATGTCAGGGAGGGGAGGAGATGGGGTGCCATAGGGATAGGAATCTAGCACAGCTCCCCCTTATTCTTTATTATTCCTCGCTTAGCGCTGCTTCCAGCTTTCCCTGCCATTTCTGAAACAGAGATCACAGTCCTGTCAGGGTGTCTTTGCATCAGCAGCATAAATCCATGATTTATTTTTTTTTACTCTACAGGAAAAGCAGAACCTTCTCCATTCATGTAGGAAGCTAATTGTTAACTATTTGCAAGTAATTTAGAGAAGATACCTTTAGCAACCAAATATGTTCACAATTTGTCTCTAAAGGAATTTGACAAGTGGAAGACCTTAAAAAGCAAAACAAAAAAACTCCAGATAAACTCGAAAGAGTTTTCTAAAAGTACTTATTCAAAATGCAATTTTAAAAACTGGGCTTGCATAGGTGGTTTCCTGTACAGAAAGTTAGAGTGGTTTTAGAAAAATCAGGATTAATGTTAGTGGTCCTGACTTACTTGGCTCATGCTTCCCAAAAGTATGTGGTATGTTTGGTTTTCATTGGTTTTGGGGGTAAAAGTTACAAGCCAAGCTCCCCACCCCCCACCCACCCTCCACCCCATCCCTGTGTCAACTCTCCATGGAGTCCTGCATGTCCCACAGCCCCTGAGGCCTTGGAGATGACACAGAGCCAAAGATGCCTGGGAAGATCCAGTGCCCACTCTTGGGAGCAGTGAACTATGACAGGCTCCTTTCTTTGCTATTCCTCTTTTGCTCTATTTTGTAATATTTTCACTACTACCAGGTGGCAGAAGGTAAGTACATCCACAGAACAGCCAAGTTATTGAAGTATAAAGGCTGTTTCAGGAAATTACCAAAACAAATTCTATTTAATGACAGTCTGGAGATCTTAATTAAGTAGGAGCAATATTACATAGAGAACAAGAACAAAAGTACAAATATAAATGAGTTTTTTTTTCCTTTTGGGAAAAGTCAGGAAATACATATATATGTGTTATCTGAAAACCAATCACGAACTAACTTGGCCTTCTCCACTTAAGACTCAATGGTCAGCTTGCTGAATGGTCAGCATTCCCCATATTTTCCTCACCCATTCTAACTTTTAACAAATAGAAGCCCCACGTGCAAGTTCCAGGTTCAAATACTTTAGTGGTCTCAGTTTAACATGCTGTTATAATCATCATAAAAATCTTAGAATTTTAGAGCTAGAAGGGGCTTTAGGAATCATCTAGTTCAAAGTTCCTCACTTCACAAAGGAGGAAACTGACTCCAGAGAAGTTGCATGATTTGTCTAAGGTCACTCAATAAACTAGAGGTGTGACCAAAACCAAAAAGCCTGTTGCCGTCAAGTATATTCCGACTCATAGTGATCCTATAGGACAGAGTAGAACTGCCCCATATGGTTTCCAAGGCTATAATCTTTATGGGAGCAGACAGTCACAACTTTCTCCTATGAAGTGGCAGGTGGGTTTGAACTGCTAACCTTTTGGTTAGCAGGCAAGCACTTAACCAATCACTGTACCACCAGGGATCCTGAGGGTGTGACCAGAATCCAGAAATTTTAGCTCCAGCCAGGATTTTGCCCCCATCATCCTCCACCTCACCTGCTCCTAGCTAGGTCATCGGTCACCTGCAAGCTGTTAAGTCTAATGGTCAGTCCTCGGTCCTCAGATGCTCTGTCTTAACCATCAGCAGCACTGAACTACCTTTGATCACTGCCATTCCCCCACTTTCTTCACTTAGCTTCTAAAACAAAAGACTCGCTTGATTTTTTTCCTACCTTCAACTCTACAATCTCTTTTGCTGGTTCCTCCTCATCTCCCCAGCTTGTTAATGTCGGCATTCTCTAGGGCTTACTTAGCCTTTGGACCTCTGTTCTTCTTTATTTACACTCAGTCCTTCGGGGAATTGCATCTAGTCTCTTGGATTTAAATAACATCTCCCTAGTTTTGTTCTAGTGGAGTCTCCCAGAATCCTTGGGAGGCACAAACAGTTAAGCCTTCAGCCACTAGCCAACTGAATCAGAAGCTCTGGGGGTGGGCCCATGGATTTTTAAGGATAGTTTCAGGTGATTTTGAGGGTACTAAAATTTGAGAAAGAAACCTTGGTAGTGCAATGGTTAAGCACTTGGCTCCTATACAAAAGGTTTGAACCCCCCAGCAACTCCATGGGAGAAAAGATCTGGCAATCTGCTCCCATAAAGATTATAGCCTTAAAAACCCTGTGGGGCAGTTTTACTCTGTCTTAGAGAGTCACTATGAGTTGGAATTGACTCAACAGCAAACAACAACAAAAAAATTTGAGAGGAGCCCCCGTGTGCTACAAATGGTTAACATACTCTGCTGCTAATTCTAAAGTTGGTGGTTCAAGATTACCCAAAGGCACTGAGGAAGAAAGATCTGGAGATCTACTTCCAAAACAATCAGCCACTGAAAAACCTATCTAGCTCAATTCTTCTCTGAAACATATGGGATTGCCAGGAGTCAGTTCTGTTGTGCACAGTGTTGCTATCGGAATTGACCCGATGGCATCTAACAAAAACAACAACAACTTAATATGGCCACTTGGACATCTAATGAATGTTTCAAACTTTACATGTCAAAAACTGTTGAGCTACACAAACTTGACATACTTGTAGTTATTTCTAACTCCAGTTAATTGCAACTCTGAACTTCTAGGCCAGCAACCTTGGAGTCATTATTGTTTCCTCCCTTTTTCTTACACTCAACAAACAAGTCATCAAAAATCCTATTGTCTCTACCTCCAAAGGTACCTCAGATCTGACCACTTCTTAACACCTGTCCTGCTAGCCTCTATCTAGCCCAAGTTACCTCCTTTTCTTGTCTGGATTACTGAAAATGCCTTCCACACATCTACCTACTTCAGACTTGCTGCACTGTAGTCTATTCTTAACACAGTAGATAAGGGGATTCTTTAAATACTTAAGTCACAGCATTTCATGCCTTTGCTCCAAACCCTCCAAAGGCCTTTCATTTCTCTAACAGTAAAAGCCAAAGTCCTTACATGCAATGGTCTGCAAGACCCTGTACAACCTGCCTCTGAAACCTCCCTGACCTCATCTACTACCTCGCCCCAGCGTACTCTGCTTCAGCAACATTGGCCTCCTTGCTCTTCTTGGAATATTCCTGCCATTCTTCTGTCTCAGGGTCTTTGTGTTCACTATTCTCTCAGCCTGGGTGCTCTTCCGCTAGATATCTGCATGGCTCATTATCTTACCTCCGTCAAGTCTTTGCTCAAACATGACCTTTGCAAAGGCTTTAACTGATCACGCTTTGAAAAATTAAACCCTACTGCCTATCTTCTTTATTGTTGTTTATAGCACTTATATCTTTCTAACACATTGTATATTTTACTTATTTATTTTTTTCTGTCTCCTTCCACAATAATTTAAACAACAGAAAATCAGGAGTTGATGTCACTTATCTTCATCGATGTATCTCTAGTGCATAGAACAGTTTCTTGGACATATGTGTTGAATAAATAGTTGTGGGATGAATGAATGAATAGTTCCAAGTTTACTTTCCTTCTACTCTAACATATGGCTCCTCTTCTAGTTTCACATTCTTCTGGGCTTAGAAAAAATTTGTCTCTAATACCAGTGCTCCTAATAATGTAAATAATGTGGGAAGATTCAATATCGCAATGAACGTCTGCCTTTTTTTGTTTGGGGCTCTAAAGCTAGTTCTCTAAGAGCTGTTTCTTTCTCCCTAAGTCCTATACTTACAGATCAGATGAGCTACCACCAGATAGAATACTGGACTTACAGACAGAAGTCCAGGGTCTTCTAATCCATCTCCTCTTCTCTGTACTTACTGTCCCAGATCAGTTCTGCATAGTCTCCTGTTAGGTCAGCTTACAGTAGACTTTCAGTTGGTATCCCTGTTCTCAGTCTGTATCTCCTTAAACCCAACCTATCACAATGATCAATATTAGTGGTCTTCAATACTGCATTTTTAGTTATTGTTGTTACTTTTTTTTTTTTTTTTTATCATCAAGTCAACTCCTACTCATGATGACCCCATGTACAACAGAAAAAAAATGTTGTCTGGTCCTCTGCCATCTTCACGTTCAAGTCCATTGTTGTAGCCACTGAATATTTTGAGTGCCTTCTAAAGTAAGGTGCTCATCTTCCAGCACTCTATCAGATAATATTCTATTGTGATCTATAGGGTTTTCATTGCCTAATTTTTGGGAATAGATCACCAAACATTTCTTCTTATTCTGACTTATTTTTAGTAATCATTCCTTTATACTTGTATGCAAACTCATTATATAAAACAGAGCATCTTTATTTGAAATTCCATCTCTTACCCCCACCTCACTCTGACTTCACCACTGACTCTGAAGATTTCTGCAGAACACAAGGAGCTATGTAATGCAATTCATGTTCCCTTGACTGATCCAGAACACAAACTGGCCTGCTCTAAACTGAATTTGCTGCTTTCAGGATGTGCTGTACAGTTATTACCTCAGGACTTCATTCACTATCATGCTAGGTATTCTCTTTAACTCTCTTCTTGGATTCATCCCCTCCTTCCCACCTCCCATGTTTTCCTTATTTTGATGTGGCATAGCTTCTAGCATCTTTCTGAGAAAGGGTACATGAGAGATAAGTTTTTGAGACTTTGCATGTCTGAAAATATCTCTACTTTAACTCCGTATTTTATTGATAGTTTGTCTGGGTATGCAATTCTATGTTGGAAGTTATTTTCCTTTGGAATTTTGAAGGTAGTTATCAATCAACTTCTAGCTTACAAAATTGTCATTGGTCAAGCAGACATTATTCTGATTCCCTTTAAGTTGTATTTGACCTATGATTTTTTTACTCTGAAAGATTTTAATATCATTCCTTTATTCTCTAGTGTTCTAAAATTTCATAATTTTATAGAATTTTTATAATGGTACAACACTGTCAGTGACTGGACAATATTCATACACCTAGTTTAGTTTACAAGGAAGACCAGTTAATATGACTATTATTGAAATTTATGCACTAACCTCTAATGTCAAAGATGAAGAAATTGAAGATTTATACCAACTTCTGCCGTCTGATATTGATCAAACATACCTACTTCTGCAGTCTTATATTGATCAAACATACAAACAAGATGCATTGATAATTACTGGTAATTGGAATGGGAAAGTTGGAAACAAGAAGAATTGTAGTTGGAAAATAGGGCTTTTGTGATAGAAAGGATGCCAGAGATCACATAATAGAATTTTAAAAGACCAATGACTTACTCATTGCAAATGTCTTTTTCAACAACATAAATGGTGACTATGCATGTGTACCTCACCAAATGGCATACACAGGAATCAAATCAATTACATCTGTGGAAAGAGACTATGGAGAAGCTCAATATCATCAGTGAGAACACAGCCAGGGGCCAAGGTGGAACAGACCATCAATGTTTCCTATGCAAGTTCAAGTTGAAGCTGAAGAAAATTAAAACAGGTCCAGAAGATCCAAAATACAACCTTGAGTATATCCCACCTGAATTTAAAGAGGATCTCAAGATTAGATTTGACTCACTGAACACTAATGAGTGAAGACCAGGCAAGTTGTGGGATGACGTCAAGGACATCAGACATGAAGACAGCAAACAGATGGGAAAGAAAGAAAAGATCAAAATGGGTGTCAGAAGATACTCTGAAGCTTACTCTTAAACATATAGCAGCTAAAGCAAATGGAAGAAATGATGAAGTAAAAAAGCTGAACAGAATATTTCAAAGGGTGGCTCAAGAAGACAAAAATATTATAATGAAATGTGCAAGATATGGAGTTAGAAAACCAAAAGAGAAGAACACACTTGGCATTTCTCAAGGTGAAAGAATGAAAGAAAGAAGTCAAGCCTCGAGTTGCAATACTGAAGGATTCTATAGGGTTGCTATGAGCCATAATTGACTCGATGGCAATGGGTTTGGTTTTTTTTTTTTTTTATTGGAAAATATTGAACCATGCAGAAAGTGTCAAAAGAAGATAGAAGGAATGGACACAGTCACTGTGCCAAAGATCAACATTCAGCCATTTCAGGAGGTAGCATATGATCAAGAATCAATAGTATTGAAGAAAGAAGTCCAAGCTGCACTGAAGACATTGGAGAAAAACAAGGATCCAGGAATTGATGGAACACCAATTGAGATGTTTCAATAAACAGATGACATACTGGAGGTGCTCACTTGTCTATGCCAAGAAATTTGGAAGACAACTACCTGGCCAACCAACTGGAAAAAATCCATATTTGTGTTCATTCCAAAGAAAGGTGATCCAACAGAATGTGGAAATTATTGAACAATATCATTAATATCACACGCAAGTAAAATTTTGCTGAAAATAATTCAAAAGTGATTGCAGCAGTACATTGACAGGCAACTACCAGAAATTCAAGCCAGATTCGGAAGAGGATATAGAATGAGGGATATCATTGCCAATGTCAGATGGATCTTGGCTGAAAGCAGAGAATACCAGAAAGATGTTTACCTGTGTTTTATTGACTAAGCAAAGGTATTCAACTGTGTGGATCATAAAAAATGATGGATACACAAGGAAAATAAGAGCCCAAGAGACAGAACGGGCCACATAAACCAGAGACTCCATCAGTCTGAGACTGGAAGAACTAGATGGTGCCTGGCTACCACCAACGACTGCCCTGACAGGGAACACAACTGAGAATCCCTGATGGCGCAGGAGAAAAGTGGGGTATAGAGCTCAAATTCTAGTAAAAAGACCAGACTTAATGGTCTGACTGAGACTGGAGGGACCCCAGAGAACATGACCCCCAGACTTTCTGTAAGCCCAAAACTAAAACCATTCCTGAAGCCAACTCTTCAGACAAAGATTAGACTGGACTATAAGACATAAAATAAGACTGGTGAGGAGTGTGCTTCTTAGCTCAAGTAGACATATGAGACTATGTGGGCAACTCCTGTCCAGAGGTGAAATGAGAAGGCAGAGGGGGACAGGGGTTGGTTGAATGGACATGGGAGATACAGGGAAGAGAGGACGAGTGTGCTGTCAGGGAGACCAAGGAGGGTCACATAACAATGTGCATATAAGTTTTTGTATGAGAAACTGACTCGAATTGTAAACTTTCACTTTAAAGCACAATTGAAAAAAAAGAGAAAAAAAAAAGATGAATAACAGTGAGAAGAATGGAATTTCCACAACGCTTGATTACACTCATGTGGAACCTGTGCATAGACCAACTGCCTCTTGGCAATTGTTCCAACACAGCAAGGGAATACTGCTTTTTTTAAAATCAGGAAAGATGTGTATTGAGGTTATGTTCTTTCACCACACTTGTTCAATTTGTATGCTGAGCAAATAATTTGAGAAGCTGGATTATATGAAGAGGAATGTGGAATCAGGGTTGGAGGAAGACTCATTAACAACTTGAGATATGCAGATGACAGAATCTTGCTTGCTGAAAACAAAGAGGACTTGAAGCATTTATTGATGAAGATCAAAGACTGCAGCCTTCAGTATGGATTGCACCTCAACATAAAGAAAACAAAAAATCCTCTCAACTGGACCAATAAGCAACATCATGATAAAGGGAGAAAAGTTTGAATTTGTCAAGGGTTTCATTTTACTTGGATCCACAATAGACACCCATGGAAGCAGCGGTCAAGAACTCAAATGACGTATTACATTTGGCAAATCTGCTGCAAAAGACCTCTTTAAATGTTAAAAAGCAAAGATGTCACTTTGAGGACTAAGGTACACCTGACTCAAGCCATGGTATTTTCAATTACCTCATATATACTTGAAAGCTGAACAGTGAATAAGAAAGACTGAAAAATTGATGCCTTTGAATTATGGTGTTTAAAACAGACTCTTGAATATACCATGGAGTGCCAGAAGAATGAACAAGTCTGTCTTGGAAAAAGTACAGCCGGAATGCTCCTTAGAAGCGAGGATGGTGAGATTTTGTCTCACGTAATCTGGACACATGATCAGGTAGGAGCAGTCCCTGGAGAAGGACATCATGCTTGGTAAAGTAGAGGGTCGATGAAGAAGAGGAAGATCCTCGATGAGATGGATTAACACAGTGGCTGCGAAGATGCTCTCAAGCATGGCAACAATTGTGAGGATGGCACAGGACCAGACAGTTGCTATGAGTCGGAACTGACTTGATGGAACCTAATAACAACAACATATAATTTTATAAATACCTGTGTGTGTATCTTATGTTCTTTGGAATTGTGTTGGGCACTTCCTGAAGTTATCATTTATGTATTTTTTTAAAGTTTATTTCTGCCTCCTTTGTTAACTCTGAGAACCGCCCCCACCCCCTTTGTTTTGATTCGTTTTTGGTTTTGATCTCTGTCTTTTAGCTATCATGCTATCATGAAATGTTTGCTGATCTTTGGTTGTTCTTTCTTTTTTTTTTATTTTACTTTAAGTTAAAGTTTACAAATCAAGTCAGTCTCTCGTATGAAAAACTTATATACGCCCTGCTATGTACTCCTAGTTGCTCTCCCCCTAATGAGACAGCACACAGTTGTTCTTTCTTATTTAAGTTTGGGAGGAATTGGTATCTGTGTACATGGATGGAGTGGTTTGCTTGTAAACCTCACAGAGGAATGATTGAACCAGGATCTATTGTGTGGAAGGTTCTTCCAAGTCAGTGTCAGCAGATCTTTCTCTTGGAATTGCTGGTCTTTTCAAGGAGGAATTCTATGGCTTCCTGCCTAGATAAGGAGGCATAAGCCAGACTTTTGCTCTTCTAAAGCCAGGGTGTGGAAGAGGCTGGGGAATCTCCCTGTTCAGGATAGACATTCTTCCTTAATCCCTCAGTGGTTAGTTTGGTGTACACCCATACTCTTACCTCTGTCTGTCTCCTTGTCTCTGACCTTATATTCCATTTTTGGTCCCTCTATTTTTTTATTCTCTCTCTCAGCAGTATGAATCCACCAGCCATTCGTTGGAAACCCTAAGGAGCAGTTCTGCTCTGTCCTATAGGGTCCCTATGAGTCAGAGTCAACTAGACGGCAACAGGCTTTTTTGATTCGCTCTCTCTCAGTTGATTCACTTCTACTTTCCAGCCTTACGTATGGTCCCTCGTGGCCTGTTTTCCTCCTCTACTAGCCCTTAGCTCATAATATCGCTGATAAGTGTTCATGAATGCATAATTTTTATATGCCTAAATCTAGGCAGAGGACTGAGGTCCTTTGGGAAATCAAACTCCCATATCCTTGGAACTCCAGGAAGGAAGATGTGCCCAATTCATGTCTTCCAGAGTTCCAGACCCCCCAAGATGTTTGAGTCTACCCAAAAGTATCTCAAAAGAAAGGTCTGGTGATCTACTTCTGAGAAATAAGTACTTGAAAACCTGATGGAGCATAGTTCCACTCTGACACACACAGGGTCACCATGAGTTAATTCTGACTAAACAGTAGCTGATTTTTCTAACTTTAAGATACCAAACAGCAAGAGATTGTGGATGAATATCAGGAAGTAACCTAGATGAAGCAAATCTTTGAATTGTTATGCATGTAGTAGATGCTCTATGGAAACACAGTAGAGTGAATTGAACATATGGCTAGGCTGGGAGGTATTTGATTGTTCCTTATTGGATCTAAGATTTAGGGATCTTTAGATTCGGCTGGAAACTAAAGGCCCTGCTAGAAAAGGACAGTGCATTATCAAAAAGTATTAGGAAGCCAACTGTTGATGAGGCATCAAGACACCTCTTGGTGCCTCATCAACAATTGGCTTCGGAATATTTTTTGATGATGCACTGCTTCTCCTCTAACAGGGCCTTTAGTTTCCAACCTAATCTCATTTGTCATCAGACATGCCAAATGGAGCTTTTAGGTCTCTGTGTATTCTGGTTTCTGGACATGTCTGACTCACTTAAGGGCTTTCATCCTGTGACAGTAACCATACCCGATGAGGTCTCCATGTTGACAGGGCTGAAATGTGTGTTACCCCCTCAGGCTCTCTGGGTGATGATTCAACCAAAGAGAAAATGAGAAGTGAGAGTTAGCACCCCTCCCCTTCTGACTCCAGTGCATTGCAATAGGGCTACTTTTAATGTTCTTAGTAACAATTAGCTCTTGAAGCTGCAACAGCTGCACAATGCTGATGCTCTCCAGATGCAGCAAATGAATTAAATCATGCGATAATTCAATTGGAAAATTGGGTGTAATTATGGAGAATGCAGAGCCTGCTAGTCTCCTCACTGTGACTTGGAGGTCTTGGAACAACCATGGTGTGGGCTGTTCAGAGAGTGTGTGGTAGCATAGAAACTGGCGTGGGCATTTACAGGAATTTCAGCCCCCTCTGTGACAATGATGGCATTACCTTTCTCATCAGTGAAGAGCTAACTGAGCGTCACCACAAAAAAAATCCCCTTTCTTAACTTCAAAGCTTTTTACAGACCACTCTCCCTGAAATGCTAGTGATGGTACTTCAGGTATCTGCTGGTTGAGAACACGTAAAGCAAGCAAACGCTGGAGTCCTTAGAGACTAGTAGTTCATGGGTTAGTTAAAAAAAAAAAAAAAGCCAGCTAAATCAGCGAATCATAAAATAGGATACCTTAAGCATTTTGTTCTAACCAGAAAACACATAAACATATCTTCATGCTCCAATTTTTTTTTTCATGTAGGGCCAATGTCAAGGTCTTGAGTCCTCTGTGTGTCGTCTTTCTTACGTTTGTTGCTGTTAGTTGCCGTGGAGTTGGCTCCAGCTCCACGACATTGTGTATTACAAAACAAAACATTGCCGGGTCCTGAGCCATCTTCATCATGATTGTGGGTATGTTTGACTATATTGTTTCTGCTATTGTGTCAAACCATGTCATAGAAGATTTCCCTCTTTTTTGTTTACTCTCTACCTTGCCAAACACGATGTCCTCTTCTAGCAATGGGTCTTTCCTGATGACATGTCCAAAGTAAGCAAGACAAAGTTTCTCCATCCTCACACCTAAGGAGAATTCTTTTATTTCTTTTAAGACCGATTTGTTTGTTCTAAGCAGTCCACAGTATAGTCAATATTCTTCACCAACATCACAATTTAAATGCATCAATTCTTCTGTTGTCTTTTTTCATTGTCCAGCTTTCACATACATATGAGGTGACTGAAAATATTGTGGCTTGGGTCAGACACACCTTAGTCAGCAACGTGGCATCTTTGCTTTTTAAAATCTTACAGAAGTCTTTTGCAATTGTTTGTTTGATTTCTTGACTGCTGCTTCCATTTCACCATTCTTACATTTACCATACCCACATTGTCTATAATTTCAAGTCTGAGTTTATTTAAAGGGGCATGAGAATCTGAAAAGATTCATGAAGCATAGAGACTTCCTAGAGATATTAATGCTTTCCTTTCCAAACTTTCAGTCATCTCACTCACATCAGATTCCAGGGCCTTTGCTCACGGCTTTGCAGGTGTGTCCTGGACAACTCGAGGGCGTCATCCACAGAGCTGTGCTTAGAGCTGTGTGGTGAGAATCTGCAGAGCCTTTTGCAGTGGCCCTGCCTCATTCAGCAGCAGCTTCTTTTTCAATGGCTTGCCTTTATTGAATCCTTCCAAAGCATTCAACTGAATTTTCATAGAAACAATAGCTCTCTTCTTGCATTGTAATTGAATTTTGTAATGACCATAAATATCTTTGACAACAAATACAGCAGGCTCTTGGGAAGCTAACATATTCACTGATGGCTGCAGCAACGTACAGATGTTCGGTAAAGTAGCCCGTTATCCTCAAGTGTTCACCTGATGGGGCATCAACCAGGGTGCTTTACATAGGGAATGATTAATACAGTGAGTTGGTAAAGTAAAGGTTAAGAGAGCTTCTACAGTCCTATGAATTCAGCGATGATTTTAAACGGATTTGCATTTTGGTCTTCGCTATTGCATTTTTATGTGTTTCGAAAATAGTACCTGGAGGTGTGAGGTATTTTATCTTTTTAGTCTGCAGACAGATTTTGGGAGTTCCTATCTTAGGAATCCTAGCTTTAGGATCTCCTACCCATAAAAAAAAAAAATAGCAGAGTAAAATATGACTGAAGTTGGTTAATAAAGTGGTGAGAAGTCCTCTTTGTGTAGGAGGGATTCAAAATTAGAGAGGACAGTGTGAAGGTGTTCCATCGAGAGCCACTCTTTCCACGGTGAAAGCTTCTTGGACAGTTTGAAGACCAAAGAAGCATTGATGCTAAAGAGGAAGAAAACCATCAATTCAGCCATTTAGGACGTTCTCTAGCTCCCGTAACTTGGGCTCTGCCTTTGTGTGCATTACACCTTGTCATTTAATTAGACCAGGCCAGGAAGTAGCTACCTCTTTGCATTTGAGAAGCAGGGCCTAGAAGTCAGACAGTCTTTGATTCAAATCATGGCTCTGCCACTTGTTTTCTTAACTTGGTTTGAACATTGGTTTCTTCATCTGTAAAAGGGCATGACAATAACTACTCCACAGAGTTATTGTAAAGATTAAATCCTGGAACATACCTCAAAGGACTAGATATATCTAGATGCTCAATAAATGTTAGGCAGGAGCAAAGAGCAACCATAGCTTTATCGGAAGGAAAAGATGTAAAATGTGAGGGAAGGATGATACAAAATAGAGAAATAATGTGAGAAGGAAAAATAATTTATAGAATATTGTAGTGACAAAGCAACTTTATACACATTGTATCATTGGTGTATCCCAGCAGCCCTGAGGGTTAGACAGGACAGGCATCAGTATTCATTTTATGGATGAGGAAGCTGACTCCCCAAAAGATTAAAAGGTTTGACTGAGATGATGGAGCAAAGCTGGGACTAGAGCCAGTGTCCCTTTATGCCCAGCCCCAGTGCTTACTTGGTTCATGAGGCCATATGACCTTCATGTTTCTGTCTTTATCACACCTGGTGACTCTGTGATGGACCCCATGCTCCAGATTACCTACTTTTGATCTAGAAAGAACTTACAAATCAGAGCCAGGGTTCTAGGAAAATGCTTTGGATCTGGTGTGGGTTCCAACAATTATTTGGAGAGAAAAAAGAATGGATAAAATCCATAGAAAAGAAAACACAGGCCATGAGGTTTAAGGACAGGGGAACACTGGATATGAAAATTGGAACTGAAGGGTACCCATTCAGGTTAGGAACTAGAGAAAAATGGTGTTATGGATTCTGAAAGTTGTTTTATTACTGAGTAGAAAGTTACAGGAAGTGATATGTTTTGAGGGTGAAGGTTTTAAAGGTCTAATGTAACTCTCCAGGCATATTAAAAGGTGCTATTTCCATATTCTTCTTGAGTAATCAATCATGCCATAGCAAATTAAGAGTTCTTATTTTTAGCCCTATTAGCTACACAATGATAATGAAAATTGATTACAGTCACATTCTACTCCTTAAGATACTGCCAGTAAATGAACTGAAATGCCCCATAATCAATCCATTCAAAAAATATATCAGAGGTTAAAAAAAAAAGCCATCATCAATTACACTGACATCTGTTAATAAAGAAAATATGATAAACTGGCTGTTTCTCTCATTGATAGCTTATTGTAGGCCAAGAAAGCAAGTTCTTTTGTTCCAGAAACTAGAGACATCTTCAAGGAGTTTAATGATCTGAGTTCTGAAGACCAAGTATTGGTTTCCAGAAATAGAATTCAGGGAAACATCCAAAAATGCTAACAGGAATGTGCAAAAACCAAAGAGAATAAGCCTTCAAAGCCTAAGGAGATTCTCTGCATCTGAATTAGAGAAAATCCATCTCAGAATGGTTCTGAAGGTAGAAACTGACAATTTTGGGATATTGTAGAGGTGCTATTAGGTGCTGAATATGGTGACATTAATAAACTAGGAATTTGGAGGAACTGGGAACTGCACATTTTGTGGACCTAACTGAATGTTGTTGTGCTTCGTGATTTTGGAAAGATATCAAGATGTCCAATAGAATATTAAGTGATAGTATACCAGATCTTTCTTCAAGCCAGTCTCCTCCTGTGTGCTGGAAAACGTATTGAATGTAGTATCTTAGGAGATCCCACACTAACATTGAAATTAACTAACAACAAGTTCTGTGAGAGAATCACCAATTCCTCACACTGGTTATTCTGAGCTCAGTTCAGGAAGGCCTAGAAAGGCTCATTAATCACCAAACAGGGGCAAGGAGACAGTCTTCTGTGTTCCAGGCCTATGGTCTCTGGATTCTGGACTCCTCCACCCTGACCTTGGAATATCAACTAGTTTCAGAGATAAGGCTCATTAAAAATGAACTCACAAACATGCATTGCTTTTGAACAACTATAAAAGTTCTAGAAAATGAATTACAAAGAGAAAACAGAGATTCACTTCTCTTTTCTTTGGAATTGATTTTAAGCAACTTATGATCAGATCGTGGCTGGAGATTGAGTCTAAAGGGGTTGAATCTCTGTTCCTCTAAATGTCATATCTATATCTATACCATATCCATGTTGTTGTTGTTATGTGCCATCAAGTCAATTCTGACTCATAATAACCTTATATCACCGAGTAGAACTGCCCCAGAGGGTTTCCTAGGCTGTAATCGTTATGAGAGTAGATTGCCAGGTCTTTTCTCCCGTGGAGCAGCTAGTGGGTTCAAACCACCAACCTTTTAGTTAGCAGCAGAGTGCCTAGCCACTGCACCACCAGGGCTCCTTATCCAGATCCATACATTTATCTATATCTAAATCTACATCTACGTGCGTATCTGTAGACTTCTTCCTCCAAGAATATATACTTTTGTCTGAGAGTCAAAAGCATATGTGTACATACAAATTCAAATAAACAAAGGAGGCATTAGGGGAGTTCTTGAGGTGATGGAAATGTTTCTTGTTCCTTGATTGGGGTGGTGGTAGTAACATAAATGTGTATTTATTAAAATCCATGAGACTAAACACTTCAGAGGATAAATTTTAAGAACATAAATTTTACATTAAATCCAACCTAAAATAGATACATATGTAGCAGAAGTTCTTCAAGAGACAAGTTTCTAAAAGTCTAAGATGAAATCCAGCTTTCATTTCTTCACTGGAATAGTGAAGGAGTTGACTGGATATGTAAGGTCCCTTCCAATTCTAACATTATATGAATATATTTAAACCATCCCAATTCAACCATAGCAACTCTGTAGGGTCTCTATGGGTCAGAATTGACTCCATAGCAACATTTTTTTTTTATCCCAATTTAAACACTTTAAATTACTATCTTATTAGTAGGAGAACTAAAGACTGTAGGCATGTATTTAATTTTTTTTTTTTTAACATCCATATGTATATTTCTTCCCCCACCCAGGGGAAAGATATTGAATGGAAATGTTAAGAACTCAATTATTTGAAAAGATAATAGTAACAGCTAATATTTGTTAAATATTTACTGTGTGCTAGGTATTCCTATGTGCCATACATATTTAAGCCATTTAATACAACAACCCTATGAAACTGAGACTAATATTATCTCAATTTTACACATGTGGAAAATGAAACACAGAGAGGTTAGGTGACCTGTTCACAGTCATAAAGCAAGAACTATTTGAGCCAAGGTTTGAAGCTGGACAGTCTGACTCTAAGTCTGTACTCTTCGTGGGGAGACTTAAGATCCAGGAAGAGAGGAGGAATGAAACTATATTCATTGCAGAAGTAGATTTAGATCACCAGAGCCCATGAATCTCCATCACAAACTTCTTTGACCTTGCTCTTCACTTTCCATCCTATTATCCATTCCTTTTTGCACAAAATAAAATTAAAATTTTTCAGAGAACAAGTCTCAGATACTTTTTCCTACTTAGATTAGGAGGTGGTATCTCCGTGGTCAGCTTCCTCATTTTCTCCTTCTCGCTAAACACCCACACAAAACTTTCATCAAGAACTAGAGCATTAGCTTGGGTAAGCTGCTGGCTTGAAATTACAAGGATGATGAGCCAACTGAGTGGGTTATTTGCAGTCCAGTGCCCCTACCCTGTTCCACACTCTTTGGTGGCTTTAAAACAAGTAGTTGGACCCAAGAGTCCTGAGGAAAAGAGCCATGGGGCTAAGTTGAATGGATGAGGAATGATGTAAAATCTGGACTGTGAAGACAGCATAGAAAACAAGGGACTGAAAGACAACACGTGACTTGGAATCAAAAGTCCTGGTCTTAATTTCAGCTCTGTCTTTCAATAGAACCATGACCCTGGATACATTACCTCTGTGAGCCTTAACAACCTCACCTGTAAAATGGGGATAACACAGCAGGGTTGTTGCAGAGACTAAAGATATGTTTTTGAAACTAATGTGTACCTTGTAAAGCACAATGCAAAACTGAACTTATATGGCAGAGTACCCTTCACCAAAGAAGACATACAAATGGCTAAAGATACATGAGGGAATGCTCACGTTCATTTGCTGTTAGAGAAATGCAAATCAAAGCCACAGTGAGATAACATCTCACCCTGACATTACTGGCATGAATCAAAAAAAACAGAAAATAACAAATGTTGGAGAAGCTGTGGGGAAATTAGAACTCTTATGCACTGCTGGTGGGAATGCAAAATGGTATAAGCATTTTGGAAAACCATATGGAGCATCCTTAAAAACCTAGAAACAGAAATACCATATGATCCAGCAATCCCACTCCTAGGAATACATCCTAGAGAAATAAGAGCTGTCACAAGAATAGACATATGCACACTCATGTTCATTACAGCATTGTTCACAACAGCAAAAAGATAGAAACCTAGGTGCCCATCAACAGATGAATGGATAAACAAACTGTGATACATACACACAGTGGAATACTGTGCAACAATAAAGAACAATGATGAATCCACAAAACATCTCACAACATGGATGAAGCTGGAGGATATTATGCTGAGTGAAATAAGTCAATGACAAAAAAACAAATATTGTATGAGACCACTACTGTACTGAAAAGGTTTACATACAAAAAGAAACAATCTTTGGTGGTTACAAGGGAGGGGAGGGGTGGGGTTGGAAACACACTAAATAAACAATAGATAAGTGGTAAATTTGGTGAGGGGTAGGACAGTGCACAATCCTGGGGAAGCCACCACAACTTGTCTGAGGCAAGGTCATGGAAGCTCCATAGACATATCCAAACTCCTTCAGGGACCAAATTGCTGGGCTGAGGGCTATGGGGACCATGGTCTCGGGGAACATCTATCTCAAATGGCATAACATAGTTTATAAAGAAAATGTTCTACATCCTACTTTGGTGAGTAGCATCTGGGGTCGTAAAAGCTGTGAGCAGCCATCTAAGATACTCTACTGGTCTCACTCTGTCTGGAGTAAGGGAGAAAGAAGAAAATCAAAAACACAGGGGAAAGATAAGTCCAAAGGCATAATGGACCACAACTGCCACAGCCTCCTCCAGACTGAGTCCAGCACAATTAGATGGTGCCTGGCTACCACCACTAACTGCCCTGACAGGGATCACAGTAGAGTGTCTAGGTCAGAGCTGGAGAAAAATGTAGAACAAAAATCTAATCCCCTCCCCCGCCCAAAAAAAGACCAGACTTGCTGGTCTGACAGAGGCTGAAGAAACCCTGAGAGTATAGCCCGCTGACACCCTTATAGCTCAGTACTGAAGTCGCTCTGAGGGTCACACCTTATCCAAAAACTAGACAGGCCCATAAAACAGAATGAGACTAAATGGACAGTTCAGCCCAGGGGCAAGGACAAGACGGCAGGCGGCGACAGGAAAGCTGGTAACAGGGAACCCAATGTCTGGAAGGGGGGAGTGTTGGTATGTTGTGGGATTTGCAACCAATGTCACAAAACAATATGTGTATTAATTATTTACTGAGAAGCTAGGTTGTTCTGTAAAATGGCAGACCACCAACTAAAGTTGCCTAGGTAAAGTGGCGAGGAAAGTTGGGAGCAGGGACGCTCACTTGGTGCCCATGATTATTCTCTTTTCAACAATTGCCCTGGCCAACAATCACAAAATAGCTTTGCTGTCAAGAAAACAAAAACAAAAAAACTGTGGGTAGGTAGGTTTGAAAGTCACTTCTGAAAGAGACCTTGAAGAAGGGATGGAGAATGTTGGGGTGGAGAGAAACTCCTCCCAGTAAGACAATGAAAGATGACAAGTTAGGTCACGGTAGCTGCAGAGGAGACAATGATTTGTTGTCTGACTCTCTAGCCATGATGGGACTGTAACTAATGAGGTTATTCTGGTTACAAAGGAAGCATTCAGCCCCTTAATGAAAAACTCTTTGGCAACTGGTGTTAGGGAAAGAAAAAACAAACCAGCAGCTTATTATTAGTTCCGCAGCAAGTTAATTAATTTTTGCCAGTCACTTCAGGTCACTTGCTGGACTGAGCATCTGTCTCATTCAACTGAACAGCTGGAAGGATGGTGGGCGTCTCTCCAGGCCATGCTAAGTCCTGGGCCTGAAGTAGGAGGTGGGGCCAACTACAGGGCTGAAAAAAAATGAGCTTCCCGCTCTTCTACTCCCCACTATCCACTCGAGCCAGGCCAACAGATTGCAATTCTACTAGACACAAAGAAATGAAAATACTTTGCCTGACGTTGTTTCTGCCTCTGTTCAGCATTCTAAGGAGAAGTGGATTGATATGGCGAGATGAGCACTGTATCGGCAGTAGAAGTCCGGGATCCAGACTGTAGGTTCACCTCCCCCCCAGGGAAAAGCTCTGGATCCACAGTAAGGTCTCCTAACCTCTCAGGCTTCTTAGTAGAACTGTCTGAACTGCCTACCCGCATGGAAGGATGCTCTTTTGGTATCTCTTCAAGTGTTAAGAAATTTGAATTAATAAGTATATCCTTTCTCAGAAGGGAAACCCTGGTGGCGTAGTGGTTAAGTGCTACGGCTGCTAACCAAAGTGTCAGCCGTTCAAATCCGCCGGGTGCTCCTTGGAAACTCCATGGGGCAGTTTTACTCTGTCCTATAGGGTCGCTATGAGTCGGAATCAATTCCACGGCACAGGGTTTGGTTTGGTTGGTTTTTCTCAGAAAAAGAGCCCTGGCGGTGCAATGGTTAAGAGCTTGGCTGCTTAGCAAAAGATCGGCAGTTGGAATCCAGCAGCCACTCCTTGGAAACCCTATGGGGCAGTTCTACTCTGTCCTATAGAGTCACTATGAGTTGGAATTGACGTGATGACAACAGGTTTTGTTTGGTTTTAGCTTCTCAGAAAAATGACAAGCATTTGCCAGGTACTACTAAACAACCCTTTTAGAAAGATAGCAGTGGCCCAGAGCAGCCCCTCTCCAAAGAGGAGGTAGCAAGGGCTAAGAAGTGGGTGCTGGACGAAAACACCCACAGATTTGCTCCGAGTTGACCAGGCCTCAAAAAACACTAGCTTTTTTTTTAATGACGTGTAATATGCAAGTGCAATGAATGCCATTTTGTTTAGCATGCATATTAATGCTAGGATATTTATTTTCTAGGGTGGATTAAGTGATACAAATTTTCTTAATTATGCATGCTGCATAATATATAATACACATATATAACATTTATGACATACTCACCTACAGAATAGACCAAGATAAAGAGGCTCATAAACTATACTGAAGCAGTGACCGTAAGTTTAAAATACTCTTTGAGCCAGTTTAAGCTACCCTTCGGCTGCTGTGGTTTTTAAACCTCTTTTTTTTTTTTTTTTTGTATTTTATATAAAATTATAAAGTTTTCAGCACACATACAAAAAATCAAATTGAGGAGGGCTGATTTTTCTCAAGCCACGATATACATCCCACTGGGCTTTTGGAATTTTCTGCCCTCCTACCCTCCTCTCCCTGGAATAAAAGGTGCCCCTAAGTGAAGTTAATGCCCCTGGTTTTGATGACTAGCCAGGTGCTCAAAATTCTGCATTTCCTCTCCCCTAGCCTGCTCCAGCAGACATGCTTACCACAAGCCTGCTGCAGGAAATCAACAGGAATGGCTGGGCTCTTGCGAACCCACTCAACAACAACAAAAAAGAAAAAATTAGTAACTTGTAGGGAGATTTACCATTCCACAGGGAACAATGATACTTGATGAAATAAGTGTTGCATTTATTTATAGGTGGCATTTCAGGTCCCATGGCAAGTCAGTAGGTGAGGTTCCTGGGAAGGCCTGTGTGTAAGAACACTGTCACTACACCTAGGAGTAAGGCTCCTCTGCACGGGGGAAGTGGGCTGAGAAGATGGGATGGGGCCCCACTGTGAGCTGTCTACTGTGACCTACCACTGTATGGGACCTGGACTGGTCCGAAAGGCTTGTCACCCACTTTATACCACCAGCCGTCTAAGGTGGGTGAGTCATTCTAACCGCTACGTAATACATGAGGAGACTGAACAAGATATTGAAGAAGAAAACAAACAAACAAACAAACAAACAACTCTACCAGTCTACCACTTAAACAAACCTCAAAATAAAAAACAACCTGTTTTTATGACAGAAACTGGTGGGCCGGGCTAAAGGATCTTCTCCCACCTGCCTTTCTACAATAGGTAGATAAGCTGTACAAAGGCTCCTCATCCTTCAGACTCATCTGCAGTTTGGTGCCTGCCCAGCTGCCCGTTGTCCTCCCTGTACGAGCCCTCTGATCCTTCTTTCTGCACTAGGCGCACTCCTCCTCACAAAAAAATCAACCCCCTGTTTTTACATTTACAATAGCTACAGTAAAGATTTTGTGAAGACATTTTGGTGTCACCCCCTCTTATACCCCCACACCGCCTGGTAATGCCACTGCTCCCTCCCCCATCTTAAAGCACTGCTTTAGCTATAAGGCATAGAGTAATCAGACAACATGTCACCCTCATGGAAACTATGGTGCTTGTCATACTTCTCATCTTGGGTTCTGGTTCTTTGCAACACATTAATGGAAAGAGAAGGAAGACACCAGTATTTATTGAGATTTAAGCACGATTCTAGGGATTTTATTACATATGTTGGCTCATTTAAATCCTAAGCACAGCCCTATTAGAAGGTACCATTATTATTCTTATTTTATAGATGATAATGGCAATGCTCAGAGAAGTTAAGTACCATGTCTAATGTAACACAGATGCAGTGAGCAGAGTTAGATGGGTTTGACTTCACTCTCTCTAGTACATCATGGCAACCCTCCTGTTTCCCCTCTTCATCTAGTTAAACCAAAACCAAACCTGTTGCTGTCGAGTTGATTTTGACTCATAGTGACCCTATAGGACAAAGTAGAACTGCCTCATATAGTTTCCAAGGAGCGCCTGGTGGATTCGAACTGCTGACCTTTTTGTTAACTGCTGTAGCTCTTAACCACTACTTCACCAGGGTTTCCCTCCATCTAGTTAGGAACTGGTTAATAGGCTTGAGGACCAGAAGAGGGAGGTATTGTGATTTTGCACTGATGCTGTGATTTGGGCAATATCCCCAAAGCCCACCACACTGCCTGGCTCATTACTTTTTCATTGAATGAATAAATCAATGTTCCCACTTGTATGATTGGGGTAAGGATAGTTTATTGCAATGTTGAGAGGACACATGGGTGTGAAATTGCCTTGAACTCTAACAATGACAAAAATAATGATTGTTTAGGTCTTACAGATGCTGTTCTAAGGTGTTGCCATGCATTAATTATTAAAATCTAACATTAATCCTATAGGAAAAAAGCTTTATTTTCATTTTATAGATGAGCTTAAGTAACTACAAGGTCACATAGCTGATAAGTGTGGAAGCCAAAATTTGAATTCAAGCAGTCTGCCTCAGTGTCCTCCTAACCACTCTATATTTCACTTATAAGCTACTGAAAAGGCAAGTCTGTATTGTTTAGAATCTACGTATCAGAAAATTGAAGCTCGGCAGAGGCCGATATTAGAAATGCCTCTATCCACTGAGCTCCAATGTATTTGGCAGGTTTCATATTGCATCTTTTACTGTTATTTTTTTCAATACATATTAAATACAAATGGAGTTTAATTCTCCAGGAATCCAGATTTCTGCAGTCCATGGAGTTGGGGTGACCCACCTAGGCCATCGCTCTGAGATGGTCTTTTGAATCTTGAGTCTTGAGAGAATAGGTTCCTAAAGCCACCTTTGAATCAAACAATAGCCTAGTAAGTAGCTAAGTGAAGACTCACTTGCCTTAGGCATTGGACCCTTTTAAAGAATTATCTGTGTGCAGTCAGTTTTGAGAAACAGAAACTCCAAGGTCAGACTATAAGCCATGGTTTTAGGTAAACTATACTGCCTTTTCCAGAGCAATGTTGATAACTTGGGGTTTAAGAATCTTTGGAAGTTCTTTAACCTTTGGAACATCTTTGACTCTAGTTGGAATGTTACCCTGATTTGCAAATCATGTATTAAACAGACTTCAATCAATTTCTATTATTGGCCTAATATGATTTCTGTTTTAACAATATACAACCCAAAAGTTGACTGAGACTTGCCTCCTTGTTCTTTGAGCTCAAGAAAAGATGAGTTTGAACCTCTAATTATGTATTATATACCTTGTGGAAATCTAAAATCTACATTAAGGTTTCCAAAATTCCCACATGCTCATGGCCACTCTTGGCTCCAACCTTGTGCTTTCCTGGTTTATTAATTGTCTAATTTGTGCTAATATCATGTCAATTTCACAACAAGCTGATTTTCCTTGAGTTCCACCAAAAAGCAGACTTATATAAGGCAATTTGTGTGTTTACTACAAGATTTAGGATGAGAGAGCATGGCAATAAATATAAAGAATTTACATCAGAGGAATACAAGTAACTTCAAAATGAATATTAGTCACACCAGCTCCTACAGTTGTCAGTTACCCCTCCAGTAAGGAACTATCAGAAATGGCTTCACTAGTACTCTCTCCTTTCTCTTCTTTCAGGAAACGTCCTCATATTATTTTCATGCAGGACATATGGTCTTCCGCCATCTACTCCCCCAGAAACTTACCGTATTTTTGAGAAATAATGCACCCACGTAAATAACACGCCAACACATATAATGTGCTCATGAAAATAGTGGTTGGCAAAAAATGTATAATGTGCATGTTATTTGCATAGAAATATGGTATATGAAGATATTCTCCCAAATAAAGACAATTTTCTCCCTAGAGGAATTTGCACAGCAGCTTTTATAATATGGTTTTCAGCCTTGCTACATGCTTGTGACTTATGAGTTTGATGAGAGTAAAGCTCTTTGGACAAGTACCATATCCTACATTGTTGTGTATGTCTCAACAGGCCTAGAAGAATAGCCAGAATATAAAAGGTGCTAAACAGTTGTTTGATCATTGATAAGAAACCAGAGATTAAGTCATACATTGACTCTTAGGAAGTTTGACTATTGCACTAAGAATCCCTCCATGGAATGGCACTCTGAACAATACCGACTTTCCATAAACCCTTGTTCAACTACCACTATATTTTCTTAAGGGGCAACGCATAAATCAGAGCAGACTAAACTGTGGAACTAACTTCCTCATTGAAACTCATAATATTCATCTTCTTGAACAACCGTCAAACATGATTCCAAAATGACCTAGTGATTATGTCTTGGCAACATTGAAAAAAAATTAAGTAAAAATGATTACACAGACACGAAATTCTTTCACAAAGCCACACTCTTATTAATCACTTCAGGTGAGTCAAAGTAAACATAATCAGCCAGTGCTTTAAAGGAACAGAGTGAAAGAAAATTCTTGGTTCCAAAATGATTGCTCTCCCTCCCTTTCTCTTTTCCATTGTCCTCCATCTTCTCACTAACTTTTAACCAAGCAAGAATGCAAACAGTAATGGCATCCACAAGACCCTGGGGTACTTTCCCTCTATAGAGTTTGATCTTATGATGATGGAATTGGGTGACTCACAGTTGTATTATGTGTCTAAAACATACTGAATATCTTGTCACAACAGGTTTCAATAAATCAGGCAATATCTTCAACCAGTTTTCCTTGTCTTTTTTTTAATGTTTAAAGGAAAACATAGGACAAAAATCTAACTTTGGGCATCAGGGGTCAAGACAGTGTAGGTTTGTTTCATGGAATAATGCAAGGAAATCACAGCAAATAAAGCTAGTCTACAACCTGATATGTTGAAGGTCATGATATTGCTAATGCTTCTCTCTAGTGTTGGCCTATATGCCAGTTGCAAAATAAGGAAACATCCTCACTCCATGCTGAAACCACTTAAAGAGGAACTTTTGAAAACCTTTTTTTTTTGTTAGGTTGAAACAACAAATTGAGAGGGTGATAGGAGAGGAGGGTAATAACTCTGGGAAGCTTCTTGGTTTCTCGGTTTATTTATTTTTTCCTGATTAGTATGGGTTTTCCAGTTCTTCCCCAGGTAAAACCTCCTGCAGTGCTTCTCCTACAAATATCCGTGCTCCTGTTGTCAATGACTCTGCAAGCCTGGAGCGACAGCCTCAGTTGTAGCACATTACAATCTCACTTCTACAATCACAGGTAGTAATGATGAGAATGGCATCCCAACCATAGTTCAGAGTTTCATTTGCATAAGTCTGCTCTAGGAACCTTTTGCGGGATTATAAACAACCCAACTAGCTATCTGCTGTTTCTGCATTCCATTTCTTAGATAATGGCATCACTAAATACCCAGTTGCCCAAGCAAGACAAACAAGTTAACATTGATTCTCTTTTCTTCTGCCACCAAAACAGAGCTTAGATCCATAGCCTTCTTTCTGCTTGTACTGCGACTGCCCTGGTGGAGGTCTTTTCTCTCTCACTTTGAGTAGCCTCTTACTTGGCCTTTTTTTGACCACTCTTTCTTCTTTCCAATTCTTCCTCCGCCACCACCTGAGTGATCATGACAAAACAAGGGCAAAATCTAACTTTGAGTATAGGCATCATGAGCATTTAGGCTTGATTCCATGGAGCAATGCAGAGGAGTCTTTGAAAATAAATCTATCTAGTCAAGTTACTCCTCTGTATATAACCCCGTTAGTGTCGCCTCATTGTTTGTGCAATAAAGGCTGGATTCTTCACAAGCTGGCTCTAAAACCTGTCTTTCTGTTCTCATATCCATTCACAACCCTGTGCCACCCATCAATGACAGCAGCATAATGGCTTCCAACTGTTGAGCCTCTACTTTGTGCACAGCATGGTGCTACGTTCTCTGAAGACTCTGCAAGCCTGGAGAGACAGCCTCAATTGTAGCACATTACAATCACACTTCTACAACCACAGGCAGTGATGATAAAAATGGCATTCCAACCATTCTGTGAGTTGGAACTGACTCAACGGCATCTAACAACAACAACATGGTGCTATCTTCTATATAGACAACTGTTCACTTCATCCATACAACACTTAGGAACTTAGGTCTTTATGATATGGTTATTACTATAGTTTTACAGAGAGTTTACAGAGGTTAGTAACCTGTCAAGGTCACAAAGTTGGGATTTGAACCCAGGCTATCTGAGTCTTAACCACTAAATTACATCTTCATGTCTCCAGAGGAAAATTGCCTTCTTCTTCCCCACCATATATAAAAATTCTACTCTTCCTTTAAACCTCTGTCAAATATCACTACCTCTTTGAAGCTGGCCTCAGCAACCCCTCACTGCCTGGCTCCTCTAGCCCCTCTACCCGCCTCCCTCCATGCTGAATGTTACTCTCACCCTCCTCTGTTATGCCATTGGATGTTATTTAAAATTTGATTACAGGAATGATCACTGCCAGCTTCAGCCTTAATATGTCTGTCACCTACTCTAAACCATGAACTGCCCTTTATGTCTTAGGTCTTTATGACATTCTTTATCCTTCATGTCTACTATGGGCTTGGCACATAGTGGGTACTCAGTAATTGATTACAGGGTTGCATGCTGGGCTCCCAGATTTTGGGGATTGAGAGCATTGTGTGACCTTTGGCTCAGCACACAGCCTGTTCAGGATAAAAAAAAAAAACAAAACAAAAAACCCAAAGTGCCATCGAGTCGATTCCGACTCATAGTGACCCTATAGGACAGAGTAGAACTGCCCCATAGAGTTTCCAAGGAGTGCCTGGCAGATAAGGACGTGGCATATGAGAGGATCTTGGCTAACACCATTATGCCCACCTCATCTTTCAGGATTAGACTTAAAGATAATTCTGGGCCCATTTTATATTTCTGCATCAACGGGGCTTTTCCTGGGACTCAGAAAAAGGCTAAACCTGAGATTGGAAGCCAGGGAGACTTGCAAGCTCTCAGTCAGAGGATTTTTTATTAAAGCACACAGATAAGATATACTCTGAATTTCACTCACATAAGAGCACCCTCCTCTTCTTCCTGCAAAGTAATGAAATAATTAAATAGAGCTGACCCCTAACCTGTGACTCTCCGCCCCACATCCCTCCAGTGTGATGCATCGACGTTCCTCATTCTCTTCTGCTATCCTGCTACCATACTGAAGTTCATGCAACAGTGCTCATCTCTAGGCCATTTTCAATTAATTTCCTGAGTAAAATATCATGAGACACTATCAAACCTTTTGCTAAAATCAAGATATATTACATCTACTCTATTCCCTTAGTCTACTAATCAAAAAAGCAATCAACTTTGGCTGGCATGATTTGTTCTTTTAAAACCCATAATGCTTATTGCTCATAATTCCATTATCCTAGATAGTTTTTTTTTTTTTTTCCTCCTCTTAATATTTGTTCCACTATTTTAATTGGGTTTGAATTTCTAGATGGCTTTTTCTAGAATCTCTTTTTCCTCACTGCTTTGAAAGTTTGGTACCCAATTTGATATACTATCAACAAAGTGATATTTTCTTATTTTGTTGAATTACAGAGAGGTAAGAAAGGGGTTTCCAGGAGTCACTCAGCCAATGCCCCCATTTCTTTGCAAGGCTCTCATCACCTTTTTGAATTATCCAAGACCAGTACCCATTACTCAATGTCTCCCAAACAGGAGAATCTGTGATCTCGTTTGTTAATTGAATCAATGATTCACAACCATTTTCCCAGGAAGAATATCCTAATTTCTCATCCAGTCACCTTCTGAAGGAAGATAGTATGTGGGACAGGGCACAGGTCTGGGGTCAAAATCTGACTGTACCACTTACTAGCTGTCCGACTTTAAGTAAGTCACCTTACTTTTTAAAATTTGAACTACATATAAATTTTAATTAAACATTTAAAAAAGTTATATTTATTTTTCTCTAGTTTTTAATTACAAAAGAAATATGTGAAAAATTGTAACAATACATAAGTGTATTCTCCCCTTAGCTCTTCAATAAAAATTCTATGCCCTGGAAGTAACTGGAGATAGTGATTTCATGCATACACTTCCAGGATTTCTTCTATGCCTAAATAAACACACCCAAATCAAAATGAGGCTATTGCATGCATATTGTTCTACAACCTACATTGTTTCTTTTAACTGTATATTGGCCACTTTCCATGATAAAACACATATAAAATCTGTCTAAACTTTTTTCATAATAAATATGTATTACTTTTGCAATTCAATATGTTATGGATAAATCCTAGTTAATTTGGTGAGTCCCTCTTGGAGGACATTTAGTTTTCAGTTTCTCTCAATGCCAAATAATAATGACAATGAACTATAATAGATCTCAAACTTTCAATGAAAATCAAATTAAGGAAGAGTCAGAACTGTAAAACTATGAAAGTTGCCCCATGAGGCAGGTGCTTCTCCTGGGTACAGGAGCTTGATGGGACAGGGCCACTGAGCCTGCCTGGTTGGAGGAGGCCCCATCGCTTGTCATCCTCAAAGGACAGGGTGTCCTAGGGAGCACCTTTCACTCACCAGTGTGGTGCTCACTTGGGACATTTTCTAAATCCTTTTTTGGACCCTGCAAGTTTCCATTTGGGTTTTGCTGTTGCTTATATCCTAACTGCCCTTGGACAAGTTCTTCACCTTCTCTGAAGCTCAGTTTGTTTATTTATAAAATGATAACCTTTCTGATATCACTACCATTTATGCCAAACATTGTGCCAAAGCAGCCTGTAGTACATTATCTTTCTTAACTCTAATTCTCTTTAAGGTAGGTGGTAGGTGGTATGAAACTCACTTTTAAATTGGATTTTTAATCTTATTATTGAGCTATATGAGCTATTTATTTATTCTGGATATAAGTCCTTTACCCAATATATGATTTGCAAATATTTTCTTCCAATCTGTGACTGTCTTTTCATTTTCTTGATGGAGTCTTTTGAAGTGCAAAAGTTTTGAATATTAATCAAATACAAATTACCTTTTTTTTTTACTGATCATGATTTTAGTGTCATATCTAAGGACCCTTTATTCAACCCCAGGTCACAAAGATTTTCTTATTTTTTTTCTTAAGAAGCTGTGTAGTTTTAGTTCTTTCATGTAGGTCTATAATACACTTTTAGTTAATTCTGTGTATAATTTGCATATATGAATTCATTTTTTGCATATGGATATTATATTATCCCAGCACCACTTGTTGAAAAGACCATCTTTCCCCCATTGAATTGTCTTGACATTTTGGTGAAAAATCAATTGATCATAAATGCAAGGGTTTATTTCTGAATTCTCAATTATGTTCCATTGATCTATATGCTTTTCCTTGCCCTAAATATCATATTATCTTTATTATTTTGATGTTATATTAAGTTTTGAAATCAGGTAGTATAAGTTCTCCTACTTTGTTATTTAAAAAAACAAAAACATGTTTTGTCTTGTCTTTTGCATTTCTGCATAAATTTTAGGCTACAGAAAAGTTTGCTGGGATTTTGATAGGGGTAGCTTGAGGTATTGATATATTTTGGGAGAAATGCCATCTTGGCACTACTGAGTTTTCCAATCCATGAAAACGTATTGTCTTTTCTTCTGTCTAGAACATCTTTAACTTCTTTCAGCAATGTTCTGTAATTTTTAGTGTACAAGGCTCGTACATCTTTTGTTAAATTTATTCCTAAGTATTTTCTTCTTTTTGACGCTATTTTCAATGGAATTGTTTTCTTAATTTCATTTTGGAATTGTTTGTGACTAAAATGTAGAAATAAAATGGATTTTTATGTATTGATCTTATATCCTGCGACCTCAATAAACTTGTTTATTTGTTCTAGTAATTTTTGTGAATTATTGGGGTTTTCTACATAAAGGATTTTTTTTTTTTTTGTTAAACTGCTAATAAAGATAATTTTATGGATGCCTTAACTTCTTATTTCATTTCTTTCTTACTTTCCTCCTTCCTTCTTTCCTTTCCTTTCTTCCTTTTGGCCATCTTTCCTTTTCCTTATTGTACTGCATAGGTTCAACATTGAATAAAAGTAAACATCCTTGCCTTGTTTTCCAATCTTGGGGGGTAGGGCATTCAGTCTTTAATCATTAAGTATGATGTTAATTGTGGGTTTTTCATAGATGCCCTTTATCAGGTTGAGGAATAGAAGGGAAATTCTATTCCTAGGTCATAGAAAAATTTTATCATGAAAGGATGTTGGATTTTATCAAATGCCTTTTCTATGTCTGTTGAGATGATCATGTGATTTTGTTCTTTGTTCTATTAATACGGTGCATTATATTAAATGATTTTCAGATATTAAACCAACCTTGCATTCCTGGATAAATTTCACTTGGTCATGGTGTATAATACTTTTTATATGTTGCTGGATTTGTATTGCTAATATTTTAAGGATTTTTTGCATCTATGTTCATGAGGATATTAGTCAGTGGTTTTATTTTTTTTGTGATGTCTTTGCCTAGCTTTTGTACTAGGGGCATAGTGGCCTCATAGAATGAGTTCAGAAGTGTTCCTTCCTCTATTTTCCAAAAGAGTATTTGAAGAACTGGTATTATTTATTTTTAAAATATTTGGTAGAATTTATTAGTGAAGACATCTAGGCCTGGGTTTTTCTTTGTGGGAAGCTGTAATTACTGGTTCAACTTTCTATTTTGTTACAGGTCTAGTCAGATTTCCTATTTCTTCTTCAATTTGTTCTGTTAATTTGTGGCTTTCTAGGAATTTTTCCATTTCATCTAAGTGGTCTAATTCATTGGCAAAAACATATTTATAATATTCCTTTAGAATCCTTTAATTTCTTTAGGGTCAGCAGTGATATTCCCTATTTTAGTACTGGTTTTGGTAATTTGTGTGTCTCTTTCTTGGTTAATCTAAAAGTCTGTTAATTTTGTTAATCTTTTCAAAGAACCAATTTTTATTTTTATTGATTCTCATTATTTTTTCTGTTTTCTGTCTCTTTGGTTTCTGCTTTAATCTTTATCTCATTTCTTCTACTTGTTTTGAGCTTAGTTTGCTCTTCTTTTTCTAGTTGAGGCTATTCTTTTTTAACATACACATTTAAAGCAATGCATTTCTCACTAAGCACTGCTTTAGCTCCATTACATAAGTTTTTATGTTTTATTTAATTTTCGTTCAGTTAGAATATTTTATAATTTCCCTTGTAATTTCTCCTTTGATGCATGGCTTATATAGAAGCCTGTTGTTTAATTCCCTAATATTTGGGGATTTCCCAGATTTCTTTCTGTTGTTGATTTCCAATTTATTCCATCGTGGTCAGAGACCATACTTTGTTTGATTTCAATTCTCATAGATTTATTGAGAATTATGTTATAGTCTAACATACGGTCTATCTTAGAGAAAATTCTCTGCCACTTGAAAAGAATGTGAATTCTGTAATTTTAGGGTAGAGCATTCTATATTTGTCAGAGAGCTTGAATGGGTCGATAGTATTGTTCAAGTCTTCTATATCTTTTATTATTTTCTACCTGGATACTCCTTCAATTATTCAGAGTGAGCTATTGAAATCTCCAACTAAAATTGTTCAGTTATTTGTTTTTCCGTTAAATTCTAATAGTTTCCTGTCACCCATTTTAAGGCTTTATTGTTAGATACACAGTGGTTAAGATCTTGGCTGTTAACCAAAAGTCGGCAGTTTGAATCTACCAGTCGCTCCTTGGAAATCCTATGGGGCCGTTCTACTCTGTCCTATAGGGTCACTATGACTGAGTATCGACTCAATGGCAACCGGTTTGTTTTTTTATTGTCAGGTGCATATACGCTTATAATTGTTATATCTTCCTGGTGAATTGACTCTTTTAACATTATAAATTGACCATATTTTCCTTAGTAATACTTCTTATCTTAAAGTCCATTTCGTCTGATATTAATATAGCCCTTCCAGTGCTCTTATTGTCACTGTTTTGTTTTTCTTTTCCCCCATCCTTTTACTTTCAGACTATTTATGTCTTTTAATCTAAGATATGTTTCTCGTATATAGCATACAGTTGGGTCTTGCTTTTTTATCTAGTCTGACAACCTCTGTCGTTTGACTGAATATTTGCACTATTCACATTTAATGTATTTATTGATATGGTTGGATTTGCATTGCCATTTTACTATTTTTTTATATGTCTCCTTTCTTTTTTGATTGTCTATTCCTTCTTGACTATCTTATGTTAAATACATATTTTTCAGTGAACCATTTAAAATTTTCTGTTGATCTTTTTTATTTTTGGAGTTATTTTCTTAGTAATTGCTGTAGGGATTACAATATGCATTTTAAGTAATCACACTCTACTTCAGATTAATACTAACCTAATTCCAATAAAACACTGAAACTTTTCTTCGATATAGCTTAATTTCCATTGTGCTATTATTGTCATAAATAATGTATCAATATATGTTACAATATATGCTATAACAACATAGTGTTATAAAGGTGGATTTATATGATCTTACATCTTTTTAAGATATTAAGAGAAGAAAAGAGAAAAAATATACTTGTAGATTTTTTTTCTATTAACTCATATATTTACCATTTCTGGTGCTTTTTATCTCTTCCTATGGATTCAAGTTGTTCTGAGTTGCTGTTGAGTCAGCTCTGACTCACGGCGACATTATATATAACAGCAATATGTTGCCTGGTTCTGTGCCATCTTCACGATCATTGGTATGTTTGAGTCCATTGTTGCGGCTACTGGGTCAGTCTATCCTCCTTGCTGACCCTCTCTACTTTACCAACCATGATGACTTTTTGTAGTGATTGGTCTTTTCTGATGATGTGCCCAAATAAGTAAGCTGAAGTCTTGCCACCCTCCCTTCTAAGTAAGGCACATGCTGATTGTATTCGTTCTAAGACAGTTGTGTTCATTCTTCTGCAATCCACGGTATATTAAAGTTACCTCCTGGTATAATTTTCTTTGAGCCTGAAGAAATCCCTTTAGTATTTATTGTAAGGCAAATAGCTAGTCACAAATTCTCTCAGTCTTTATCTGGAATTTTTTTTTATTTTACCTTCATTTTTGAAGGACAGTTTTGATGAATATAGAATTATTGGTTGACTTTTTGTTCCTTCAACATTTTGAATATGTAAGTATACTGCCTTCTGGTCTCCATTGTTTCAAATGATATATCAGCCATTAATCATGTTGGCGTTCCCTTGTAAGCGATGAGTTGTTTTTCTCTTGCTGCTTCAAGATTTTCTCTTTGCCTTTGGCATTCAGCAGTTTGATGTGTCCAGCTGTGAATCTCTTTGTTTTTATTCTATTTGGAGCTTTTTGAGCCTCTTTGATGTTCGTATTGATGTTTTTCATTGAATTTGGCAAGTTTTTGACTTTTTTTTTTTTAATTTACTCTCTTTTTTCTCCTCTAGGATACCCATTAAACATATACTGGAATGTTTAATGTTATCCATGAGGTCTCTGAGGATCTGAGAGTTTTTCTCTAACCTTTTTTTCTCTCTGTTCTTCAGATTGGAAAATTTCTATTGGTCTATTTTTACATTCTTTGATTCATTTTTTGAACTTCTTGAATCTGCTTTTGAGCTCCTGTAGTAAATTTTTAATTTCAGTTATTGTACTTTGCAACTCAAGATTTCTCACTTTGTTCTTTTTTTTTTTTTAAATCTATTTCTTGAAGTTGTCATGATGTTGTTGTTGTGTGCTGTCGAGCTGATTCCAACTCATAACAACCTTATATGACAGAGTAGAATTGTCCCACAGAGTTTCCTAGGCTATGATCTTTATGGGAGTAGATTGTCAGGTCTTTTCTCCTGTGGAGCCACAAGGTCAGTTCAAACCGCCAACCTTTTGGTTAACAGCTAAGCACTTAACGATTGTACCAACATACTTTCCTTTAATTTTACAATCACTTTTTTTCATTCCTTGAACATATATGTATAAAAGCTTCTTTGAAGGCTTTGTCTACTAAATCCAATATCCCAGGACACTCAGAAACTGTTCTTAATGGCTTTTTTCCTGATTATGTGTCACACTTTCCATTTCTTTGTGTGTCTCATAATTTTTGTTAAAAACCAAACATCTTGGGTTTTTTGTTTTGTTTTCTATATAATTTTATTGTTACTGTGGAGAACATACATAGCAAAACACACACCAATTCAACAGTTTCTACATGTACCATTTAGTGACATTTATTACATTCTTCAAATTGTGTAACCATTCTCACCTTTTTTCTGAATTGTTACTCTGTCATTAACATAAAGTTACTGCTTCCTAAGGTTCCTATCTAATATTTTGAGTTGCTGTTGTCAATTTGATCCCATATAGTTAGTTCTTAACAGAACATAATACTCAAAGCAGACTGTCTTTACTAATTAAGCTAAACTATTGTTTGTTTTTAAGAAGGCTTCAGGGGATAGTTTTTAGTTTAAGGTTTACAGATTATGTTGGAGCAATGGTGTCAGGATTTTATCCAAACTTCACAGCTCCAGGAAGCCTGGAGTCCATGAGAATTTGAAATTCTGTTCTGCATTATTCCCCTTTTGATCAGGATTCTTCTATGGAATCTTTGATCAAAATGTTTGGTAATGGTAACTGGGCACCACCCAGTTCTTCTCGTCTCATGGAAAAGGAGGCAATTGCTCATGAAGGCAATTAACCACACATTCCATATCCTCCTCCTATTCTTGACTCTCCTTCCTTAAATTTCTATATTTGTCTTTTCTTGTCTTTATATATAAGCGAGGTCATACAATATTTGTCCTTTTGTTATTGACTTATTTCACTCAGCATAAGGTTTTCCAGCTCCATCCATATTGTGGAATGTATTAAGACTTCATTTCTCCTATTAGTGAGCAGTATTCCATTGTATGTATGTACTACGTTTTGTTTATCCATTCATCTGTTGATGGGAATTTAGGTTGTTTCCATCTTTTGGCTATTGTGAAGAGTGCTGCAGTGCACATTGGCATACAAGTCTCTGTCTGAATCTCTACTTTCAAGTCTTTTGGGTATATACCTAGAATTGGAATTGCTGGGTCATATGGTAGTTCTATTTTTAGTTTTTTGAGGAACTGTTACACTGTTTTCTACAATGGATGTACCACTTTGCATTTCCACTAGCAATGGGTAATGATTCCAATTTACCCACATCCTCACCAAAATTTGTTTTGTTCTTTGTTTGTTTTGTTTTGTTTTAATCTTAGCCATTCTATTGGGAGTGAAATGGTATCTCATTGTGATTTTTATTTACAACTTTCTGATGGCTAATGATGTTGAGCATCTTTTCATGTGTTTGGTGGCCATTTGAGTATCCTCTTTGGTGAAACGTTGGTTCAAGTCCTTTGCCCATTTTATGATTGGGTTATTTGTCTTTTTGTTGTTAAGTTGTTGAACTTTTATATATATTTTATTAGGTTCTTGTTGGATATATGTTTTCCAAAGATATTCTCCCAGTCAATAGCTTGTCTTTTTACTTTTTTGGTAAAGTCTTTTGATGAACTTTTTTTCTTTTAATTTTTAGGAGGTCCCATTTATTTTGTCTTTTGCTGTTTGTGCTTTTGTTATTATATCAGATAATCCATTATTAAAAGCTAGGCCTGCCAATATTGCTCCTGCTTTTTCTTCTAGGAGTTTTATGGTTTTAGTTTATACATTATCTATTTGGGGACTCTTGCTATTCCATGTAAAGTTGAGGACTGGTTTTTATATTTCTGTAAAGAAAGCTGTTGGAATTTTGATCAGGATTGCATTTAATCTATAGATTTCTTTGGATAGTATTGACATCTTTACAGTACTGTCTTCCAGTTCATGAACATGGGACATCTTTCCATTTAAATCTTCTTTAAACTTTTTCTGCAGTGTTTTATAGTTTTCATTGAATAGGTTCTTTACATACACATATTCCTAGGTATTTTATTCTCTTAGATGCTATTTTAATGGAATTGTCTCCCTAATTTCCCTTGCAGATTTTTCACTGCTAGTGTATAGAAACCCCACTGATCTTTGTTGACCTTATAACCTGCAACTTTGCTAAGTTCCTCTATTAGCTCTAGGAGTTTTCCTGTGGACTCTTTGCGTTTTCCATATCATATCATCTATATCACATTGTTTGTGAATAGAAGTAGTTTTATTTCTTCTTTTCCAAACTGGATAAATTTTATTTCTTTTTCTTGTCTTATTGCTCTAGCTAGAACTTCTAATACAATATTGAATAGAAGTGGTAGAGCAAGCACTCTTGTCTTATTCCTGATTTCAAGGGGAAAACTCTCAGTCTTTCTTCATTAAGTATGATGTTGGTTGTTGATTTTTCATATATGTCCTGAATCATATTAAGGAATTTCCCATCTATTCCAATCATCTTTAGGGTTTTCACAAAAAAAACATCGTTGGATTTCACCAAATACTTTTTCTGCATCCATAGAGATAATCATGTGGTTATTTTCCTTTGGTCTATTGATGTGGTGTATTATGTTGATTGATTTTCTAATGTTGAAACATCCCTGCATTCTTGGGATAAATCTCACTTGGTCATGATGTATGACTCTTAATATGCTGTTAGATTAACCTTGCTAGTATTTTGGTGACTATTTTTGCATCTATATTCATAAGGTATATGGGCCCGTAATTTTCTTTTTTTGTGTGTGTGGTGTCTTTGTCTGGTTTGGGTATCAGGGTTATGTTTGCTTCATAGAATGAATCAGGCAGTATTCTTTCCTTCTCTGTCTTTTGGAAGAGTTTAAACAGTATCAGTGTCAACTCTTCTCTAAATGTTTGGTAGAATTCCCCAGTGAAGCCAGGACTTTTTTTGTTGTTGCTGTTGTTGTTGGGAGGTTTTTGATCACTGATTCAATCTTTTCACTTGTTATGGGTCTTTTGAAACCTATTTCCTCTTGAGTAAGCTTGGGTAGGTTGTGTCCTTCTAAGAATTTGTCCATTTCATCTAGGTTATCCAGTTTGTTGCTATACATTGTTCATAATATTCTGTCATAATTTTCTTTATTTCTATTGAGTCAGTTGTAATGTCCTGTTTTTCATTTTAGTTATTTGAATCTTTTCTCTAAAACTGAACATTTTAGAGAATACACTGTAGCAACTATGAGTTTTGATTTTTTAGCCCAAAGATAGTTGTTGGTGCTGATTTTTTGTTTTTTCTTTGTTGGTGTGTTTGCTTCTTTGTTTAGTTACTTGCTTGAGATATATACATGATATCTGTCTTCCTTGAAGTGTGTGGCTGCTAATGTCTCTGCTTGGTTTTTCTTTTCTTTTAAATGTGCTTCTTTTAATTTAAAGCCTGGCTTCCTATAGGTCATCCCTGTGTACCTTACTGGTCTACACATGATTAAACAGGGGATGTGCTCAAACAAACACCTTGAGTCAGTAAGACTTCTGCCCTTTGCCAATAGATCTGTGGGTGGATAAGGAAATGCATTCTTATGCCATTTTAAAGCCTGTCCTTGCTTTGACTCTCTGCTGGGCCCTTGCATATCTCCTTTATACATAGGCATAGCATTAGGGTTGGCTAGTTGGTTGTGGCTAGCTTAAGTCTTCTACCATCTCAATTGAGAACATACCTCGGTCATCAATATACTTTCCCCAATCATGACTAGAATCTCAGGCTGTTAAGAGTTTTAGACACGCCCCAACACCATCCAACCCACCTCTGAGATCATTACTTTTACCTACAATCTGGCTTGGCCTATGCATTATTCCCTGCCTTCCCACACCAAATTAAGTGAACCTCTTTGATTATGACAGAGAATTTCAATTCCCAAAGTCTACCTTTCTTTGGCAGACCCTCTGCAGTGACTGACCTGTGTAGATGGGAGCAGCCCCAGGTCAGCACATCATGGATTCCCACTTTCTTGCCAGATGTTCAGTAGTTTTTCAAGCATAAACACTTATCAGATTGTCACATACCTTTGGCCAATTTCCAGAGGAATGAAATAGTTGTTTTTGACAATTTTGTCCAGCTTTATAGTTGTTTATTTTGAAGACAAAATTTGCAGATCTCTTCTCTTGACCATACCTGAAAGCCCTGCCAGACCTTACTTCTTTGAACCTCATGTTACTCATCCATATTTTGAAAACGACTGTGTGGGTTTATTGTGAGAATTATATAAGGCATTACATGATAAGTTCTTGGCATAATGTAAGCACTTGATAAACACCTACAGGGTCACTGCCTACAGTTGGGTGGTTTGTGTCCTGCGTGAAGGTATTGAGTGAGGAGGTGATTGGTGTTGAAATTCAGCACGTGCTCTGCTTGTGAAGCCATGAGTCCTAGAACTGGGCTGCATCCATCCAGAGGAGGCATCTTTTCCTAATTCCTTCACCCAGAGTGGCAAGTATTTTTTTTTAACTCATACAGAGGTGCCTTATAGCCTAGTTGCGTCCCTCAACATAGGCTCTTATTGCCTCATCTCACCTCCCACGTCTCCACTCCTTCTTGGTGCAGGCTAAGTCCTTTACTTGGAGCTGTACCACCATATCTTATCAATCCCGTGTTCTTTGGTTGTTTCTCTTCTATTTTCACTTTATCTTTTTCTTTTAATTTTCCAGAGTAAATGGGCTTAACACCTTCACTCATGTACTTATCAAAGCAAGAACGAAAAATAAAGAAATTGTGGGCTGCTGCTGGTGGTGGTGATATGAGGAAGAATACTGCTAATTAGGTTTCTTTCTGCAGCTCAGTTTGTAAATCCCTTTGAAAGACATAGGGCTCCTTTTGGATCCTTCTTTCACTCGATCTGCACACCTTGTTCCCTTCTGAAGGACACTGATTTTCTGTCTTGCCTTTGACTTTAGAGGCAAAAAGTTGATTGATTCAGCATATATATATATATATTTTTTTTTTTCTCCATGAGGTTTTAATTATTTCCTTGTGGAACAGAAGGCTCCCAGAGTCAATTTAGGCAAATAAGTGTGTTTCTCTAGCAAACAATGTATTTTTTTTCATGAAAAATAATCACAATTTAAATTCCAATTCTATTAAAAATGTTTACTTTACATATGCCCTTTCTAGATATAATTCTATAGCAAACTGTACTATCTAAAAAATATCGCAAATTTGTTACAGAAAATTCAGGAAAGTAGGGATCAAGGAAGATGTCTTCACCCGAGTCTAACATGTTGTCTGACACATTAGACTTTCAATAAATCATCCTTTTATTTCCAAGCAATATTTTTCAAATGTGCTTTATTTGTGTTTCACACAAAACATCAACAGGTCTGAACTCACCTGTGGCCTTTATATTATAGTAGGAGTATACATACTCCCTGCCTGTGTGCCCACCAGCACTACTAATCCTGCCTATCCTGCTTCCAGGGTGTTGATGGGAAAGATGCGTTAGGCTTTGAGGGAAAGAAAAGATGAAAAGAGACATGGAACAGAGGAGCAGGGGCAGAAGAGAGAAGAAAAATCTAGAGATAACAAAAATGAGAGGAAGGAATGGAGCACTAGTGCAAGGGCTGAACAGTTGTGGGTGATCTCTCCAGGACTGCCAGGCCCAAAGAACTGAGACTCTTGCTGTCTCCAAAATCCTAACTTTGAAAGCATTAATTATTTTGATTACTCTTTTTTGGGGGGAGGGAAGGGGGTCTGTTTAGAGCTGTTGCCCTAACTCATCGCTAAAGGCTTCAAATCAGGTATAATCTGTGATAAGAGCTTACACATGGGAGGGATAGCAATGGCTGCACTCAGCTCTCCCACATTGGATTCCCTGAGTACATGCCACTATGGAATGGATGCCTTTTGGATAGCAACACATTTTAAATAAATGAAGCAAAGGAATTCTTAGGAGAAGGGTGTATCTAATCTAAGGAATGACACCTTAATAATATTTAACGTTTGTGTAGCCCAAGCAATATTGGAGATGAAGGAATTAAACAGAGCACCCCCAACTGCTGTTGCAGAAGTGAATTTCATGACTGTATACTTCAGTGTCATGGAGCTACACAACAAGAAGACCATTCTCATTTTATGTACCTTGTAACAATTCCTTATCCCCAGCAAAATATTTCAAATACCCCTTCCATTGTCCCTTGGTGTAGAGAATGTTGATCAGATCAGAGGGAAGACAGTTGACAAGGAGAACACATGTGTAGGCCACAGTGCTCTGTAGCAGAGACTGCCCCCCACACATGTAGCCTGTTTTGTTAACAAGTAAACCCAGTATACACCATATTTTCAAATAATAAAAGCTTCTATAAAAATCCATAGAGAAGGACCTGATACCCAAGGAGTGTGCTATGATCAAACACGACTGTAGATTACTATTAAGGATGGCTAAAAGCTCAATTACTAGCCAAAAGTTTGGTTGTCTGAACCCACACAGAGATGCCTCAGAAGACAGGCCTGGCGATTAGTTTCTGAAAGGTCACAGCCTTGAAAACCATATGGAGCAGTTCTACTCTGCAAACACAGGGTCGCCATGAGTCAGAACCATCTCAATGACAACTAACAACAACAAAGCAAGAAGTGGAAAGAATCAACATAGATCATAATGCTTTAGATAAGAATAACCTGGAACACAGCCTTAGCTATGCTGGGTAAAACGTTCTCAGCAACCTCATAGTGGGGAGAGCTGGACTCTGAGATCTGAACCCTGTATATGTGTTAGAGCAGGCTGCTGTTCCATTTGTAAACTGCGCATTGTTACCATCACGGGTGAGGGCTCAGTCATTCTCAGCATACCTGCCGTGTTCACAAAGTCCTGAGTTTATAAACACTCCCAGCTAGGTCAAGATTCTCAAATCCAGACAAAGAAGAATCCCTTGCCTCATGTTGCCTTGGCTGGAATAAGTGATATCGTACTGGGCTACACGTTGGTATGCCATTTTCCTGTTTACGGAGAGGTCTCTTGTGCATTATTTCAATTGATTTTTATACCAACTCAGGAGGGAAAGGCCACAGAGATAAAATGATCCCCAAATCTCTCTTCGACTTAACTAAACCAGTCTTTTTCTTTCTTGAAAGCATAAAGATTATCTTTCCACTCAAGTAGAATTACACTGTAGTTACCGCCATTCAAGAGAATTTTATTTCATTCCTCTTTGCAAGGTCCTGGCTTTCCTTCAAATCTCTTCAAGCATAAATTCAGAGTGGATCATGGATTTTCTTAAACAGAGCCCATATTTCTTCAGGATGTGTCTTAACTGAAGCATTTGATATATAGAAATCACTGAGGCTGAAAAAATCCAGATCACACTATTAAAGATTCTTAATAAGAGGAAGTAAAGAAATCATAAAGACAGCTTCACATACTTTTAGAGCTTATCTAGTCCCATCCACTCAATTTACCAATTACAAAACTGAGATCTAAGGCCATCAGTCAGTCAGTGGTAGACCCACACTCCTGATTACCAGCACAGTGTTCCTTCCGTTTCTGAAAAGGCAGTCAGGACTGTGAACAGTTTTGAGCTGGTTGCAGGAACCTGATTTTGCTTTCTCACACTGATTGAATCACTGTATACGTTGGATGGCAAGCTTTGTGCTATGACTGCCTTATGGCAGCACCCCACAGTCTGCCATCTGCAGAGAAGACATGGGGGAGAGTAGGCTTAGCAAGACCCCTCTGAAGACACTGCACTTAACAGATACCACAATGGATACAAGTGAGTCATGTCACAGAACAGAGCAAGTATCTCAGCATCACTGGCATGTAGACCATGCCCTGAACTTCTGGATGCGATACCATGCATTGGATGAGGGTGGGTCTTCTGCAGGAGTCAGCGTAGGAAATGCTGTGTTTCAGGAAGAGTTTGTTATCATGGAAAAAACATGAGATTCAGAGCCCAAAACTGGAACTGAAGATCTGACTCTGTCACATACCAGCTTTATAGGCTTGAGCAAGTTATGTCATTTCTCCAAACTTTAATTTGTGAGTCAAGAAAGATTTAAGGAATGCCTGCTTTAAACTGGGCCTGGGGCTAGTCTCTTGGTATGTAGGAAGAAAAGAGAAAGACTCAGGCTCCTTCCTCTCTTTGAAGTTTACCATTTAGCCTCGGTTTACCTATCAATAAATTTGGGACACTAATAATACCCATCTTACTGTGTTGTATCAAACATGATCATGGATGAAAATGCACTTTGCAGTTTGTTGCTCTTGGCGATTTCATTTAGGACAGATCCCAGGGTCAGTTCTTGAACCAGTTGGGAGTCCAGCCCAGGCCCTCTGTATGTGGTCTCACTGCCTCCTCAAGCCACCTTGGACAGGTGCCCCATCAAAACTAGGCCCTGGGCAATAGTCCAGATCTCTTTAGCCTCCTTACACTGCGGAGGGAGCCTCACCTCTTCCCTACCAATCCAGGCCTGCAGACTGCTTCTGATCTTTAATACCCTAAAACAAACAAACAGAAAAACACGATCCATTGCCATCAAGTCAATTCTGAGTCATATCAGCTCTACAAGAGCCAAATTCTAGATGCATCTGCTTATTTCCAGTTTTTGCTCCTGCTCTGGTTTTTTTTTTTTTTTTTTTTTTTTTTATGGCTGGGTATTTCTGGTCCACAGAGATGTTTACCTTGTTCACAGTAGAGGGGACAGCTTAAAAGCTGCACTTCCAGCAGCAAAATCATTGGAAACCTTCTACAATAACTATGTTTGTCTTTAAGTTCCCATCAGTCCTCTGAGCTCTGCCCTTTCTAGAATGGTGCCCCATGTAGACTTTGGCCCTGGCCCCCCAGATTTGGTCAAAACTGGGTGTACTAGTTTCCTGTTGTTGCTATAACAAATCACCACAAACTTAGCACCACCCAGAGACCATAGCAGTTTAAAACAGCACAATTTTTTTATCTTACACTTGTGGGAGTCAGTGCCTAAAATCATTTGGCAGCATTGCATTCATTCTGGAGATTCTAGGGAAGAATCTGTTTTTTGCCTTTTCTAGCTTCTAGAACCCACTGCCTTTGAGTTGATTCTGACTCATAGCGACACTATAGGACAGAGTAGAACTGCCCCATAAAGTTTCCAAGGAGCACCTGGCAGATTCGAACTGCCGACCTCTTAGTTAGCAGCTGTAGCACTTAACCACTATGCCACCAGGATTTCCCGCAGCTTCTAGAGGCAACTGAATTCCTTGGCTTGTGGCCTCTTCCTCCATCTTCAAAGTCAGCAGCATAACATCTTGGAATCTCTCTTGCTCTCTCTGACTTCTGCTTCCATTGTCCTATCTTCTCTGATTCTGCAAAGTCCCTTTTGTCATGTAAAATAGTACATTCTCAGATTATGGAGATTAGGACATCTTTGTGGGGGGGCATTATTTTGCCTGCTACATTAGCTTTTAGTACTGTGCTATGATTTCCCTCAGGCTCTCTAACCTCAAGGAGCTGACCTGAAAAATTAAGCTGTGCTAATTTAATGTGCATAGAAACCCCTCTTTCTTCTCTTCAGGGAACCATACATACTTCTAGATGCAATGCTTCCATCTTGGTGCTATGGTACAAAAGGTGACCTGAGTCATGGATATCCAGCTTTCAGAAGCCATCCTTAAACCTTGGGAAGTGGGATATCTCTTCTTAGGCAGGCAGGGATATGTCTGTGCCTCAAATATTTTGCGCTAGGCACATTCTCATGCCTTGCATTAGATACACCTATCCCTTGTCTTATATCAGGCAGGAAATGGCTTCAGGGACAATCTAGCCTAAGACCTTTACCTTATAGATGAGATACCCAAGGCCCAGGGAGGTACAGTTACATCCCTAACAGCAGAGTTGGAACAAGACCCTAGGCACCTTCTCCCCAACTCCTGTGCTTCTCTCCTTACTCCACATGTCTACCTCTCATCACCTTGTGGGCAGGGTTGTTAGACTCAGTTAAGGAGGGAATAATGCTCCCCACACATCCAGAGTCCATCCTCTGTCACTGAAGATGTTAACCTTACAAGACAGAGGAGATACTTTACCAGAAACCCTGCTCCTGAGGCAAGCGTGATGCTCATTAAGGCAAATCACTCTATCAAGCTCAAGTTCAGCTACTAGGCATTGGATTAGGATGAAAGAATCACAAATCACAGCTTGTTGAAGTGATTGCTCTTGGTCAGGTTCTAAGGCCCAGTGACCTCTTTGCTCAGGAGATGAAGGACAAGTTCTACAAGCAGAAACAGAGAACTGATGTGGCCTTTCATTGTGAGCTCCAGAAAAGAGAAAGGGATAAGAGGTTACAAATCCTCCCAATGACATTAGTACGATCAAAAGTCATGCTCAAATGAAAGACATGACCACCCAGAATCTTTTTGATAAGTCTGAAAGGGCAAATATTGTATTTAAATAGGACATGTTTGTGTCACTCCTACCTAGAGGCAGTGGTAGTTAAGTCGTAGAGTTCTCACCTTCGATGAGGGTTGAATTCCCAGCCAATGCACCTCAGCTGCAGACACTACCCACCTGTCAGTGGAGGTTTGCTTATTGCTCTGATGCTGAACAGGTTTCAGAGGAGTTTCCAGGCTAAGACTGAAAAATCAATCAGTGAAAACCCTATGGATCACAGTGGTCCAATCTGCAACTGATCACGGGGACCGTGCAGTACCAGGCAGTATCTCCTTCCATTGTGCATAGGGTTGCTATGAGTCAGCAACAGACTTGACAGTAGCTAATGACAACAACAACTTTAAGCTTCATTTGGTCCCTAGATATACCCTGAACCTACTGCACATTTGGTTTCCACAATTACCTTTTCTCATCCTTCAAGGATAAGCCAGGTAGAAAGAGAGTGGTAGTGGGTGTGCTCTGAATCTGTGAGTTGCGATTATTTTTTGCTTGGCTACTAACCTAAGGGTTGCTGGTTCACCCAGCAACTCAATCTGGCAATCTGCTTCCATAAAGATTACAGCCATGAAAATCCTATGGAGCAGTTCTACTTTGTAACATATGGAGTCACCATGAGTCAACTTGACAGAAATAGATTTGGTTTTGTTTTCTGTGAGCTTTCAATGCACTGCGCCTTCTTGGCTGTCTGTACATCTGTCTTATTCCAGCCAGCATCATGAGATTTTTGATGGTGGTTGTGGCAGAAAAGAGTTAACTTGCTTTTTTTCCCATTAACCTAATTCAATAGAATGAAGTTTCAAATGGGATCCCTTGTATTAAAAAATAATAATGTGTTTTATCCTATTATAAAAGTAATGCATGCTCCTGGACTCAAATGTGGAAATTGCCAAAAGCATAGAGAAGACAAATATAAATCACTGATAATTTATCATCTAGAAATCACTTCTACTACTTTGCTGGTATATTTCTGTACCGATTTTTTTTCCTTATGTACATATAGTTTTTATCTTTTACAAAATAAGTTATACATACTGTTGTTTAACTTGGTTTTGCTTTTTTTTAAACATAATAATAGGCCTTGAACATTTTCCCATATAACTAATATTTTCATGTAGCATAATTTTAACAGTTACATAATATTTTAGGTATATTATGGAAACCCTGATGGCGTAGTGGTTAAGTGCTATGGCTGCTAACCAAAAGGTAAGCAGTTCGAACCTGCCAGGCACTCCTTGGAAACTCCACGGGGCAGTTCTACTCTGTCCTATAGGGTCACTATGAGTCGGAATCACCTCAACAGCAGTGGGTTTGGTTTGGGTTGGTTTATTATACTTCATTTAACTAGTTCACTATCGTTGGGTATTTAATTTCTTACTAATTGTTTACTATCATAAACACCACCATCATGAGAACTGCCCATAGGGCTTCCAAGGAGTGGCTCGTAGGTTCAAACTGCTGACCTTTTGGTAAGCAGCCATAGCTCTTAACTACTGCACCACCTTTAGATAAGCCAATAAGAAATATTTAGCTCAAGCCTCTACCTTTAATCTGTTAGTTGAAAGTGAAACAAGAATTTCTATTGAGAAAGGCATCTTTTGACTTTTGAGAGTTAGTATTTTTAGTAGCAGTCAGCCTACAAGTGTTTCTTTCTCCTTCAAACCATGTAGATTCTGAGAAAAGAGACTAAATGGCCTTTGAAGCATAAGAGAGAGGCTAGGACTGTCTGTGAGGACTTCTTGGAGAAGGAGTCCCTGGCCAGCTCAGCCCAGCTCATGGGGAAGTGAGAGAGTGCTGAGAAAACTGCTGGAATCCAGGAGGCTCCTTAAAGACTGCAGAAGGGACTGAGACATCTGTTACTTCAGGGTCAGGGGGAGTCGCTTAGCAAGACAGGAAGCCCATCTCATTTAGGGACGTCAGATGTCCTATGGTGGTCTCCAAAGTGGTAGCATGATTACATTTGTTTTTATCTAAAAAAGTAAGAAGTTAATAGTATTATAAGGAGCCCTGATGGAGCAATGGTTAAGCGCTCAGCTTCTAACCAAAAGGCTGGGGTTTGAGCCCATCAGCTACTCTGCAGGAAAAAGACTTGCCAATCTGTTCTTGGAAAGATTATTGCCTACGAGGCAGTTCTACTCTGTGACATGGGGTCACTATGAGTCAAAATTGACTCAGTGGAACCTAACAACGACAACAATAGTATTATCTAATCACTAGGAAAGGACATCATGTTTGGTAAAGTAGAGGGCCAAAGAAAATGAATGGAACCCTCAATGGGATGGATTGACAGAATAGGCATAACAATGAAGTTGAATATACAAATGTTCATGAAGATAGACCAGAACTGGGTATCATCTCATTCTGTTACTAGAACCTGAGAAAGCAAAAAACCGTTTAAGACGGAAACCTGTCAGTGAAGGAAACTAAAATATTTTCCACTAAAACTAGCAATAGAAAAGTGGTCAGACTGCACCCTGTCAAAGGTGGAAAACTTGTGAGACCCAGAAAAACAAGGCGGTCCCATTGAGTTCCAGCTCTAACAGGTTTCACTGTATACAAGGTTGCCATGAATCAGAGCTCACTCAAAGGCAACTAATAACGATAGTATTATTCAGTTAGAAATATATGCATATAATTGTTGAATAGGTATGTAGCAGGGGTGCATGCTCAAAAATATTTTTCCCAGTGGGGCATACAACAGCTAAAGTTTAGAGAGCATTGCCTTCAAGTAGAAACTTGGCAGTAGACAGAAAGAGCAGAGTGTACCAAGCTGCTCCAGGGGGCTGGAGCCTGTGAATACTTGGCATGAACTGTCCCAGTCTGGATCACTGAGTATGAATAAATAAAAAGAAAGGAACATGGTGTCCTGGGGTATATAGTCATGTGTTGCTTAATGTCCATATCCACAATATGTTCTGTGAAATAGGATGTTATGTGATTTGGACATCATGCAAATACCATATTATATACAAGCAGTCCCCAGGTTACAAATGTTCAACTTAAGTACAACCCATAGTTACGGACAAGCTCCTGAAAAGCCTATTATGTATAATCTCGTAGGACCACAGACATATATGCATTTTGGCGTTGCCTGATTGGATGTTATGTGGCGCATGACTGTATATATACCATTCAATCCAATTATATTTTTCTTCTATTCTTACTTGCCTGTCTCTTCTGAATCCTTTCCCAGCTTCAAAACCAAAGGTCTTTTCTAAAGGTTGCTCACACAGACAAAGCAAGGTGAGCAATTGATTCTCCCATTAACCAGGTGACATTAAAGTGTGACCACTAAGCCCTGTGGACAAAACCATCAGAGCTGAAGCCTGCACTAGCATATTTAGCCTGTAACTCTGCAGAGAGGGGTGAGGGGGGCAGCTCTCAGGGTAAAGATGAAGACAATGTTCTCAATGACTTTCCAGTCCTGAAAGCCCTCCCATCTCCATCTCACTGACAAGTTGTCCACATGCCACCCCCTCTCCTTCCTCATTCATGGAACTTGCTCTCCACTGACTTAAAAGGGTAATTTATGAAGTCCCAGTTATTCAGGGAACAAAGGCTAAGAGCAGAAATGGGTGACTAATAGTAGGTTTCACTGGATGAAGTAGGAAGCACCGGGTAGGCTTCCACTGCTCCACTTGCCTATCAACACCCCAAAACATCAAGGGTTGCAGAGTGAGACTTAAAGCCAACTCAGTCCCCCAGCCTCAGCCTCCAGTGACAGCCGGAGCAAAGGCGGTACATCTTGAGAGAAGGTCTTTACTAAGGCTGTGCCTGCAACTCAAAAAGTAGCTCGGGTTCCAGTTACTCCTGTCTGGAGTCCACTTGAGAAGATGTTCAGGAACTCTTTTAAGAAGACTGAAGACCCTTAAGATAGGGCAAAGAATTGGAGGAAGGATAAGGGAAGCCAGGATTAATCTGCGCTTCTCTGAATCTGCCTAACATGACTTTCTGGAAGGTCTGAGAACTCACAGCCCACAGGCACAGGGAAAGGCATACATGTCAACCCAGATACAAGAGGAGAAGAGCCAAGAGCACAATGGGAGTGTAACTGAAGGCTGAGTGCTCCTTATTCAGGTGTTGCAGTACCCTCATCATCTTTGGCCAGCAGCCTTAGCCATCCCAGGACTTCAGCACAGTGTTTCTCAACCGTTAAAAAAACTAAGCCATCTTCATAAACAGAAGAATCTCAGTAACAGCTCTCCATCTAAACCCTCCACCAAACCAAACCATACCAAAACAAAAACTTGAGAATCGGTGCCCTGGAAGAGAGTTGAGTTGATACGGGTAGAATGTCAAGCCCCTCAAACCTGAGTCTACTCTTATTCTCCCTGTGAATGCATATGAGCTGGGGCTGCGGAGGGGATTCATGGCTAATCATCTGTTTTCCATTTTTAAGCTAGGGTTCATGCTAGAGATTAAATCTTGTCTTGGTGGAGAAGAAAAATCTGTTCCCTTGACTACGTTCCAAAACATGGTAAGCTGTAGACATCAAACATGCCCCTGGCACTTCTTAAAAAGTCACAGAATGCCTCAACCTAAAGATTCCTCAAGATTTTATTAATTTATAATATTGTGTTCCGTCAAGATTATCACTTTTTATTATCTTACTGCTCTGATTTGTATCTCCCTTATTATTCTCAGTTACAGGAGCCATAAATTAAAATCGTTCAGAATTTATACTCTTACAGTTCATTATCTATGATTAGTATTACCTTGCTGTCTTTTTCTGGCCCTTCTATATCCCCTGACAAGAACTATTACAATGGATTCTAAATAAATACCATCCAACTAATAAATATCAAGTAAAAAAAAAAAAAAAAAAAACCAGCGATTATACTACCCTAAAGAGCATCGTGTTGCTCCTTCTTATCTCTACAGCCGTAATCTTTTCTACCTAAACCACAGGGAGGCTGAGACTCTCAGGACTCCGGAGCCATGTTTGGAGCACAGGATCTTGCTTTGCCACTGTGCACATGGGAGCATGCCCTTTTCTCTTCCTGTACCTTCACCTCTTTCCTTGAAAGCCAAGGGACATCACCATATCAGCCTTCTTCATGAGCATCCCAAACAGCTAGTGTTGTGATGAGTTGACTCACAGAGTGATAAGCTTCCATTGCTGGGAAGTGTGAACTAACTTTCTGAACACTTATCAGTAATGTTGCAAAAGAAGTCCCTGCAACAGATCCCGTGTTCCTGGTCCCCTTTGCTTCTAAAAGGGGAGACTGGTCCTTTTTGTTCCAAAAACTGATAGATGCTGTGTGAGTATAGACATTCCCATTAAACCCTAGAAAAAAGAGAACACAAGTTTTTGACAGTGGGGAGATTCCTCCAAGTTATGTTTGGATATGTTTGCTTACTAGGGAGTTTGATAAAGTGGACAGGTGTATCCACAGTGGCTTTTGTTGTGATTGCTCACATCATTGCCTTAGTGATGTTACATGCTACCACGTGGTAAGAGCAACTATTTGTCAGAAGGATAGAAGTTAACAACATTTACTAAAAAAATGGATTCCAATCCTGACTGACTCATCTGATGGGAAAAGGTTTACATTCAATGTGTTCACCTACCCTTGGTACCCAGCTTCATAAAACATAAAGGCACCAATAAGCTTTCATACTAAGGATTACTGAGAAGAGGTGAGCATTTATGTATTCCTTTCTTCCCCCTTTCTCCTTTTTTGTTTTGTCACAGCATTCAGCTTAAAAAGAATGTGCCACAGACCACAAAGTAGAGAATGGGGGAGGAGAAATAGGAGGGAGAATGGCAATGCACAATTTATTGGCACTATTTAAAAAAAGAAAGAAAGAAAGAAAGAAAGAAAATCATAGAATTTAAAAGTTACAATGTCTGACTTCACAAATTCTACAGACTTCATAAAGAATGCAATAACCACTTGTCCTTTTCTCCTGATCTACTGAACTGTGGTCATAATTCCACCCCTATCAAATTTAAAAACAAAAATCTACAATGGCCAAAAATACATGTACTGCCAGGGCTGTTTCTAAAGGTTGGGCATTGGGATCCAGAGATATCCTTAGGGGTGGCAGAATGAGAGCAAGTCTGAAAGGCCGTCCATATCAACAGTCCAAACTTGTCTATGCCTCAGAATCATCTGAGAAAGCTGTAGAAAAAAATTTAAGCAGATCGAATGGAAATGATGCAATGAGATACTGGTTCTCATCCACCAGATTGACTATGGTGACAGAGTCTGACAATACCAGGTATATATTTGAGTGTGCACGGGCCCCTGGGTGGTGTAATTGGTTTGTAGTTGGCTGTTAACCTAAAGGGTGACAGTTTGAACCCACCCAGCTGGTCTGCAGAAGGAAGTTCTTATGATCTGCCTCCATAATAATCACAGCCAAAAAAGACTGCGTGGAATTCAGTTCTAATCTCTAACATGGGGTCACAATGAGTCAGAACTGACTTGACAGTAACGAGTTTTTTTTTTTTTTTTTTCTTTTTGGTGTACATGTAAGGTCATGTGGAGGAATACTAACACACCACTAGTGGGAGTATAAATTGATGCATCCACTTTGAAAAATGGATTGGCATTACCTAATGAAATGAAGATGCACCTACCCTGTGGCCCTGCAATTCCACTCCTAGTTACATGCTCTAGAGGAACTCTTGGGCATGTGTACCAAGAGATATGTACAAGAATTACTGTAGCACTGTTGGCAATCGCCGAAACCTGGAAACAAACTAAATATCCAATGACAGTAAAAACCAAAAACCAAACCCACCGCCATCGAGTCAAAACTGACTCATAGTGACCCTATAGGACAGAGTAGAACTGCCCCATAGAGTTTCCAAGGAGCGCCTGGCGGGTTTGAACTGCCGACCTCTTGGGTAGCAGCTATAGCACTTAATCACTACTCCACCAGGGTTTCCAATGACAGTAGAAGTCAAAAAATAAATTGTGGTATTTTTATGCAGTGGATTGATACAGCACCAGAAACAAATGAGCCACAGCTACATATATCAAAATGAACACATCACAGAACAACAGTTTAATTCCATTTATATAAAAGCTTGCAAACATGCAAAACTAATCAATATGCTATTTGGAGTACATATGTAGATGACAAAGTCATAAAGAAAGTAAATTAATGATTAACGCCCAGTGCAGAATAGTGGTTACCTCTGGGGGAAGGAGGGGTTTGTGATCTAGGTGAGGTACACAGGAGGCTGCAAAGGAACTGACAATATTGACATTCTTAAGTTCAATGGTGGGAACACAGGGGCTCATTTTATTGTTATCTTTAATCTTATATGCTATATACACTTTTTTGCACATGCTAGGCTCTATCTCAGGTCTATTAAATCAGAATCTCAGGTTGGGGTACCTAGGCAGTATTTTAAATAAGTTCTCCCAAAGATTTTGATGCACTATTGGATTAAGAGCCACTAACCTATACACACACACGCACACACTTACACACACACATCACCACACACATCAGTATCCAGGTGAAAGAAGCTTGAAGTATAAATCCAGGTCAAGCAATCCCAAAAGAGTAAAAAACAAAACAGAAAAGGTCAGCTCTAGAGGATGTCTCATAGTTCTGTTACTCTGACAGGGCTCGATGCTAATGTATAAGCCTAAGAGCATTACTGATTTCTGTGCCATCTCCAACTTTCCCGGTCAGCTGACCTGAGTCCCAGTTAGACTCTCCAGTAGCATGGGTCTGATATAATCACCCCCAAGCCACTGGGCCACACAGGAAGTAGTAGAGAGTTCCCTGGGAAAGACTCATCACAGCAAACACCTAAAGCTGGACCCACACTTGTAAGCTTTGTGATCTTGGGCAAGTCACTCTCTCTGAACCCTAGCTGTGTCATCTGCCCCGCCTTCCCCTCAGAATTGGAGCACAATGAGACAGTGTAGGAGGGCGTCTTTGCAAACAGAAAGTCTACTCTGATTGCAGAAAGCCCATGACCATTTCAGTTATTATTTCTTCCTTAAAGAAACAGAAACATAGGTTGCCAATTCCGGGTCAATAGGGTTTTCTGGGTCCAAGGAATTGGAAGCCCTAAGTTTTGGCTTGGAGAGATCCAAAGGCTGGACTAGGGCTTTTGGTGCCTTCACACCCCTCTCTAGAAACTCAGTAAATACTCAACAAGCACGTACTGCTTATCCACAGACTGCCTTTTCCAGTGCCTGGTAATTCAGGCAGGTGATATATATAAACAGCTCAGGACTGCTAGAAACACAACACAAAGCAAACATGCAGTGTGAATATTCACAAATGGCTTTGAAACTACCATTTAACCCAGCTCTACAATACCTTTCAAATTAGGGTCGTCAGATATAGCAAATAGAAATATTGGACAATAAATTAAATTTGAAATTTTTAGTATAATTTGAATAATTTTTAGTATAAGTATGTCCAAAATATCGTATGGGACATGCTTGCACTAGAAAATTATTTGTTATTCATTTGAAATTCCAGTTCAACTGAATGTCCTATATTTTATCTGACAACCCTGTTCCAAATGGGCAAACAGATCAGCACTTTTTTCTACATCTTACATTGGGAAAGCTGCATAGAAGAGAGTTATAAAATCAAATTTCCATTACTTATAAAAAATAAAAGGGTTAGATTGAGCTTGACTTTGGACTTTCATCCTCCCCTTCCTTGTATGACCCAAGAAGACATGGAGAGGCACAGACATTAAAGCAGGCATTCAAAAGAAACAGGGCAGAGTCAGGGTGGGGAAGTCTCGTAATTTCAAACAGAATTAAGCCTGGTCCTCACCCTCTGGGGTACTTTCCAGTGGCCTGTACCCTTACCTCTAGGCATCTCCTTGGAGTACTCTGCCTCGGGCCCATCCAACAAGTCCATCTGGGAGGCCTCCTCAGAGGGGACTTGGCGCCAGGACCAGCTGTGGTTCCCATGTTCGTGCAGAGGAGGGGAATACTCCAGCTCACAGGGGAAGTCGAAGCTGCACTCCAGACCTGCAATGACAGCCAGGGTCAGTGGAGCAAGCTGGTTCTCAAATCTGGCCTTTCAGCCTTCCCCTCTTCCCCCCACTCCACCTCAAGAGGTTGGCCTTCATCTCATCACAACCTTCACCCTGTAGGAGTGGCAAATTGTTAATTCCACAGGGTGCTGGGTTCCATATTGGTGGAGTAAAACATGTCCTTTTTATAACTCAGATTATGAGAGGTGTCTTTAAAGAAGGCTCGTAAAAATAGAGCGAAGAGGTTCAAAATGAGAAACTACATTCAGTGAGGTTATGTGGTAACATTGGAGGGTGCCTGAAGTCAAGTGAATAGACCCTGGCTTTGCAACGGGTGAGCCTGATTCTATGTCTGACTCTGCCATTTACCAGCTGGGTTACTCCAGGCAAGATAATTAACCTCTCTTACCCTAAATTCCCTCACCTGTAAAATGTGGTAGATAACATCTATCTCTCAAGCTTACTGTAAGAACTAGAGAGATAGTGTATTACCTACATATGTGAACCTGGTCCACAGCCAATGCTCAGGAAATCTTAGCTAGGTCTGCCTGATCTGACTTATAAGAGAAAGGCCAAAGGGACCTAGAGTTTTGTTCACATCCTTGCTTTGCCAGCCCTATAATCTACCCTTCAAATCTCCCTCCAGACAAAAAGGCCAAGGCCATGTTGGCTAATCAGGGTTTACCCTGTCTTGGGGAGAGGGAGAAAGAAGGCATGGCAAAGGCCATTGGGTGAGGAACGAGAGATGATACATAGGAGGAAGACATTCCACGGGACATTTTATTACCTTTTCCTGGGCTTTTCTGGGAAGGTTATACTTATGTACAAATCATTTCATGCTTGCTCTACTTTAGGATACACAGATCATTCATCTTCTCTTTTCCCTTCCTTACTCATTTTCTATCACCCAAAGTAGCTAAAGTATTTTGCACATGGTAGGCTTTCAATGCTCATGGATGGATTAACAGAATATGTGCCAAAATGTAGACTCCATGGGTGGTGCAAATGGTTAAAATGCCCAACAGCTAACAACGCTTGGAGGTTCAAGCCCAAATAGGCACCTTGGAAGAAAGGCCTAAAAATCTACTTCTGAAAAATCAGCCACTGAAAACCGTATGGAGCACAGTTCTACTCTGACATTTATCGGGTTACCATGAGTCAGAATAGACTCAACAGCCATGGTCTTTTGCTTCTCTCTGTGTGTGTGTGTGTCTGTGTGTGTGTGTCTGTGTCAAAATGCAGGCTATTCAGCCACCTCTACTTCATCTTCAGCCCAACTGTGGATATGAAGAAGGAATGCCTATGTGATATAGAGGAAAGAACATTCAACTGGGACCATGGGGAATCTGGTTGGGGTTCAGGCTTGGCGAGTTGCTTCTCACGTGTAGACCTTGGTTTCCTCACCTGAAAAACGAGGAGTTTAGACTAGATGATTCTAGAAGCCAGCACAATAGTGATGCCTGAGTGCCAGCTCCAGCTTTGCTACTAATTTGCTGGAGACCTTGAATAAGCCACTTAATTTTTCTAATATAATTTAAGATGAGACCTAGACTGGATGTTTTCTAAAACCCCTTCTTGATTTGACTTGAAGATTCCAAAGTCCTTGCTTTGAGAAGGGTAATAGCTAATATGATAAATCAATCTGTGTGACAGTGCTAATAGGTTCTAACTCCCAATTAACATTTGCACATTTTAACAGCTGCTTCTGGAGCTACTGCTATCGTTATCTCCAAGATGAGTCCAGTGTAGACATTTCAGAACGCAGCAGAGAAGTGGGGCTGCTTACTTTAGCACAGGCAGCAGATCGCTGTACTGTCCTTTGATCACACCCATAAGCAGCCACCCCTGCCCTGGAGTGGGAGTAAAATAATTCCCATTGACATTAGCCAAACTAAGTTTAAGGGGGAAGAAAAAAAAAATCCTTCAATTACACTTCTATTAAGTATCTCTGTTTCTTGGCTGCTAGAGATTTATGGTCCCAGCTGTTCTCTAGGAGCTGCAATTCTCTGGTCCTGAGGTTAATACCATGCGCTCTTTCACGATTCAGATAATTCACCTTTATAATGGTAAGCTGAAATGGGTAGATCTCATCTTGTTTGAGCTGACATGCTCCTTGCTGCCTACATATTTTATCAGCTGTGAAGACTTTCTACCTGCCTCTGGGGGCTGAGCTGCTGCTATGAGTTGGTGTCCATAAATTGCTGACTGCTTTCATCTTCAAGACTTGTTTGCCAGGCACCTGGTTTTGATAGTAGTATACAAGGAGAGAACTGGTCTGATATTTTGATCCTTATGAGGAAAAATGTAACCATTAAACTTGGCTCCTTTGGACAGTGTCAAAAGACCTGTCCACATTATTGAATGATAAAGACAGAAGGTGGGAGAGAAATCTACTGGCTACCCCTATCCTCACTTTGACAACTATTGGTGCCATTTCCCAATCTCCAACTTCAACAACCATGCCCTATTCTGATTTTTCTCCAATTACAGATGTGCAGATTCAAGATAGCGGTGTAGTCAAATGCACCATGCCGTCCTTCTACAGCAAAGACCTAAAAAACAAAGTGAAACAGATAGAGATGAAAACCCTGGAATCCTGAGCTTCAAATGAAAGGATATAGAATTAGATCAAACACTGATTGGAAAAAGAAAAAGAATGGCAGAAGTGAAGGGGGAGAGATACGGGGCAGAGGTGCCCTTCCAGAGAGCCCAGCACAGTGGGGCCATTTTGAGACAAAGCCAGCAGTGATCCTGGGTGAGGAGCATAGGAAGACAACATCTTGGAACTCCCAATAAGAGACAGAGAAACTGTTGGTGTCCCTGGAGTGAAGCAAGGTGAGCAGGACATGAACTGGAGCTAAGGAGGGAAAATACAGGAAGGAGAATGAGAGCTTCAGGGGTACCTGTATACACAGAGAAGGGAAAGAGCCAGGAGCAAGAGACAGGACAACTCTCCGGTGGTGGTGCCTGACCTATAAGACAGGTGGCAAGCATGGAGTGAAAGACAAAACCACCCCACCCTTTTTTTTCTCTCTCTCCCCATCCCACCTGTATGACCGCCCCACCTCTACCTCACTGGAAAGAGTGCCAGCAAGACCCCTGGCTGCCCTCCCCTGCCTGACCTGCCCCTCTCTGCCCAGGAAAACACCTGTGTGACCTCAGATGCTTGCCCCAGCCCTCCCCCATGTGGAAGAGCATCTGCACACCCCAGCTGCCTGCCTCACCCCCTCCTGTAGGAGAGAGTGCCTTCGTGTCCCCTAGACACTCACTTTGTTCCTTGCCTGTTGCATGCCTACCTAGTGAGTGACTGTGAGCATTCTTGTACCACGAGATGGTGTCCACACAGTACAGCCTCAACTGTCTCACACACACAGTGAACAGCAATAATGGCTTGCTCTGCCAGTAGCTGCACTATCCATCTGGAGGCAGGAAGTGAATGTCCCTGTGCCACAAGATGAGTAATCCTTGAAGCATGCCTGACCTGCCCACACTGATAAATCAAAACAAAACAAATCATAAATAAATAAAACAACACCTTAATGCTACAAAGACAGCAGACAAGAGCCAGTCATACAAAGAAACAAGACAAGATGGTTCAACCAAATAACCAAAACAAAGAGGCAGAAAATCTTCCCGAGAAAGTGATGGCAACAGAACTGCCTGATAAGAAATTCAAAAGGCTTATATATAGGGTCCTTAAAGAGATCAAGGAAAACATAGACAAAACACTCAAATAATTCAAGAAAACAATACAAGAACAAAATAGCAAATTAAATAGATAATTAGAAATCTTACAAAAACAGCATCTAGAAATATATAACAATAACGATAAATATCAGAAATAGATAATTCAATGGAAGGACATACAAATACAGTTGAAACAATGGAAGAAAGAACTAGAGAAGTAGAGGACAAACCCCTTGATACCAATTTGTTTGAGGGACAATCAAAAAAGAATGGAAAAAAAATGAAAAAGCCTAAGAACTCTGTGGGATACTATGAAGAGGAGTAATTTACATGTGATGGGAATCCCAGGACATGAGGAGACAAAAAAAAAAAAAATTTTTTTTTGAAGATTTGCTGGAAGAAAACGTTCATGAAAGACAAGAAGATTTCCATCCAAGAAGCTCAATGACCTCATACAGGATAGACCCCAAAGGAAAGTCAACAAGGCATTTCATAATCAACTTTCCATGTCCAAAGATAAAGAATTCCAAGAACACCTCAGGAAAAACAAAATATTGCCTACAAAGGGACTCAAATAAGACTAAGCTCTGATTTCTCAGCATAGACCATGCAGACAAGAAGGTAATGGGATGATATAAAATTCTGGAAGAAAAGAATTGCCAACCAAGAATCATATACCCAGCAAAATTGTGTCTCAAAAATGATGGCAAAATTAGGACATTCTCAGATAAACAGAAATTAAGGGAATTTGTGAAAACCAGACCATACTTACAAGAATTATTAAAGGGAGTCCTTCAGATAGAGAACCAACAACAGCAGACAACAACCTGAGAGTAAGCCACACAATGGCATCATCAAGATGCCAACCAAGATAGAGAAATCTCAAAAGTAAAATGAAGCTACAGAACTGAAAAGAGAGAACCAGAGATGTCAATCTGTAATTGACGACAACTACAAAGCAAAAAGGGGAAATGAATGGGGTAGTTACAGAACTTCCACATGGAGAGGAAGTCAAGGTGACATCTAAAAATAACAGATTGTTTTAAAAAAGGATGATAAAGGTAAACCTCACAATAAACACAAAGAAAATTAACAAACCTACCTATCAAAATAAAGAAGAAAATCAAAAACACTCAGTAAACACAAAACTGACAAAAACAAAGGAAATGAAAAGACAATCCAAGAACAAGAACTCAGCACAGAAAATTAAGTGGAACAAAGAAACTGTGAACATCACGAAGAAGAAAAAATAAAGCATAACAAAATGACAGCAGTAAATTCATATCTATCAATAATCACACTGAATGTAAACAGGTTAAATGTACCAGTCAAAAGGCAGAGAGTGGCAGAATGGATAAAAAAAGTGACCTAACAATATGTTGCCTACAAGAGACACATCTTAGACACAAAGATAAAGAGGTTAAAAATCTAAGAATGAAAAAAAGAAATCAAGCAAACAGTAACCAAAAAAGAGCAGGAGTGGCAATACTAATCTCTGATAGAATGGACTTTAAATCAAACTCCATTATAAGAGACACCACAAAACAAAAACCAAAGCCGTTGCTGTCGATTCCGACTCATAGCAACCCTATAGGACAGAGCTGAACTGCTCCATAGGATTTCCAAGGAGAGACTGCTAAATTTGAATTGCCAACTTTTTGGTTAGCAGCTGTAGCTCTTAACCACTGCACCACAAGGGCTCCATAACAGACAAAGAAGGACATTACATAACGATTAAGGGATCAATACATCAAGAGGGCATAACCATAATAAATGTCTACACAGTCAGTTACTGAGCTCCAAAATACTTAAAACAAATGCTAACAGAAATGAAAAGAGAAATAGACAGTTCTACAATAATAGTAGGAGACCAACACACCACTTTTGACAATGGATAGAACAACTAGAAGGAAACTCAACAAAGATACAGAAGATCTAAATAAAACGATCAACCAATTTGACCTCATAGACGTATAGACAGCACTCCACCTAACAGCAGCACAGTACATATTCTTCTCCAGGGCACATGGGGCATTCTCTAGAATAGATCATAACGTAGGCCACAAAGCAAGCTTCAAAAAATTAAAAAAAAATCAAAATAATATAAAACATCTTCTCTGATCACAATGCTATAAAATGAGAAATCAATAATAGGAAAAACAAGTGAAAAAAATCAAATACTTGGAAACTGAACAATGCCATGCTAAAAACCACTGGATAATAGAAGAAATTAAAAATGAAATTGAAAAATTCCTAGAATCAAATGAGAATGAAAATACAATATACCCAAACATTTGGAACACGGTAAAAGCAGTGCTCAGAAGACAATTATAGCAACAAATCACACATCAACAAAGAAGGGCCAAAATCAATACCTTAACCCTACAACTTGAACAAATAGGAAAAAAAAACAAACAAACAAATAAATAAATAAATAGCAAAGGAAGCCCACAACTGCCAGAAGAAAGGAAACCATAAAGATTAGAGCAGAAATAAAGGAAATGGGAAAATAAATTGAAATAATTATTAAGGACTAAAGCTGGTTCTTTGAGAAGATCAATAAATTGACAAACCACTGGCCAAACTGACAAAAGAAAAAAAGGAGAAAATGCAAATAGCCCAAATAAGACCTGAGATGGGGAACATGACAACAGAACAAACTGAAATAAAAAAGGATCACAACAGATTACTATGAAAAATTACATGCCAATAAATTTGAAAATCTAGAGGAACTGGACAAATTCCTAGAAACACACTACCTATCTAAACTAACACAAACTGGTGTAGAAACTCTGAACAGACCTGTAACAAAACAAGAAAATGAAGAGGTTAAAAAACAAAAAAACAAAACAAAAAAAACCTACCACTACCAACAAAAAGCCTTGGGCCAGATGGTATCACTAGGGAATTCTTCCCAATGTTCAGAGAAGATTTGACACCAATAGCACTCAAACTATTCCAGAACAAAGAAAAGAAAGGAATAATCCTGAATCCATTCTATGAAGCTAGCATAACCCTGATACCAAAGTCAGGCAAAGACACCACTGAAAAAGAAAATTATAAACTGATATCCTTGTGAACACTGATGCAAAAATTCTAAACAAAATTCTGGCCAATAGAATCCAACAGCATATAAAAACAAACAAACATCATGACCAAGTGGGATTCATACCAGATATGCAAGGATGGTTCAACAACAGCCAGCATTATTCTCAGTAGAGAAAGTCTGAAAGTGTTCACCCTGAGAACAGGAACCAGACAAGGATGCCCTTTATCAACACTCTTATTCAACACTGTGCTAGAAGTCCTAGCTACAGCAATAAGCCAAGAAAAGGAAATAAAGGGTATCCAAATTGATAAGGAAGAAGTAAAACTATCCCTATTTGCAGATGATATGATTTATACGTAGAAAATCTCAGAGAATACACAAGAAAGCTACTGGAACTAATAAAAGGATTCAGCAAAGTGGCAGAATACGAGATCAACATACAAAAATCAGTCAGATTCCTCTGTAGTAACTAAGAGAACATAAAAAAGGAAATCAGGAAAACAATGCCATTTACAATGTTGTTGTTAGGTGCCATTGAGTCGGTTCTGGCTCATAGCAACCCTATGTTCAACAGAACAAAACACTGCCTAGTCCTGCAACATCCTCACAATCTTTTGTTATGTTTGAGCCCATTGTTGTATCCACTATGTCAATCCGTCTTATTGAAGGAATTCCTCTTTTTCACTGACCTTTTTTTTTTCTACTTTACCAAGCATAATGTCCTTCTCCAGCAGCTGGTCTCTCCTGATAACATGTCCAAAGTATGTGAGTTGAAATCATGTCATCCTTGCATCCAAGGAGCACTCTGGCTGTATTTCTTCCAAGACAGACCTGTTCATTCTTCTGGCAGTCCATGGTATATTCAACATTCTTCGCAAACATCATAATTCAAAGGCACCAATTCTTATTTGGTCTTCCTTATTGATTGTCCAGCTTTCGCATGCATATGAGGAGATTGAAAATACCATGACTTGGGTTAGGTGCACCTTAGTCCTCAAGGTGACATCTTCTCTTTTTATCAATTTAAAGAGGTTTTTTTTGTAGCAGATTTGCCCAATGCAATGTGTTGTTTTATTTCCTGACTGTTGTTTCCATGGGCATTGATTGTGGATCAGAGTAAAATAAAATCCTTGACAACTTCAATCTTTTCTCCATTTATCATGATGTTGCTCATTGGTCCAGTTGTGAGGATTTTTGTTTTCTTTATGTTGAGGTGCACTCCATACCGAAGGCTGTGGTCTTGGATCTTCATTAGTAAGTGCTTCAAGTCCTCTTCACTTTTAGCAAGCAAGGTTGTGTTATCTGCATAACACAGGTTGTTAATGAGTCTTCCTCCAATCCTGATGCCCCGTTCTTCTTCATATAATCCAGCTTCTCAGGTTATTTGCTCAGCATACAGATTGAATAAGGTGAAAGGATGGAACCCTGATGCACACCTTTCTTGATTTTAAATCATGTTTAGTATCCTTTTGCTTTGTTCAAATGACTGCCTCTTGGTCTATGTACAGGCTGCACATGAGTATAACTAAGTGTTCTGGAATTCCCATTTTTTGCAATGTTATTCATAATTTGTCATAATCCACACAGTCAAATGCACTTGGATAGTTAATAAAACACAGGTAACCATCTTTCTGGCATTCTCTGCTTTCAGCCAGGATCCATCTGACATCAGCAATGATATCCCTCATTCCACATCCTCTTTTGAATCCAGCTTGAATTTCTGGCAGTTCCCTGTTGATGTACTGTTGCAGCTGCTTTTGAATGATCTTTCAGCAAAATTTTACTTGCACGTGATATTGATAATATTGTTTGATAATTTCCACATTCTGTTGGATCTCCTTTTTTTGAAATAGGCAAAATACTGATCTCTTCTAGTTGCTTGGCCAGGTAGCTGTCTTCCAAATTTCTTGGCATAGATAAGTGAGCATCTCCAGTGCTGCATCTGTTTGTTGAATCATCTCAATTGTTATTTCTCAATTCCTGGAGCCTTGTTTTTCTCCAATGTCTTCAGTGCAGCTTGTACTTCTTCCTTCAGTCACATGGGTTCTTGATCATATGCTACTTCCTGAAATGGCTGAATATTGACCAATTGTTTTTGGTACAGTGACTCTGTGCATTCCTTCCATCTGCTTTTGATACTTTCTGGGTCATTTAATATTTTGCCAGCAGAACACTTCAATATTAAAACTCAAGGCTTGAATTTTTTCTTCAATTTCTTTCAGCTTGAGAAATGCTGAGCATGTTCTTCACTTTTGGTTTTCTAACTTCAGTCTTTGCACATATCATTAGAATATTTCACTTTGTCTTCTTGAGCTGTCCTTTGAAATCTTCTGCTCATCTCTTTTACTTCATCATTTCTTCCATTTGCTTTAGCTACTCTGTTCAAGAGCAAGTTTCAGAGTCTCTTCTGACATTTGTTTTGGTATTTTTTTTCTTTCCTGTCTTGTCAATGCCTTTTTGCTTTCTTCATGTATGATGTCCTTGATGTCTTCCCACAACTCTTCCGGTTTTCAGTCATTAGCATTTGATGCATCAAATCTATTCTTGAGATGGTCTCCAAATTCAGGTGAGATATACTCAAGGTTGTATTTTGGCTCTCGTGGACTTGTTTTAATTTTCTTTGGCTTCATCTTGAACTTACATATGAACAATTGATGGTCTGTTCTGCAGTCAGGCCCCTGGCCTTGTTCTGACTGGTGATATCGAGCTTTTCTATTGTCTCTTTCCACAGATGTAGTCAATTTGATTCCTGTATTTTCCATCTGCTGAGGTCCACATGTATAGTCACTGTTTATGTTGTTGAAAAAAGGTATTTGCAATGAAGAGGTCATCAGTCCTGCAAAATTCTATCATGTGATTTCTGGTGCCTTTTCTATCACCAAGGTCATATTTTCCAACTACTGGTCCTCCTTCTTTGTTTCCAACTTTTACATTTCAATCACTGGTATTTATCAATGCATCTTAATTGCATGTTTGAGCAATTTCAGACAGAAGTTCATAAAAATCTTTAATTTCCTCATCTTTGGCATTCAGGTGAGATATACTCAAGGATGTATTTTGGTTTTCGTGGACTCTTTTTAATTTTCTTCAGCTTCAACTTGAACTTGCATATGAGCAATTGATGGTCTGTTCTGCTATCAGCCCCTGGCCTTGTTCTGACTGATGATTGGAGTGTAAATTTGAATAATAGTCATGTTAACTGGTCTTCCTTTTAGGCGTATGGATATTATCCTGTCACTGACAGCATTGTACTTCAGCATATATCTTGAAACATTCTTTTGATGACCAATGCCACACCGTTCCTCTTTAATTTGCCATTCCCAGCATAGTAGATCATATGATTGTCTGATTGAAAATGGCCAATACCAGTCCATTTCAGCTCAATTAAAAAAAAAAAAAAGCCATTGAGTCAATTCTGACTCATTGTGACCCTATAGGACAGAGTTTTCAGCTCAATAATGCCTAGGATATAAATCTTTATGGGTTCCATCTCATTTTTTGATGAATTCCAATTTTCCTAGATTCATACTTCATACATTCCACATTCCAGTTATTAATGGATGGTTGCAGCTGTTTCTTTTCCTTTCAAGTTGTGCCACATCATCAGATGAAGGTCCCAAAAGCTTGACTCCATCCACATCATTATGGCCCACTCTACTTTGAGGGGTCAGCTGTTCCCCAGTCGTATTTTGAGTGCCTTCCAACCTGAGAGTATCATCTTCCAGCAGTGTATCAGACAATGTTCTGCTACTATTCATAAGGTATTCGTGGGCCATTTTTTTCAGTACTAGACTGCCAGGTCCTTCCTCCTACTCTGACTCATTCTGGAAGCTTCACTGAAACCTGTCCACCAAGAGTGACCCTGCAAGTATTTGAAATACTGGTGGCAAAGCTTCCAGTATCACAGCAACACACAACCCACCACAGTAGAACAAACTAACAGACAAATGGTGGGTCATTTACAACAGCTCCTCCAAAAGATAAAACACTTAGGAATAAAACTAACTAGGTATGTAAAAGTCTTAGACAATGAAAACTACAAAACATTACTGCAAGAAAACAAAAGAGACCTTTATAAAAGGAAAAAATATACCATACTCATGGATAGGAAGACAGCATTGTGAAAATGTCAATTCTACCCAAAGCAATCCACAGATAGAGCATAATCCCAACCCAAATTCCAGCAACATTCTTTAATGAGATGGGAAAGGTAATCACAAATTTTGTTTGGAAAGAAAGAGTTCTCGGATAAGTAAAACATTACTGAAAAAGAAGAACAAAGTAGCAGGCCTTAAACTACTCACTCTCAGAACCTACTGTACAGCCATGGTACTGTCTGGTACTGGTAAAATGACAGAGACATAGACCAAATGGAACAGAATTCATAGCCCAGAAATAATTCTATCTACTTATGGACACTTGATATTCAACAAGGGTTCAAAGTCCAGTAAATGAGGAAGAGATAGTCTCCTCAACAAACGGTGCTGGAAAAACTGGATATCCATTTGCAGAAAAATTAAACAGAATCCATACCTCACTCCATTCGCAAAAACTAAGTCAAAGTGGATCAAAGACCTAAATGTAAAACCTAAAACAATAAAGTTAGTTAAAGAAAACACAGGGGCAATGATAGGGGCCCTAATTCATGGCATAAATAGGATATCAAACATAAGTGAAAATGTGCAGACACCAGAAGATAAACTAGATAACCGAGACCTTCTAAAAGTTAAATTTTTATGCTCATCAAAAGACTTTTCCAAGAGACTAAAAAGAGAACCTAGAGACTGGGAAAAAATCTTTGGCAATGACATATCTGGTTAAGGTTTAATCTCTAAAATACACAGAAAACTTCCACAATTCAACAATAAAAAGAGAAGCAACTCAATCACAAAATGGGCAAAGGACATGAACAGACACTTCACCAAAGAAGACGTTTAGGCGGCTAACAGATATAAGAGGAAATGCTCACTACCCTTAGCCATTAGAGAAATGCAAATCAAAACTACAGTGAGATGCCATCTCACTCCAACATTATGGGCAGTAATCAAAAAAACAGAAAATAACAAATGTTGGAGAGGTTGTGGGGAGATTGGAACTCTTATACACTGCCGATAAGAATGTAAAATGGTACAATTGATATGGAAAACAATATGGCACCTCCTTAAAAAGCTAGAAATAGAAATACCATATAATCTAGCAATCCTACTCTTAAGAATATGTCCTAGAAAAATAAGATAAGTAAAACATTACTGAAAAAGATGAATAGACATGGGCACACCCATGTTCATTGCAGCATTATCCACAATAGCAAAAAGATTGAAATAACCTGAGTGCCTATCAACAGATGAATGGATAAACAAAATTATGGTGTATACACATGATAGAGCACTAAGCAATAAAAAAAAAGGGATGAATCCATGAAACATTTCACAACATGGATGAATCTGGAGGGCCTTACGTTGAAAGAAATAAGTCAATCACAAAAGGACAAATATCGTGTGAAACCACTATTATAAAAACTCAGGAAAAGATTTACACACAGAAAGAAACAATCTTTGATGGGTTTCCAAGGAAGAGAGGGAAGGAGAGGGGAAATCACTAACTAGATAGTAGACAAGTGTTAACCCTGGTGAAAGGAGGATAATACATAATATAGGGGAAGTCAGTACAACTTGACCAAGGCAAAGAAAGACACCTGAAGGAACACAAGAAAACAAAAAAGAGGAGGTATCCACAGTAAAAACTATAGTGTATACAACCCTACGACAACAGCAAAAATGAATAATAACTTAGAAGCAGGTACAGAGGCAGATATATGTATGTTGAATAGAGGAAGGAGGTAATGTAGGAGTGTACCCATGTACATATATAGATTAGGCTGTGGCTATTTTTACATACATATTTGTATGTAGAGCATGTATATTCATATATGTAATAGAGCACAAAGGGGGCAGAGTCACAGACGCTTCCTGGACACATACAAACACCTTGAGGAACCAAGTTACTAGGGCTGAGGGCTGGGGACTATGCTCTCCGGGAATATCTAGGTCAATTGACATAAAATTGTTCCTGAAGAAAATGTTCTACATCCTATTTTGGTGGGTAGTGTCTGAGGTCTTAAAAACTTGTAAGTGGCCATCTAAGATACATCTATTGGTCCCATCCTGTCTGGAGCAAAGGAGAATGAAGAAAACCAAAGACACAAGGAGAATATTAGTCCAAAGGGATAATGGACCACATGAAACACAGCCTCCACCAGCCTGAGCCCAGAACTAGACGATGCCTGGCTACCACCGACAACCTCTCTGACAGGGACCACAATAGAGGGTCCTGGACAGAGCAAAAGAAAACCGTAGATCAAAATTCAAAATCACAAAAAAGACCAGACGTACTGGTCTGACAGAAACTGGAGGAATCTGCAAGACCATGGCCCCAGACACCCTTCTAACTCAGAACTGAAGCCACTGCCGTATGTTCACCTTTCAGTCAAAGATTGGCACAGTGGTTAAAATCCTCAGTTGCTAACCAAAAGGTTGGTGGTTCAAACCCACCTGCCACTCCATTGGAGAAAGTCGTAGCAGTCTGCTTCCGTTAGGATTGGCAACTTGGAAATCCTGTGGGGTAGCTCTATTCTGTCCTTACAGGGTCAAAATGGGTTGGAATCGACTCAATGGCAATAGGTTTCATTTTTTGGTTTTATAACCAAATAACACATGCGAGGAACATGTTTCTTATACCATCAAGTATATGAGACCAAATGGGCAACACCTGCCCAAAAACAAATATGAAAAGGCAGGAAGGGACAGGAAAACTGGACCAATAGAAACAGGGAACCCAGGGTGGAAAGGGGAAAAGTGCTGATCCATTGCGGGGATTTCAACCAATGTTACAGAACAATTTGTGCATAAGTTTTTGAATGAGAGACTAATTTACTTTGCAAACTTTCACCTAAAGGGCACACACACACACACACACACACACACACACACAAAGGTGTGGTGCAAATGGGCAAATGCCTGGCTACTGGCTGAAAGGTTGGCATTTTGAACCCACCCAGAGTTACCTCAGAGGACAGGCCTGGCGATCTGTTTCCAAAAGGTCACAACCTTGAAAACCCTATTGAGCAGCTCTACTCTGCACACATGGAGTCTCCATGGATTGGAACTGACTTGACAGCAACTAGTAACAATGGCATTTCTATTTGGGGAGAAAGATGTGGTGTGTCAGCTCAGGCAGTGACTGGCAAATGTGCCCTGTATGCATATTAGACAGATGACAGAATATACATTCCCAGCAATGAGCAACGTTGATCCTGGGATTTTTGAACTCTGAAGAGTCTGACGATTGGTTGTGTTTTGAGCCAGACCCTGCCTAGAGAAACAGATGCTATGCAAATACCCAATTACCAAATGGGCTCCTTCAGAAATTCTAGCTCTGAGGCAGCCTCCTTTTAGCTGTCATTGCTGTGCTCTCTAAGTACAGACTTAATGTTATTGCTCATTTTGGGTGACACTGAATTGGGCTTGTCTAGATTCTGATTTAATATCTTATAAAATATCGGGACATAGGTTTCTCTTTCCCGAGCTAGCCTCAGTGCCTTTCAGGCAATAATACTTGGAACTTATCTTCTTCCAGTTGAATTTCATTTCCTTGGGCCTTTTCTGATGTGCTAGACCTCTAGACCTTATTAACCCTCCTCTGTCTCAGTCCCTGTGGGGTGGGGACTGTAGGATCTATTTTACAGACTGAACTCAGGGGGACAGAGGGCTTCAGTGAAGTGTTCAGCCTTACGTAGTTCAATGGCAGAAGTAAGTCCACACTTAACGGGAGAGCTGGGAAAATAACATTTACTGAGTGCCTCATCTGCCAGGGACTGTGCTAGGCACTTTTCTTACATCATTTTAAAGTACTGTCTTCAGAACATCATTGAGAAGTGGATGGTACCGTCTTCTCTCTACAGATGAGGAAACTGAGGCTCAAAGTGTTTACACTCTTGCTCAAAGACCAAAGAACTATCTTAGGCAGAACTAGAATATGACCCAGGACTGGATAATGCTGAAGATTCAAGCATTTTTCATTATTTCTTCACTGCTTCAGACTCTCAATCTAGGGCCAATAGACTAAATCAAATAATATCTATATCTATATCTATATAACTATTAAGTGTTATATTTTGGTTATTATTAGATGTAAAGTTTGCAAACTTTTCATATCTGTAGAGGCTTCTCCACTATTCTAATGAGATAGACCTCTATTTTCTCAGTGTGAGGCCCGTTTTGCAAAGTGACTGTGACCTTCAGAAAGGCCTGAAGATCTCAGCCTGGCACAGGAGAATCTGGCCGTCGAAAAACAGCCATTAAGAGAAGACATGTTTTGCAGAACCTACTGACCACATAGTTGAAACCACTGCTACACATCTTAGTGTCACTTCCATCATGGAAGGAAGATAGGGTCATGGAGTATTCTGGAAGTGGTTCACCTGCTGAAAGGAATGTCAAGTGCTGTAAAGGGAAAGGTGTTTGGCAGGGTGGTAAGAATGGAGGGCAGTTTCATGCATGTGCACAGCAGCTGAGGGACCTTGGCAGGTCCTTTTCCCCTCTATGCCTGATTTTCTCCATTTGAAAAATGAACAAAATCGAGCACACAGCCTCTACGGTGCCCCCCATCTTTGAAGGTCGGTGACTCTACAGGGTTCTTCTATCAGTCAGTTTCCCTTGGCTGTCTCCACCCGGGAGCTGCTACCCCTAAACAAGGGCTCAATGCCATTTCTGGAGGCAGACTTTTCATGGAAAGAGGCTGAACATGAATCACACTCAATGGGGGACTCAATTTACCTCAAGATTCTGAGACAATTAAGAAGAAAAGCTCACACAAGTTTTACAGATGGCTGTTCCAAGATGGGAGTCCCTGAGTGGTGAAAGCAGTTAAGTACTCATCTGCTAACCAAAAGGTTAGAGGTTCGAGTCCACCCAGAGGTGCCTTGAAAAAAGGCCTGGTGATCTAATTCTGAAACATAAGCCACTGAAAACCCTATAAAGCATAATTCTACTGTGATGTATGTGAGGTCACCATGAGTCAAAATCAACTCAATGGGAACTGGTTTTTGCTTGTAAGGTGAGTGAGCATGGGGTGTACGTGTATGTGTGTGTGCTTGTGTATTTTATCAGTTTGCACCTATATTCTGAAAACTTCCAGGGTATGAGTCACATTAAAAAAAACTGAATGAATTAATAGCTTCAAGACATTATTCTAGTATAAAATGCAGCCATGCAGAAGAATGTTATGGTAACTGATGAGAAAAGCTCTGTAGTGACTCTGCCCAAAGAGATGCCCAGTTTCTCTTACCAAATCCCTTGGCTGTCGAGGAGTTGGCAATGATTGCCCACCTTGATATTCTGTATCTGAGACAGAAATCTAGCCTCCAGAAATGTGTGAGACTACCAAAATTGTCATGCCCAAGGCCTGTGCTTGGGAAGCCAGTATTGGCTGCTTAGTCAGAACTGGGCATCTCCCCACCCTGAGCTCTGAGCCAAAGCTGGATGTTCAATGATATTGCAAGCAAGTTTCAGGCACCCTTCATAATAGTAATAAGTAATAGAGAGAGTTGGTGTACTTTGGGCACTCAGGTTTCCTCTTTGACAGGCTTAGAAATGCCAATAAGCCTCCTTTGTATCTAAACTAACCCCAGGCTCCTGAAGAATTCCTTGGACCATAACGCTTTGTGCTTCCTAAACCCTGACCCTCTTACTTTGGGAGTATTCCACTAGACTAAGTCACCTTGAGTCAATTTCCAGTTGTGGTCCAGCAGCCTCCTTTAGTTTTCAAGATACCTCCTCCAAGGTTGGTCAGTTTCCAGCTGACCACACAGCATAGCAGGGACCTACAAGAGCAGCCACCCTGTGGCAGGTCCACATGAACCCACTGGATGATGTCTCTCAGTCTCTATCCACCAGGGCATTTGGAAGCATACATGCAGAGTGAAAAGATGAGTCATAAAAAGAGAGAATGTCATGTTTATCAATCCCTTCTTCATTTTTTCTCTTATTACAAGTGTTTCAGCAGGCAAGCTGGGGGTCTCAGTTATGTTCTTGTCTCTGGCAGCACTGGACTTTGGGCTTATATAAGATCCCCAAGCTCCGTGGTGAGGACCACTGAGGAGGCCTGTGGGTAGTATATTAATACTAATTGATAATATTTACTTAGGCCTTATTCAAATATGGTACACTATGCCAGGAACTGTGTACCATATCTTATTTAATTCCTAGGAAGTAGACACTATTCTTATCCCCATTTAACGGATACAGACATTGAAGCTTAGAGAAGTTAGAAGTTACTCAGAAAGGAAGTGATTAACCTGCTTTCTCCCTGTGACTCCTGAGGCCTTGATTTCAGAATTTCAAAAATAGGGAATTGAAAATTCAGCAGAAATGGCCATTAAGAGATACAGTAGCTGATAGGTGTCAAAATGGCAGTGAGGCAGGAAAGAAGTCAGGTCCAGAGAGGTACAGACAGGGCCAAGTGGAGGCAGGAGAGGCAGGAGAGGAGCTGAACTGACTTTCATGGGCCTTAATACCACCTTTGGAAACCCTGGTGGTATAGTGGTTAAGTGCTATGGCTGCTAACCAAAAGGTCAACAGTTCCAATCCACCAGGCACTCCTTGGAAACTCTATGGGGCAGTTCTACTCTGTCCTATAGGGTTGCTATGAGTTGGAATTGAGTTGACAGCAATGGGATTTTTTTATTTAATACCACCTTTATAAGTTGGAGCCAGAATACCCTGAAGGAGGGCTTGAGTCAGAGCAAACACTTCTGTCTTAGTTATCTAAAGCTGCTATAACAGAAATACCACAAGTGGATGGCTTTAACACCTGAATTTAGAGACCATATCAAGGATAGATTTGATGTGTTGAACACTAATAACCGAAGACCAGATGAGTTGTGGAATGATACCAAGGACATCGTACATGAAGAAAGCAAGAGGTCGTTTAAAAAATGGGAAAGAAAGAAAAGACCTAAATGGATGTCAGAAGAGACTCTGAAACTTGCTCTTAAATGTCCAGTAGCTAAAGCAAAAGGAAAAAATGATGAAGTAAAAGAGAAGAATGGAAGATTTCAAAGGGTGGCTCAAGAAAACAAAGTAAAGTACGATGATGACATGTGCAAAAACCTGAAGATATAAAACCAAAAGGAAAGAACATGTTCAACATTTCTCAAGCTGAAAGCACTGAAGAAAAAAATTGAGCCTCGGTTGCAATACTGAAGGATTCTATGGAGAAAATATTAAACCATGCAGGAAGCATTAAAAGAAGATGGAAGGAACACACAGAGTCACTCACTATACCAAAAAGAATTGGTTGACGTTCAACCGTTTCAGGAGGTACCATATGATCAGGAACCGATGGTACTGAAGGAAGGGAATTGGCAAAACAAGGCTCCAGGAATTGATGGAATATCAACTGAGATATTTCAACAAGCAGATGCAGCACTGGAAGTGCTCACTTGTCTATGCCAAGAAATTTGGAAGACAGCTACCTGGCCAACTGACTGGAAGAGATTCATATTTATGCCTATTCCCAAGAAAGGTGATCCAACCGAATGCGTAAGTCATAGAACAATGTCATTAATACCACTTGCAAGCAAAGTTTTGCTAAAGATCATTCAAAAGTGGCTGTAGCAGTACATCAACAGGGAACTGCCAGAAATCCAAGCCAGATTTAGAAGAGGAAGTGGAACCAGGGATATCATTGCTGATGTCAGATAGATTCTGGTTGAAAGCAGAAAATACCAGAAAGACGTTTACCTGTGTTTTATTGACTATGCTAAAGCATTCGACTGTGTGTATCATAACAAATTATGGATAACATTGTGAAGAGTGGGAATTCTGGAACAAATAATTGTGCTCATGAGGAACCTGTACATGGATCAAGAGGCAGTTGTTGAATAGAACAAGGGGATACTGCGTGGTCTAAAGTCAGCAAAGGTGTGCATCAGGATTGTATCTTTACACCATACCTATTCAATCTGTATGCTGAGCAAATAATTGGAGAAACTGGAGTACATGAAGAAGAACAGGGAATCAAGACTAGAGAAAGACATTAACAACCTGCATTATGCAGATGACAGCCTTGCTTGCTGAGAGTCACGATGACTTGAAGCATTTATTGATGAAGATCAAAGACCATAGCCTTCAGTACAGATTCACCTCAACATAAAGAAAACAAAACTCCTCACAACTGGATCAATAAGCAACATTATGATAAGTGGAGAAAAGAATGAGGTCATCAAGGATTTCATTTTACTCGGATCAACAATCAACACACATGCAAGCAGCAGTCAAGAAATCAAAAGACTCATCGCATTGGGAAAAGTCTGCTGCAAAAGATGTCTTTAAAGTGTTGAAAAGCAAGGATGTCACCTTGAGGACTAAGGTGCCCCTGATCCAAGCCTGTGTTTCCAGTTGCCTCATATGCATGTGAAAGCTGGACAATGAACAAGGAAGACTGAAGAAGAACTAATGCCTTTGAATTGTGGTGTTGGCAAAGAATACTGATTATACCATAGACTGACAAAAGAACAAACAGAACTGTCTTGGGAGAAGTACCCCCAGAATGCTCCTTAGAAGCCAGGATGGCGAGACTATGTCTCACATACTTTGAACATGTTATCAGAAGGAATCAGTCCCTGGAGAAGGACATCATGCTTGGGAAAGCAGAGGATCAGCGAAAAAGAGGTAGACCATCAATGAGATGGATTGACACAATGGCTGCAACAATGGGCTCAAGCATAGTAACATTTGTGAGGATGGCGCAGGACCCAGTAGTGTTTCGTTCTGTTGTGCATAGTGTCACTATGAGACAGAACCAACACCTAACAACATATCTATATATCTTATTCATTAAGTGACCTTAACATGTTCATGATTGTTTCTCAAGGATAAAGCACAAGATCTGATTTTTGTTTGTTTGTTTGTTTTAATATTATTGTGTTTTAGGTGAAAGTTTACAGTGCAAATTAGTTTTTCATTCAAAAATTTATACACAAATTGCTTTGCGACATTGGTTGAAATCCCCACGATGTGTCAGCACTCTCCCCCTTTCCCTTTCTACCATGGGTTCTCTGTGTCTAGTAGTCCAGTTTTCCTGTCCCTTCCTGCCTTCTCATCTTTGTTTTTGGGCAGGTATTGCCCATTTCATTGCCTACACTTGATTGAACTAAGAAGCAGGTTCCTCACATGTGTTATTGTTTGTTTCATAGGCATGTCTAATCTTTGGCTGAAAGGTAGACTTTGAGAGTGGTTTCTGTTCTGAGTTAGCAGTGTGTCTGGGGGCCATGGTCTCGTGGGTTCCTCATGTCTCTGTCAGACCAGTCAGTCTGGTCTTCTTTTTTTTTTTTTTGCAAATTTGAATTCTGTTTTATATTTTTCTCATGCTTTGTCTGGCATCGTCTATTGTGATCTCTGTCAGAACAGTCAGTGGTGGTATCCAAGGACCATCTAGTTCATCTGGGCTCAGGCTAGTAGAGGCTGTGGTTCATGTGGTCCATTAGTCCTTTGGACTAATATTTTCCTGTTTCTTTGATTTTCTTCATTCTCCTTTGCTCTGAATGTGATGGAACTAATAGGTGTATCTTAGGTGGCCACGTGCAACCTTTTAAGAGCCCAGGCACTACTCATCAAAGTAGGATGTAGAACATTTACTTTATGAACAATGTTATGCCAATTGACCTAGATGTCCTCTGAGATGATGTTCCCCAGCCCTCAGCCCCAGTAACTTGATCTCTCAAAGTATTTGGATGTGTCTAGGAATCTTGTATGACTTTGCCTTGGTCAGGTTGTTCTGTTGTCTTTCCCTTCACCAAAGTTAATGCTTCTCTACTATGTACTTAGTCATTTCCTCTCCCCACCCTTCCCCTCCCTAGTAACCATCAAAGATTTTTTTGTTTGTTTTAGTCGGTAAACCTTTTCTTGGGTTTTCATAATAGTGGCCTCGTACAGTATTTGTACTTTTGTGATTGACTTATTTCACTGTCATAATGCCCTCCAGATTCATCCATGTTGTGAAATGTTTCGTGGATTCATCATTATTCTCTATCATTGAGTAGTATTCCATTGTGTGTGTGTACCATAATTTGTTTAACCACTCATCTGTTGATGTGCATGTAGGTTGTTTTTCTATTTATGTAGGTCTTTTTTGATTTCTTTTTTGGTTTCATACTTTTCTTTGTACAGGTCATTTATCTAATCCCTGGTTAGATTTTTTTCCTGAAGCCGTACTGGAGCAGCTTGTCTGCATACAGTGTGGTTAGGTGGGGTAGTAGGATGGTGTGGGTAGTTGGGTCTGCACCATAGCAGCCTGCCTATGCTCAGAGTGACCGGATGGGTGAAAAAGGCAGGTGGGGGGTGGGGAGAAAGGAGGGGCCGTACTGTGATCCCCAGTGGTCTGGGCTGCAGGGATGGGGTGTTTGTGCTGCTGTTCATGTTGTTTTATTCTGGGTGTGTCTTCTAATTTTCTCTGTTTCCTGATGGCAATTCCATGAATTTCCTTCCTGTGTTCCTTACCCAGAATCTCTGCTGTCTTTGTCTCAAGATGGCTATGTTATGCTGGGCCAGTTGGCTAGGCAGGATAGTTCCATCCCTTCTTATTCTCTCTTTTCAGTTTCTTCTTTCATTTGGTGTTCAATCTAGTTCTTTATCTCTTCATTTGATGCTCAGCATTCTACGCTGACATCTGTATCTGTTTTAGTTGGTTTTTCAAGTCTTTGCTGCAGAGGGATGGAGTGGTGCATCTGATTAAGCTGCCAATTTGGCTCCTCCCTCAAGATCTGAAATTTGACTCCAAATCCGTCACTTGTCAGCTGAGTGATGTGGGGAGCTCTCAGTAATGAGACTAACTTCACAGAGCTGATGGGAGGACTCGATGAGACAATGCAGTGCTTTGAAAGGAGAAATTGTCAATACGCCTGAGCTGAATTGGAATTTGAATAGCTATATCCTTTTTGAACACAGGTTCCTGTTTATCATGAGAAATAATATCTATGTGGGGTATTCCAAATATCAGCGTGAAGGAGATGCTGACGTATAATCATTTACTTAGTGTCTTGTTGTACAACAGTATGGTTTCCGTGTGTGATTTTAGGTGACAATCACAGAGTCATATGCTGTTAGAGCTTGAAGTGACATTTTAGATCAGTCATTTCTACACTGGACAGGTGAGAAAACCAGACCCACACAAGAGAAAAGACTTGCTCAGGGTTGTGCCACTGGTCGGAGAGTCTTTGGCACACAGTGTGGATGGCATTTCTCCTTGCTATGGAGGCCTTTCCGAATGCCATCCTCTCCAGGTTTGGGCCAGGCTGAAAGTCAGGCTCACTGAACCACTAGCCCTGGTTTTCCCAGCTCGACTTATACTAGCATAATTACGCTGAGGCTGGATTGCTTCATTGATGCAATATACAAATGTCAGTGTATTCCTGACAAGCATGATTTGTGTATTCAATAAAGAACTATATGAAAACCAGAATTGTCATGCAAATGTTGCAAGTCTTTTACAGATGGCCTTCAAGGCATTCATATTTGAAACCACAGCTCATTAAAAAGAGTTCCAGAAATCTCAAAACACTGATAGTTCTTAGAGATTGCTCCCAAATCAAAGGAAATCTCTCAACAGCCACCAATCTGGAGACACTAAGGCAGGGATTCCTTTTCTCAAGAGATTAGTCAGAACTTCCCAAAGTTATAACCAGAGTCATGAGGACCTTGAAGATCATCTGAAATGAAGACCCAGAGATGTGTCAAGGCTGGCCAAAGGATGCATAAAGAGTGGGTTTCAGAAGTGGTACTAAAATCAAGTTCCTAATCCTGTGCTTTTTATTATTATTGTCAGTAGTATTATTACTCAAAGCTCTGGGTAATAAACAAAAACAATACCTTAAACAATTAGGAAAATTCTCAAAAATCCTTACTGTTTTTCTAGAATAAGCTGGCAGAAACATCCATGGGTAGGTTTCAAAGACCTTCCAATGATTCAATGGCAGAACTAATCTTCAGTAAGGTTTTCTGGTTTCGCTCATGCGATACGTACTCTTCTGCCAACAAACTGCTTTTTGATGGTTTTTGAAAGCTTCCTGCTGGTGAGCTACAGGCCTGTTCACAGGCCAGAAACTTCAGTGAGAATGAGGTAAGGGAAAGCATTGGAAGAGGAAGGAAGTGGAAAGATCACTAGAGAATCTTTGGAAATCCTTCCAACTTCAGACCAATTAGCTATGTGCTTTGGTAATTCATTTAACAGCTTGAATCTTGGTTTCCTTATGAATAAAACAGGGATATTATAACGATAATGCTGCTAATAACAGTAATGCTAATACTACTACTATTAATTGTAATTTCTGCTGTGATAATCAATAAGGTAATGAATATGGAAGTGCTTTCTTAACTATGAGATGCAATATAGTTGGATGTTCTTATCCCTTTGGCCTTGTAATGCTGAACTTTCTCCCCTGTGCCTCAGATTTGCCATGAGGAACCTGGGATGAACTCGACTTGTTTGAACATGGAGGTCCCAAAGAGATGTTGACTAGGATAAGTATCTTCTTCCACTTGCCCTGTTTTATATCAAAACTTCAGGGCAGCACCAGGGTATTTGGGAAGGCAGTGCAGAATGTCAGGGTGCCCAAGTTGAAATCTTAGCTCTGCTAACTTACTAGCTGTGTTCCTTAAGGTAAATTACTTAATCTTCTTGTGCCTCAATTTTTTCATCTGTAAAATGAGGATTAAAGTAGAGACTGCCTCAGGGAATTGTCATGAGGAGGATTAAATGTAATAGTGTATGTCAAGCACCTGGCACAGTGATTCTCACATAGTTGGGGCTTATTACATGATGGTGGTCATCACTGTTATTCCTTACGTGGCTCTAGCAGTCAGCAATGGCAGAGGGGAGATAAATAAGTAAGATAAACCGGCATTGAAGGCAGAAAGTTTTGAGTTTGTCAAGCCTTGTTGCAACTGAGGAATGAAAGTAAAAAGCATGAATGAGAAATGTGTGCTCCTTACTCAGTCTTCGCTTTTTGACATGTGAACAAAGTTTCCCTACGAAGTGAAGTTACACTAAGCCTTGAGTGAGAAGATATGGGTTCTAGCCCTGGCTCTGTGATGTGACTTCAAGCAAGTCATTTAACCTCTCTAGGCCTCAGTTTCTTCATCTGAAAAGGAAGTGGTGGAATAAAATGATTCTTATGTCTCTCCCATCTCTACCATTCTCAGACTAATTTCCCCTTTTGAGCAGATGGCCAAAAACAAGTTAACTAACTTGGCTATAGCCAGCTGGTCAGCAGGAACCCAAGAGTCCTGACTTCCAGCCAGGGATTGGATGATTAGGAATTTCTACTCCTCCTTTCTGGATTATATCCTAAAGGAGGCCTTAGCCCACAGGTCACCTTTGATATTAATCCAGCTGCCAATAACATCTGGTCACTCACTTCATAAGATTAAGTACCAAAGCTGGCCCTGCCTACCCCTCCCACAGCCACTATTCATTTGTCATGGGACCTGGGGCTGAAATCATTCACTTCCTTCCCACCGACCTGCTTCCTAGAATGCATCTGGGACCCAGTCACCCAGTTCAAGACATCTGTTTAGTTCACTTATAATCAAGCTGCAGTGAAGAAGGGCCAAGTTTCCTCCAATCAATCAATTACATAAACACAGCCTGGGAAGACAGCCTCAGAAGGGATGCATGTGTGCACACACACAATGTTAGGAGAGAGGTACAGAAACCTTCATTCTCATTTCTCTTATCTGTGGCCATAACGATTGAAGAAGCCAGACTCTGCTCATCATCCCAGAAGAGAAAATTAAAAATTATTAAACTTGTTAAAATCACAGACATTCTGAAGTCAACTAGCCCAGTTTCCTCATTTTACAGGTGGGAAAACTGAGGCCTGGAGGTGAGTGAAGTGACTTGATCAATGTGGCATGGCCTAGTGTCTGGAGAAGTAAGAGAGCTAGAACCAGAAGGTAGACTTGACTCCCTGTACAGTTCTCTGCTTGCACTTTTCAAGAACCATTCATGCAGGAAGTGTGTGTGTGTGTGTGTGTGTTGGGGAGGTGCTGTTCAACCTGAAAGGAGTCTCTAGCAGAATGAACAGACTCCAGAGAGCATGGTGAAAACCCTAGCAATTTGTACCATGCTGTGTAGACAGCATGACATCTGTCTACACAGGATCACTCCTCAGGTTTGGAGGTCAGCTCTGAGCAATGTGATGTCAACGACAATGGGGAAGAGGCTCATGGTCATGACCTCAGAACATGGGAAATGGAGTTGCCCACTTACTTTTCTTCCTCTGATGGTGAGGATCTGCTGGGTGTTGGAGGTGAAGGTTGTGGTCCTAAATGACCACAAAAACATAGGCTGATACTAGGCTGCCCTGGCGTGGACCCTGTGCTAGCCCCTGTGCAATGTTGGAAAGGCTGGGGTGAAGCAGGTGAGGTCTCTGCCCTCCAGGGATTTCCAGCCCAATGTCTCTTACAGTAATACAAACACATGAAGCCATGGGGACATAGAATAAGCAAGGACCTGAGAGGACTAAAGGCTTACAAAGGAGGCAACTTCTGGGCTCCATTTTGAAGACTGAAAGGATTTTTTTTTTTTTAATTTCCTTTTTTTTTAGTTGTACTTTAGACGAAAGTTTACAGAACAAACTAGTTTCTCATCAAACAGGTAGTACACACAGTGTTCCCATGACATTGGTTAACAACCCCACATGTCAACCCTTCTCAACCCTGGGTTCCCTATTACCAGCTTTCCTGTTCCCTCCTGCCTAGGCTGAAAGGCTTTTGACAGCTGGTAAAGTTTTAGAAAGGATGTTGGCTTAGAATAGAGGAAGATAGAAAGTTACCCCGAGCAGGCAGGAACTAGCAATGCTTAGTTGAGTGTAGTTATGTGCATTTTGAAGTTGGACTGCATGGGATGAAATTCCAGCTTGGGGAGTATCATGGTTAAAGGTGAAGTATTTTCAGTTTCCAGAGGACAAAACTAGAAACTCATAGGTGTGTAAGAAAAAGACTTCTAGCAAATAAAGCCATGTCACTCAAACCCAGGCTGTTGGCCCCCCACTGGAACAGGACTCATCCCTCTTCAGGAAGCATTCGTGAAGCACATGTGCTCTGGGCACATCATTCAAATGTGTCCTCATAGTCAGTCCTCACAACAATGCTGTCAGTTAGGAATCATGATCATTCCTATTTTGCTTGCAGATAACGGAACCCAAAAGAGTGGGCTACTTACTTAGAGTAAAAAAAAAAAAAAAGAATCAGAGCTGGGAATTAATTCCATGTCTCAGTTCCAAAATTGAGTTTTTTTTTTTTTTTCTTCTGTTTTTTTGTTTCCCACCTTGCCTTCATGGAGTAAGACACTTGCTCAGATGTTACCGAGGGGATCTAAATAGTCAAAGAGGAAATGAACCAAAGACAAATGATTCTCAAACCCAGGCCTATAGTGTGGGGCCTTCAGAGTCTTATTTTCAAGAAGAATCACCCTCTAGGTGATTGTGAGGCAACTAGACTATGCCTGGCCGTGGGTTCATCCACAGCAGGATGGTACTGTCCCCACACTGAAGTAATTCTTAGGACAACACAAATCTGCTGGACTAACAGAGACACAAGGTATTGAAGCGTTAAGGTCAGTAAAGCAATAGATGGGATTGACGAGTGAAGAAATACTTTATGAGCCCAAGTGCCAAGAGAAAAACGAACTGTTGTCCATGCCCCTGCTGTAGATGGGTTAGGTGTGGGCTTTGCCAAGCAGACAACCTGGCTTGAATTTCAGATTTGCCACTTGTCCTGGGAAGCTCCCTGACCTCTCTAGACCTCAATTTCCTCATCTACAAATGAAGCTATTTGATCAGAATGCTGTGGGTCCTGACAGCTCACAATTTCTATGAATTTTCACATACCAAATTATCCTAATCATCTACCAAAATGGGCTGGTTAAAGTCATATTAATCTGACTTAAAATTTTGCATCTGAGGTTGCTCTTGACAAAACATTTCATTTTAAGAGAATTTCCTCTCTTTTTTCTCACCCTTGATCAGTTGTTTTCCTGCATATGTTTTGGACACATGTCTTTTTAGGCTGAAGAGAAATGCTCTGTATACAATATCTCAGATGTCCCAAAGCTGTCAAACCAAACTTCCTCAGCTCACTCATTTCTGCTGAATATGCTTTTTTAAATTGAGAAGGAAAAACAAATAAATAAATAAAAATAAGCCTGCCCAAAGTACTTAAAATCATAGCTTTGAATTCCAAACTAAAACATGTTAAACTCAGGAACTGTTCTCCCCTTAGACACATTTCTTTCCTGAAACAAATTAATATGACTTCAGAAATGAGAGGGCCGGTGGGAACGTTTTATCTTTACTAAAGCAGAGAACCTCAGGGGTGGAAGAACTCCAGGTTGGGAATTGAGAGACCTGAGGCTATTCTTCGCTTGCCCCCTGGACTATTCAGCAAATACTGTAATCTCACGTAGTGTGCATTTATTGAGAACCTGACTACAAAACACTGTGCTAAGTACTGAGGATGCAAAAAAGCAACAAGACATGAATTTCCTGACCACCGAGAGCTTACAATCTAGGAGAGTGATGATGCAGGGCCACAAATAACTAAGACACAAGGAAAAGTGTGACATCAGAGGTGCAAAGTGCTGTAGAAAGACATTACATAACCTTCCTCAGTGAGAAAATGGGGATAAAGTGAGGTCTACGACCTCCCAGACTGTTCTAATTTGAGGGTTAATGTGGTCACCAGCTGCTGGGTGTGAATACTCACTATATGATATCCAAAAAAGAAGCTCTACTAAATCTAAAAGGCATACCATGCCTTCACTAAAATTGAAAAGCTTTATTTCCCAAGGAAGACTGCCTATGAAGTATTTATGGTTAATCAGACCCAGAGAGAGGTCTCCACAAAACTGATAGGAATGTTGGGGGTACTGCACACAAACAATACAATCATGCAAATATTTAAGAAGCATCTTGTAGATGGATGTTTGGCCCCATGCTAGATCTGGAATAACAGTGAACTAGGTTAGAATCTCTATGATGGGCAGGAGCAAGGATCTTGGCAAATCATTGTCATCCATTGGACGAGTTAATGTATGCATGATAGATGGATGGACAGATGGACAGACGGACAGAAATAAATAGGCAGAAATAAAATTGACATTTAATATCTTCTCTGCCTTCCAGTTGGGTAAATTAGACTCATGCTTGATTGCTTTATCAAGTAACCTAGTTTACACTTGGGCCCATAAAGGGAATAAAATGAAAGCTAGTCAAGTTATCTGGTTGAAAAGCAACAGGAGAGAAGCCTCAGATTTTGTGAGATGAACATAATTTAATGGGATTCTTAGGGGAATTTGGCATGTCCAGGAAATAATTCCCTGTACAAGACAGAACCTTCTCAAATTTCAGGAGGGGGATGATCTCATCCTCATGTGGCTCAACCCATCAAAAAAATCCCAAGGAAAAAGAGGTATCAGGGTAGCTCAGAGTACCCAAGAAAAGTTCTGTGGTTTTTAGAGGCAGGGTCATTTGGACCTTGTAAGATGGGAGAGACAGGTTAAAGGGAAGGAAAAAAACAAATAAAATGATGACAAACTGAAATAAGAAAGTAGGAAGAATAGAAGGAGGGTAAGGAGAATATAAAATATAAAAGTTACTTACCAGGCTGATAAAAGGCCTTCTTACAGTCCTGGTCCTACTTTATCTCTCAGCAGCTTTAACACTGTTGATGATTCCCTCTTCTGAAGACTCTTTATTCCCTTTGCTTCTGCAGCTATATCACCTTCTAGTTCTCCTACTTCCCCTTTAATTTTACCTTGGACTCTCTTTAATCCTCCTCTTTCTCTACTTGCGTCTTAAATGCAACCTCCTGCATCTCCTCTGTCTTCATCCTCCCGTTACCAGCTTCAACCACAATCTGTGTGCTAATGACTCTCCATCCCACTTTCCTCCTCAAAGACCTATATTTACAACTCTCTACTGGCTGGCTGTGTTCTCCTGGGTGTCCTGAAGGCATTTCAAATACAGCTTGTTCAGGGTAGATCCCACCATCTTCTCCTCTCCCACTGGATGTCTTGGTCGCCATTTCTTTTTGTCAAATGTTTGTTTCTCCTCTTCTATATTTCGGTTAATGACATCTCCATTCACTCAGTTACCCAAGTTCTTCTCCTAAATAGGCAACCAGGTCACGCTCACCCTATATCCAGAATCTCTCTTTGATACACCTGCTGCCCTTCCTTTTCTAAACTATGCTTTGCATGTAGAATTATATCCAAACCCTGAGTATACACCAGAAGCAACTGTTTCTCCAGCCTCATCCCTTCCACTACTCCCCAGGTCCTCTGTGTCACAGAGCTCTACCTGTTCCTAAACACGCCTTTGCACATGTATTCCCTCCGCCTAGAATGTCCTTCTCACTGGTCTTGGTGCTCCCTGGGACGAAGGTCCAGTTCAGCTGTCCTCATCTACAGGACATCTACCTTCCTGAGTTCTCTACTGAACTGGTCCTAGCTCCTCTGTGCTCTGTGGCACTTTGCATATGTGTCTGTTACTACATTTGTCATAGAGCAGACATGTTTGTTTCTTTCAAACATGAGTTCCTGTAGGGAAAGAAGAATGTCCTATTTGCCTTTATCATAGGCACGTCTAGAGAAGAGCCAGGAATACATCTGGTGTTCATCTTCCCATTCTCTGCGGGTTTGTAGTTTCACTACAGGCGAAATGATGCAGGTAGGTAGGGATGCAGGAATCACCCTCAGAAGGTAAGTTAAGACTGAAGCAAGCATTGGGGAGCCACCTGCCCAGGTCTGAGAGCTGAAACCATGCTAGCAGCTGAAAAAAAATATGTGAAAAGACATCGAACAGCCATGAGTGATCCTTAGATCCTTTCACCCTTGTGTGTCTCTTTCTCTCTCTCTTTCTGTGTGTCTCTTTGATTCTGTCCTTTCATCTACCTATCTTTCTCCTTTTTCTTTTGTTCGTGTCTTTCCCTCTCCATTTGGGATCATTGTTTTAAATAGATCTCTTTTGTGTTTTTATTACTTTTGTGTCAGTTGGTGAACCTCTCTTTTGATATCTTTTATTCTGACTTTTTTTCCTTTCTATCTGCCACCTACTCAGAGATGAATTGTTCTTTTCTTGGATGGTGGTATTTATTGAATGGTGGGTGACATACAGGGCTAAGCACTTGACTGCTAATGGAAAGATTGCTAGTTTCAACACACCCAAAGGTACCCCAGAAGAAAGTCTTGGTGATCTACTTCTGAAAGGCCACATCCATCGAAAACCCTATGGAGCAGTTCTACTCTAACATATATGAGGTCACCATGAGTCAGAATCAACTCAATGGCAAATGATTTGGTTTTTGATTTATTTGAATGGCTTTCTGTATCTTCTTTTTAAATGTATATCACCAAATGAAGCATTTTAAATATGTCCCTCCTCAAAAAACCTAAGCCAAGCTGCTTTGTATTTACTGTCCATGGATTGAGTCCATCTATCCCAGCAGACACTCAAGGTGACAAATGCTCTCTGCTTCTTCCTTTTGAGTGACTGCTGGGATGACTGTCCCCTTTAGAACTTATCCTTTTCAGTGAAAGCATCCAGAGGCTGTTTGAATACCATGTTATAGACAAAAATACAGAAGCATGGATCAAGAAAGAACTTGACTCCCCAGCTCAGTGGAGCAGGGCTGGGAACACAACACAAAAAGGGCCTGGCCTATCAGGGGCAGAGGAGTTGTTAGGAAAGCTTTTAGTCCTGACAACGAACCACAAAGGAGCTGTTTTTCACTGACGCCAGACTTCTGAGGGCTGGAATGGTTGATCAGGGACAGCCACATTAAATAGGTAATTTCAGAAATGTGATCAAACTGACTTCCTGCCAGAGCCAGGAAGCAAACCCACAGGGAACTGGAAGGCCTTTTGTTTTCCATTTTTAACTCTGTGGTCGGTTGACATATACACATAGAGAGAGTGAGAGAGAGATATTTAGTTGACCTCCGTCTTTAATCAAAGAAATTGATACATTAACAGGACTGGTGGTAGTGGTAGTGGCAGGGAAAGTAATTAAAAAGTCTAATTTTTCTTTCTCTCCAAAAGCACCAGCCCATAAATTGTATGGGTCCCCATGGACTTGAAAGCAGACAAAGTTTTAATAGAATTTTATTTAAAGTCCAACAATAGCTTTATTGTATTCTGATGTTGGGATTTAGGGAGGGGTGTTTTCTTTTCCGGGAGTCAGTGTTTAGTTACCGCCACTCATCTGTCAGTGTGTTCTACTGTGGTGGCGTACAAATTGCTAGGATGGTGGAAACTATGCCACTGGTATTTCAAATACTAACAGGATCACCCATGGTGGACAAGCTTCAGCAGAGCTTCCAGACAAGATAGACTACGAGGAAAGGCCTGGCATTCTACTTCTCAGAATTAGCCAGTGAAAACCCCATGGAACACAACAGAATATTTGTTCAGTGTAGTGCTGGAAGATGAGCTCCCTAGGTTGGAAGGCATTCAAAACCCACTGTGGCTGCAACAATGGACTCAAGCATACCATTGATCGGGAAGATGGCACAGGACCAGATCATGTTTTGTTCTACTGTACATGGGGCTATCATGAGTCAGAGTGGACACAAGGACAGCTAACAACAAAAATGGGGTTCAGGACCTTGGAGAGCTGGAAGAATGAGGACCATAGTGTAGAGTGGGAAGAAGAGATGGGAAAGAGGACAAGACTGCCCATAGTGCCTGGTAGGGGGCGAAGGGGGTGGCACTCACATTCATAATTAGAAAGAGGTGAATTACTTGGCCTACCTAGGATAGTCTCAAGTTGGGGACATTGAGTCTTGGTCCTAAAGCTGCCCAAGATCTTGGCCATCAGACTGGTTATTTAGTCCAATGACCAGGTCATCCAAGTCCTTCCCATAGAGGGCAAGTTCATCTTTGAAATAACTTGGTGATGTGGTAGAAACAGCATGCAACTTGGAGTTAAAATATCTGGATTCAGTCTTTCCTCCCTCATCCAGGGCAGAACCTTTGGTCATTCTGTTTGAAATATTGATCCTATTCTTCCCATGCCCAGAGTGGGCAAATATGAATTAAAGTTGGGAAGGATACAGCCCATCCCTGTGGTTCTGGAACTCAAGGTGATCAAAGCTCCCTTAATCTCTCAGCACTTGATGCTGCCAGATAGAACAGATTTTTATCTGGGTGGGTAGTTAGAGCCCAATCCTTTAGCCAAGTCTATAAATAAGTCTAAAGGCATCAGAGCTGATGATAAAAGGGGGGGAAAATCTTTCTTTAGATGTCCTGTTTCCTTCAAAGCCTTTGGGGAGGAATGTGCCACTCTCTGCTTGTCGATGATGAAATTAGCGGCCCGTCACTGAAGACAAGAGATGAGAAAGAGCTGGAATGTGATACAAAATGCCATCGAAGAGAATATATTTTACACAACATAAAAGGCCCCAACATAAATTAGAAGAAATATGGGGAGCCTTCAAAAAGGTAGGTCAAACTTTTTCCTCAAGCAGATAATTACAAGCTGGGGGTGAGTAAATCTTATTAGCCTCTCTCCACCTGGTCTCTTCTCATAAAACACTGGTAAGAAGAAAGCCATACTCAGCTCAGGACTGGACAGCTGGGCTGCGAGGTACCTGTGATTTGGCTGATAATTCTTCCTCTCTTATCCCTTTCCCCTTCCCCTGTAGAAGACAGGTTAAGACAGGCAGCCAGGCTTGGAGCTCCAGCCTGAAGCGCCCACATCGACTTGCTGAGGCTTGGTTCCTCCCCACTGTCTCAAGAACTATCCCTTTGGCCAGCAATTTTCCAGTCAAATTTCTCTGCCCAAGTTTGAGCCTTAAAACTAATGAAGTTGTTAACATTTCTTAAAATGTCTTTCACAGCAGTTGAAAGATATGGGTTTATCACCCGTGAGCCTGATGGCCTCTTTGGTTCATAGACACTTGTGGTCTGAACCCTCAGAAATCTCCTTAAGGGGACAGGAGTCTTGGCCTTAACTCCACCTTCAACTTGCTCTATAATAAGTTTTGGGAAGGGCCTTAACCTTTACCCTTCTGTGGTCAACCCTCAGAAGCACTCTAGGTGGTGTGGCCATGGGTTAGCTACCTCAGAATTGTTTCTCTGACCTATGAGCTCTGAAAAATCTCTGGATGGTGCAAATGGTTTGACCTCAACTATTAACTTAAATATTGGTTGTTTGAACCCACCCAGCAGTGCCATAGAAGAAAGGCCTGGCAATCTGCTTCTGTAAAGAATATAGCAAGAAAACCCTATGGAGCACAGTTCTACTCTGTGACACTAGGGTTGCTGTGAGTTGGAATTGACTTTCTGGCAAATGTTTGGATTTCTGGTTTTACATGCCCTGTGAGGGTAGGGGAGGGACAGCTTGCTTATCTTGGCATCATCTTCAGCACCTGGGCCAGGGCCAGGCACACAGCAGTTGAGAGGGGTCTTTTTGAGTATCAGCTGAATTAAATATTGTAGGAAGATGACAAGGCTCTGAAATTAACACCACTTAGTCAAGAAACACCAATCAAGACTCAGCTCTTCCCTCCCTTGAGATCCAACAGCGTTAATGGTGCTGACATTGGTACCCTCATCCAGCATTTCAGCAGTATCTGGTCAACGGTTTGGGTCCTGTCGTCTGCCAAGAAGGGAAATCATGAGGAGTCTATGTACACAGAGAGTCCAAAGGGGATTTTGGAAATCATCCAGGCCTCCTCCTTTACCCCAGGGGGCACTCCATTCCACTCATTTACAGGTAAGAGC